>NC_134403.1:159131723-159731723 GCF_038048845.1 Mixophyes fleayi | reverse complement strand
TCATTTGATCACACAAATGAAGATTAAGGGCTTCATTTAGAGTCGGACGCAATGTGCGTCAAAGACTTACATGAAAGAGTAGGAGTGTGCCGCAGCTTGGTAGGGTATTACGAGTGGCATGCAACCCCAGTTGCGTCCCACTCACAATAAGGCTTTGGTTCCTCACCGTCCACAGAGACAGTACTGACTAAGGTGGTCCATGATTTGATCACTGCTAAATCGAAAGGACACTATTTGCTTCTAATCCTCCTGGACCTCTAAAATGCATTTTTACACTGTTGACAAGTCACTTCTGATACAATCTCAACATTCTCTGGGTCATCAAGAAACTGTCCTATCCCTCATCTTACCTATCAAATTGATCTTTCAGTGTTAATCTCCAAATCCACCTCCTCTTGGCTTTCTCTATAAGTTGGAGTATCACAAGGCTTAGTCCTAGGCCCTCTGTTCTCTATATTTTATTTCTCTTGGAAAAAAGAATCACCTCCTCTGGAATTCAGTATCATCAATGTAGATGATACCTCCAGATCTTTCACTATTTGTGTTGGTCCACATTACCAAGTGCCTTTCTGCAATTTCATCTTGTCTTCTCACCTCCTCAAACTTTCAAAAACATAGTTAATAATGTTCCCACAAGCCAAACAGAAATGACCTACATATCGCCACTATTTCGGCAGACAACAGAACAATAACCCATACCCACTCAAGCTTGCTGCCTAGATATCAACCATGACTCGGTCCTTTGTTCATCACATGCAATCTGTATCTAAATCTGTATCTAAATTCTGTTACATACATCAAAGAAACATTTACAGAATACACACATTACACAAATCACTGCTAAAACTGTAATTCATGCACTCATAATCATTGACCAATGTAATTGTCTCCTTTCTAGTTTTCCTCCAGACAGAATATCACCCCTATAATCCATTTTGAATGCAGGGGCTAGTCCAATTTTCCTTCCAAAACATCGTTGTGCTGTTCCACGCTGTCAGTACCTATGTTGGTTGCATGGCGTCACTTTTCCCTCTATAGAATATTTGTATAAGTAGAGATCATAATGCACTATATGATTGCAAGGCATCCAATGTTCATTTGTTTAAAAAAAAAAAAAAATCCTAGTATAAATTTATGGACATCAAATAACTTTGAAATGGTCTTAAAGCCCTTCCCAGACTAATGAGTACCAACAATTGCTCATTTGATATCATTACAGATGGCTTTTATCATTGGCATGGTGTTAACACAAACCTGACTGCTCCAACCCGCTCTACTTTTTATTTTTTCTCTTTATAGGTGGCTGTATTTGCTGAACATCAAATAAAGTGCACTTATCTTTATTGATAGGGAAGCAATAAGGTGGTACTTCACAAGTTTGGCATTATTTGTATGTTCTGATATTTGAATAAACAGACTTCACATGAATATCTGTCTCTAGGAATGATTACCCACTGCTGTTCCGTGGGAGTGAGTAGACCAGAGTGAATACTACAGGCAATGTATAAAAGACACTGGCACGCCCCTGCCACTCTTGACAATAGGCACAAGTGGAAGGTGGGATGGGTTAATTTGTTATGAATATGTTTTTACTAGCATTTAGCAAGTATGTGGCCTACATCTATATAATAAGAAGCAATTTAAGGTTACTGGCTGACAACAGTGCAAAGGGGGATTTTGGGTGTTGCTTTCGTAGATACTTCTTGAACTTATTACTTACAACTGATTAAGCAATTTTCATTTTGTGTATTGTGTGCGAGTTGAGTTAGTAGCTGACAGGGAGTGCTTTTCCCTATAGTGCCTGTTTTATGGGGGACTTTAGGGGTGTTTCCTGGTGAGTTTACACTCTTAAAAAAAACCACACATTAATACATATCCTAAAATTTGTGCTCCTACTGTTTAAGGTTCGGACCATCTTCCAAGCAGAAGTGCAGTGAGGTGGAAGATGGCTTTTTGTATATTTGCAAATGTATGTATAAAAAAACCCCCAAAAAACAACTGAGTTTTTACTAAAAAGCATTTTATGCTTTGTACTCCTTTTTCCGTTTACTTTCATGCATACCATATGCTATGAGAGGGACTAATCTACTTGTGAAATTCTGGAGTGAACATTTGAAGTGTTATTCATAGAAGAATTCATTAGATCATCATTTATTTATATAGCACCAGCAAATTACATAGCGCTTTACAATTGGGGGAATAAACACCGTAATAAAACAATATTGGGTAATACAGTCAGAGAGGTAAGAGGGCCCTGCTTACAATCAATGGGACGATGGGAGTTTAATACATGAGATTAAGTGCTACATATTGCATTGGTCCAGCCAGATTGCAAATGTAAAAAAGTGCTTAGTGGGCTATATGATCCAAAGCTAGCCTGAAGAGGTGGGAAACTTTGAAGACCAGAGGAAAGTCTTATTGTGCATGTATGTTTTTTTCACAAGTCACTCTCTGAAACTAGCATGTGGTGCAATACTGAATTATTTTGATATATTACATATTTTATCTGTCAGTTACTGTGTTTCATATATACTTGGGAGAATAAAAATCCTTTTTATCAGACAAGAACAAACAACTCTCTCGCCAAAGGGACATTATAATTGGATTTCTTCAAGAGACTTGGAACTTTGACAATTCTAAGATTGTTTACAAAGACTGCATTTTATGTGTTATGTAAGCACCCATTTACACACATTCAATTCTCAAATACTATATGTAGAGCTTTGTTTGCAGTCTTTTGCCAGCTAGCATGAAAAAGGTTATGAAATAATTAAGTTTTTCTTTGCTTGCTTTTCTGCAGAGAGGATCTACCTCGTGTGACATCAACATTTATACAAACCAGCTTATTTTGTTATAGGATACCAAGCAAACACTATGCTGTAAGACTATATCAACCAGATATCTGCCGTTACTGATTTAGTGTAGTCATACTTAGAAAGAAAAAAAAAAAAAAAGAATGGTTGCTATGGGTTACAGCATATTTGTTCAAGCAACACAAATGTATTCAGTGCTTGTGAGCAGGGCCCTCTAACCTTTGTTTTTACCCAGTATTGCTTATATTGTGTTTGTCCCCAATTGTAAAGTGCTACAGCATTTGCTGGTGCTATATAAATAAATGTTAAGCGTTATTTAATATTTAATAAAATGATCAGTGTTTGGTCATCACTATCCACAAACATAGCCAATTTATATAAGCAGCAAAAGTGAAATATCTACATTTCTAGAACAGCAATAAGGCCACTTCACAATGGAGTTTATTTAATAAAATGGTGTGCACAAATGTGCTGTAGCCATAGTAACCAGATTCTACCCATCATGTTTTAATGCAGTTTAAAAAACAAAAACTATGTCTGATTTACTGCTGTTACATGTGCCGTGTACAATATTTACATAGATATATGTAATGCAGGATATTAGTATAAGAAAACCATATAGATCACAAAAGGTCTCAATTTCTAGTGCTTTATTGTTAGCATCCCATTTACTGTATAATCACCAGCAGTAAACCTGTTCAGGAGAATCTATATCATATAGACAAAGCTAGAAAACAACCTTTTATAGCCAGAAGTTTTTCTCAAACTTACAGAATAAACAGAAAATTAGTATATTAAGCTGTCGCAAATATATCTTCAAATATGCAGCTTTACTGGGCAACATTTCACAATTAAGATCTAAAAATAATATTACATTTTCATTACAAAAAGTTAAAGTCTGCAAACGAGAGTACCTGTAAAAACATAAATTTCTTTCAAATTACACATCTTCCCAAAGATACATTTGTAAACCATGAATGGAATGCAGATATCAAAATATATGCAGATATCCTTCTATATTTAATTGGTAATTAAAAACAATATTCCCAAGTAGTGCTAACACAGGTCAAGTTTTCGGTTTTGTTTAGTTTTTTAATTTATCTTACATATTTAACTCTGTTTTTAATCGGTTTTGTTTTTCAAAATATATTTATTTAGCATAGCTGTTTTTAATAGATGATTTTCTCATATGAAGTGAAAAATACAATTTGACTTTTAAGTTTATAAAAAAAAAAAAAAAAAAAGTGTTACTGCTTCTGACATTTTGATTTAAAAATGCAGGTTATGGTGGGAGTACCACTCACAGAACACTGACCCATGTTTTCAAAACACAATGTTCTGACAACCTACTTAATGATTCAATGCAAACAGTTACAATAATTGTGCCAACTAGTTTGGGTTATGTCTAATATTACTGTGTCAGTAAAATCAACAGAACATAAAGCAATTAAAGTGTGGCTCTGAATACGAACCTTGCAGATATGTGAGCCAAAAAATTACATTTCTATAGGAGCAGACTATGAAAAATTAGTTCACACTTCCTTAAGTTTACCCACTAACATTACCCATTTCAATGGGTACAAATAATCTGCTCTAGATCTTCCACTTATCTTTTCAGTAACCTAGGATGAATGATTTTGATGCCAAAATATCTTCTCAATTATTTAGCCAGGTAACCAACTGCAATAGGAAAATTAGTGGGAAGTTTAGAAGAAAAAAGTAAAATAAAAAAATGTACCAGCAGCAGTCCGATTTTAAGACGTGGGAAGGGTGTCAGTTGTCCAGAACAATTATATTATTTGAAAATAGTGCATATTACCCATTTTAAAAATGTCAAAAATAGTTTCAATTCACCTGAAGAAGCCTGTAATTGCAAGGCATGGGCAGGCTGAACAACTCCTGAAGGCAGTAAACAGCAGAATTTTATTTGTCTATCACCAACTCATCACAAGTGTGATCATGAAAATGTCTGTTTCACAGACTGACAAAATGTATTATTGTTGGGAGTATAATTGCTGTATTCCCAAAATTCATCACCCCTCATAGCCAGAGATGTGCAGCCCTGAGATAAAAAAAACAAACTGCTTCTGTATACAGTGAAGATCACACTAGTGTAATTCTTTCCATCATGTACAAACAGTTAAAAGCATGAATAAAGTGATCAGGAGAACGATTCATAGAACCATATTGAGACAACAAAATCTATGTTATGGCTCTATTGTACCTATGATTCTGCATCAATTTAGTTAAAACAAACCAAAGTATTTTCAGTCATAACGGTGATCTGCGACTCCTTTGTCACCCTACATTAGTACTTTATCAAAAGTTCAACTGAGCTTCAAAGACAGGATTGGTAGTGTTTTCACACTAGGCCATGACATACAGGACAGCATATTTTCAGGATCTACTGTAGGATGTACTTGCACAAAGAAAAAAATCTTTCAGTGTTTCTTAAAAAAAAAAAAAAAAGTTGCCCAAAGTTGGGATGTAAATAAAAGCAAAAATGCGCAAGTATGTCATTCGCAATTAGCTGATCAGGGGGAAAAAAAGTATAGCTACAGTGCTAGAATACTTAAAGCTGAAGAGTGATTGTAGGAGGACAGGGCTGTGTGATTTGTAGTTAGACTGCATTCATTCCTAGTGATAACCAAGCACAGCCATTACAGCTGAAAAGAAAATACCGTATTTCCCCATGTATAAGACGCGCCTTTTCCCCCAAAATTTTGAGTCTAATAACTGGGTGCGTCTTATACAGAGGTAGTAGCACTTACCCTGTCAGATGACTCCTCTGTCCGGTAAAGTCTTCTCTCTGTCTGATCCTGATGCTGGAAACCCGATTAAGGTCCTCTCTGCGATGTCCGGATGTCCTTTCAGGACCTTGACAAGGTCCTGAAAGGCATCCTTTCAGGTCCTTGAGGTCCTGAAAGGATTGTCAAGGTCTTGAAAGGATATCCGGACATCGCAGAGAGGACCTTAATCGGGTTTCCAGCATCAGGATCAGACAGAGAAGACAGAAGACTTTACCGGACAGAGGAAGTATCTGACAGGGTAAGTCAGAATTCACTATAGCGTTGTCTCTCCTCTATATAAGCTGCAGAAATACTCTGAAAAAATTGAGGATAATGTTTACCCTCAATTTTTTCACATGATTTATATAGGTGCGTCTTATACAGTGGAGCGTCCTATACATGGGGAAATACGGTATTTTATAGATCCATAAAACATTGACATGTGGCCTTTAAACTGTAAAGTTATGACATTGTTCTATTTGTTCATGGTGTTATAGTAGGTTTCTGTTAGTTATATTAATAAGCACATTAATCAGGGTAAAGATTTGCAGTTTGTACAGTAAATAATATCATGGCACCACAAAGGACACCATTCTGAGGTCTATGGATTTATAATTTGAAAAGAATAATCCTACACTAAAAATGATCAACTTCAGTGAAACAGCCTTGTCTCTTTATTATTGTGTGGGCCGTACAAGGCGGAAAGGTCCATCTGGTGCGATGGACATTTGGGGCTGACTATTGGAAAAATCTAAACAGTCAACAGCAAGCTGAACTAGACTTAGGTTTCCGATGTAGATTAACTGTGTCATTGTGGATCAGCTGGTCCGATCTTTCTTCAATAGCCAAAACTCTCCTGACTGCTTCCTCAAATGCTGCTGCTACATTAGTGGCATCCTTGGCACTGGTCTCAAAATAGGGATGGTTCCCATTGTCTTTACACCAAGCCTGAGCTTCTTCCAGTGATACTTGACGATCACTGATGTCAATTTTGTTTCCCAAAATCACAAACGGGAAACTGTCTGGGTCTTTGACATCTGCATAGTAGATAAATTCTTTCTTCCAGTTGTTTAGGTTTTGGAAGCTCTGAGAATCATCCACACTAAACGTAAGCAGACAGCAATCAGATCCTCTGTAGAAAGGGGTCCTAAGGCTCCTGAAGCGTTCCTGACCTGCAGTGTCCCAGATCTGCATAGTTACTGAATGATTGTCCACCTCCAACTCCTTGTTCAAGAACTCAACTCCTATGGTGTGAAATAACTGTGTGTCAAACTTGTTGGTAACATATCTGTTCATGAGAGAACTCTTCCCCACACCTCCGTCTCCCAAAAGGATCACTTTTAGTAATGAAGACTTCGCTGCCATTGTAAGAATACTACAACAAAATCTTCAACTTGACGTTCTGAAAAAACAATAGACAAATTAAATCTTACTTGATAACTTAAAGTCAAGCAGGAATGTTTGTTATGTACATTACATTACCTGTGCATAGTCTTTTAATTTGGTTTGGAAATAGCAGGTTAAGCAGAACTACACCCTTATCTCCCATAAACAGGCTTTATAAATCTGTGCCATTATAGGTCATAGAGTTTGGAGAATATAAGTAGACATTTTGAAACAACATTTGAATAATCATTGCTATTATACACCAGCAATGATTCCTTGACAGCCAGGAAGTTTAAAATGTATAGACTTAAGCCAAGAGTTTGGAAAGATTTTTCCATTTATCATCAAATTAACCAAAAACTTTAAAAAATCACTTTAGCTAATCTACTACACATGCACAGATATATAAGTGATGTGTATGCAACAAAGCCATTCAGACTAAAATTCACTACTGTAAAGGCATTTGTCAGGCATAATTTAGCAGTAGGCATTTCTCAGATTATTTGTACTTCAAGGACACATTTTAGGATCAAGTTACATGGAAATAAAACTCTTGTTTAAATTGCATTTGCTTCCTGTATAACACTGCCTATGTAAGCAGCAATATTTGTACAATACTTATTTTCTGTTTTGCTGCCTGTGGGAAAGTCGACTACAAGGGCCCCTGTCAGATTTTAGACCTTCTATATATTAACACACCTTTAAATAAAAATTGTGTATATTATTCCCTTTTTTTTCTTTTTAAAATCATAACCTTTAAATGTAAATAGATAAATATTTTTCTGGACCACATATTGCATAAATAGATGCATTAAAAAAAAAGAATGAAAACATGCATTTTTCACGATATAAATGAGACTAAATGAAATGAATAAATTCCTGCAAGTGCTCATCTCCAGGTCACTGAGCTTCATTACATATTGAGGCATGTATATGGTAGGAAATTTAGACCAAGCTCCAATGGGGGCAGCAACTGAATTATTAAAATATTTTTTGTAAAGCGTAACATGGTGGCGCTATATCAATAATGATAATTCCAACGTCTCTCCTGTTGCTTCTCTCCTGCTGTATATCATTTTTCATTTGGTTGTTAATAGGTTCTTCATCATTATCAGCCAAGAGTGTTACTTATAATCTGTGACAAGCTACATGAATCAATGGAGTAAGAGCATCAAAGTGAAACCTGAGATTTGCTGTGCAAATCTCTTGTAGAAACTCAATAGTATTGTCTACACCATGATTAAAAACAAGACAAAAAAAAACCTCTTAAAAGCTGTAGGTGTTTAGGTCCTCAGCTAAACTATGTTCTGTGCAGCAGGGATCATTTGTCCTCCTGTAGAGGAAATCCATTAAACATAGAGTGAAAAATACCCACCACTGTAACCGTAAGCAGGTTTTTATGTACAATCCGTAATGATAATTAATCTGTGTGTAAGAACGGATTGTTGAATGTTATCAAATCCTGACCATTCTAAAATAAGGAATGGAAATATGTACACATTTTACATTCATACCTTCTTATTTCAGTTTCCAGCATCACTCAGCAACTAAAAGAAAGAAAAACATGATTTAGTCTCAATTTAATGTTAAAGTGTGTTATAATATGTACCTCAATATTGCTACTACCTGCTAACACCCTGTACCTATGAATCCTTGAAGTGTCTGAAGGACTAAAGGAGTATAGACAACTTCAAAAGCTTTTGAAGGGACGGAATCAAGGAAACAACTGCATGGACAAC
This sequence comes from Mixophyes fleayi, assembly GCF_038048845.1. Classification (NCBI taxonomy): domain Eukaryota; kingdom Metazoa; phylum Chordata; class Amphibia; order Anura; family Limnodynastidae; genus Mixophyes; species Mixophyes fleayi. The sequence continues at coordinate 159,722,996 of NC_134403.1, read as the reverse complement.
AACCTTCGCCCACTCAGATGGCATCTTCCTCAACACCAATTAATATTGGTACATGGAGGGTGTCTGAAGCACAAAACTGTCCTGAGTCTTTTAAGCAGTAAAATAGAGATAACTGTGGTGGTCATAATGGAAGAAAAAAATGGCTATGGAGCCTGCTCTGCCCCACTAAATGTTGTATTAGTTACTACTAACCAAAAGTAGTAATCCATACATTCTTTTTTATATGCATTTTTCAAGTTAGAAAATATTCAGGTAGAAATCTTAAATATGTAACTTTTCCTCCTGGGAACAGAACACTGTAATCCATAAAGGTGTATTTATTTTCCTGATGCAACATGCCCTCACTGCACCTGCCCTAGAAAACGTCTGGAAACATATCAGTGAACACAGTGAAGCCCTTCCCTTTTGCAGTTGCTGACTCACTTTCTTGATTATAGAATAGCACACTGCTGCAGCATAGGATATTGCCTTGAAAAGCTCATCAGCTCTATTGTCAATTCACACAGCTCTGCTGATCTCTTCCTTTTGCACTGTGGCTTTTCAACATTTAGAGGGTGTTTCCACTTTAAATAAAACTTGCATTAAATCCACTTCCATCAAAATATTAATACTTTGCTCTGTGTTCTCCTTTGGGATCCTTTATTTAGCAGGGTTCCGGCACTCACATAGCCAACACTTTAGAACTGCTGTGTCAGATCTCTCCTGCAATGAAGAGACCCAAGTAGGATGAAGGCGATTAGCAGGTCTCGGCTATAATAGGAATATTGGAATCCTGATAAATAGAGCATATGGTAGCATCAATAAAATACCATAAATGAAGAGGATTTAGTACAGGGGTTATTGTAGGTGGAAAGCTCTTTTTAGATCCTTTAAAACAGTAGTATGTGACAGACAACCATTTACACAGTCATTCTTATCTTCAATACAGCACAAAGGCAGTGGCTGTCTTACTGCGTGGAGTGGAATTTAAAATCTAATATTTAGTCGGTGAAATTACCCAGATATTAAAGATACAATTACAACAGAAACTGCATTATTATAACATTGTAGCTAGGACCACCACTGGTTAGCTTGAACAGTTAACATTGATTTCAGATTTCTTTAATAATTATTTTCGTATGCAAATTTGTATGTATTCCCAAACTAAAATTAACCTGCTTTCTTCCACTGTAGACATTGTATGTGGTTATTTTGACTCAATGCCTGGGTGGGATTTATGATTTTGCTGCATAAAACCAAATATCCACTGGCTGGATAATAGGAAGGTAAACACTTAAATATTGCAATATAGTAGGTGTAGTACAGTAAATATGTTGTTTTGAGAAATTAGTCTTTATTAAACTGTCAAAATTGCATGCTGTAGCAGAAGAAACAGTTACTTGAATGTGGTATGGTCTTGAAGGTTTTAACTGTTTTATAAAGTTTTTTTTTTTTTTTTAATAGATATTAATTTCATGCTTTTACTGTAAGCAGAAGTTTCATTTCATGCAACATTTTGCACCAAGTCCCAGTCACACAAAGACTGGTCTAAAAGTAAACCTTCCACCTGTATAACAATGTAAAACAGAGAATGTACATCTGACTAATAATTCAGTACAATAGGAATGTTTCTAGATTTCTCAACCTTTTCTATTAGCATAGACTCATAAATAAATAACTTGATGTTACTGTTCTAAATTGCATAGAGTGTTTGTGTATCTTGTTTGTTTCAATAAAATGTAATTAAAGAAGGTAATACACTTCATTGTTATGTATATAATATATCTTCAGGAATGCTTACAATTTATTTTGAGTTACATTTAACAGTTGGAAGTAAGCCTTTGTAAAGCTGGGTACACACCTATGCAATCTTACTTCAGATGCAAGTTCTGTAACAATTTCACAAACTACTGAAAGTCCCAATGAGCACGATTCATTCTGAGGATCGATTCCTGGAAGGTTTGGGGCCGACTGGTGTTTAGTTTTGTTCTCTACCTGCAGACCCAGTGATCATCGCTGTCCTGTACCTGGGGAAGCAGGCCTTTTGCACCATCTTGGGACCTGTCATCACCTTATTCCAATCAGAGATACTCGCTCCTCAGTCCCTGGATCACTTAATGATTTCAGCAATGTAGAGGTTATTGTCTGGTCTTCACCAGACAAGTTCTCAAAGTCACACTGTTTTAAAGAGGGTACTCCCTTCTTTCAAATGAGGATTTCCCAAAGTTTCTAGGAGCCAGGATGTGCAAGATCTGGGATCTGGCACTTTTAGTGCTCTACCCCCATCTCCTGACTAACATTTCTATACTGCAGGTTGCACAGTGCTGGAGTGCTCATTGTTGCAATGTTGTTATGACCCAACTCTCCCCCACAGTAGTTTCCAGTGGGGGACAGATGAGTTTCATTTTTTATTTGAATCCCCTATGTGAGTGGATGAGTGTGAAGAATGCAAATTATAGATCATGAATTTATTTAGTGGCTGGAGGGAAAACATATCCCCCCAAACGGAGAATCAGAGACAGATAAGCTATCCAGATGAAAATGACCAGCAAAGGCACACATCCATCCAGTTGCTTTGCAAACTTCGGTCATTGGAGGCTGAGCCTTCTTGCCAATGCCCTGTGAGTGGGCCTTCAGGATTCCTCATTATATATATATATATATATATATATATATATATATATATATATGATCTGTTTTACATATACTGGTGTTTCAAAATGAGAAAATAGGTAAATCAAATTATACCAAACCTACTTTGATAAAGACTCCTTATGTTCAGGGTCGATAAGTGTCAGGATACTGGTTATTTGAAGCAGGAGCTACTACCATGATTGTTTGAAAATTGCCAGCTCTCATCTAACTCACGATCTGCATCTGTAATATGTTCATTATTTACATCATTCTGGTAGGAATATCTCCACATTTCTATGGAATTGGATTTTATTTGTTCTAGTGTTTACTAAAATTTGTATGTTTTTCTTTCAAAACATATTGCACTAGATTGTTTAATTTTTCATTTTACATGGCCATGTTTGCTATGCGACAACCTCCTGTGATTCCGTCTGAACCGCTCTACATACACTATTGATGAACTATTGAGATCTGAGATATATGAAGAGCTCAAGAATATATTTAGAAGTGCATTACCTTGAGGGGGATCTACACCATGGAATGTGATTCACAGATTCACATTTGATGATGTATGATTTACAAGTTTTGGTTGTGTAAGTTCAAGCACAAAAGGGAAACTTTATGGTGTGTCACAAGTTCAAGATCTGAAGGATACTCGGGATCTGCACTACCTACAAAGAGGTGCATAGTCTAACAGAGTGAGATTTTCGCCAGGGATCCCTGCAAGGGAATATGGACTTTGTGGCTCCCAGACTGCAGCCCTCTTAGCAGATGACAAGCGAGACCCAGGAAAGTCCAAAGAGTAAGGCAGGATGTCAGCGGGCAGAAGTGGTATACAGGAGATGAAGGAGCTGCAGAGTAATTTGGGAGTGGGATAGTAGGCGAGTGCACTAGGCTGCAGTGAGATACAGAGATCCTGGGGAGCTAGGTAGCCCTGGAGCAGGATCAGAAGGAGGTGTCAGTGGCGCACGCAGGGGGGGGTTTCTGAGTCTCCAGAAACCCCCCCTGCGCTAACTGGCCACCATAGCGGCACTGTCCTATACAGCAGCCGCGGCGCTGTCAAAGAAGCGTCCGCGGCTGCTGTATAGGGCAGCGCTGCCAAAACGGAGCTGCTGCGCAGCTCTCTCTCTGGGTTTTTTTGGGGGGTGGAGAAACCCCCCCCCCCCTGACAATACTGCGTGCACCCCTGGGTGTGATGGTCTGTAGTAGACTACTGAATACCAGGTCAGAGGGGCAACAAGTGAGAGGACTACAGGAGTGACTGGTATGCAGAGGAGTATAGTGACGAGGCCCTGAAGAGCTGGAAGCCATGGTGCAGGATCAATAGGCAGCGCGATGGTCTGTAGGAAATCACTGGAGCGCAGGTAGCGGAGTATAAACAGGAGCAAGAGGTAACAACTTCCTCACAGGTAGGGAGACCTAAAGATCTGGCCCTGAAAGAAGGTAGGAGGTGCTTTTTATAGAGGAAGCTAGCCGTCGATCAACCAATAGACTGAATGAAGGAAGATTGCACAGAACCACTGGCAAGATGGCACCCAACAGCAGAAGTCAGTGCCGTCCACGGAGAGGAGAGCGGCTGCAGAACGGAACAGGTAGGAACGCTGGACCCCAACTGCAGGGTAAATGTGTCCGGAGCGCAAAATGGTGGATGAATAAAGTGGATCACTCATATTGATTTTTTGTATATTTGGTTGTCTATGCAACATCACACTTCTTTCCAATATAATTTTTGTTTTTCAGGTTTGGATTTCATCATTGAAAAATTTTTGAAGAACATCTCATTAAGAGATTTAATATAAGTATAATTTTATTTACCAATTTCTAATTTTGAAACACTGGTATATGAGACGGATAACGCTCTTACTCTCCAAAATATTTAGGCTTCTCAACGTGTATATAGTTGGTTTGAGAGAGATTTTAGCTGCAACCGTGTGTGAAGCGCTCTAAAAGAAACAATAATGTACTAACTACTTTTCTATATTACAACAGGGAGTGTTATTTCTACATATTGCAATATATGTTAGGCTGACCAACTCACGCCAAACATAGCGCCATACAGTAGGGGGAACAGAACATACAAGGTAGACAGAAAAAATGCAGATATGAAAAGAAAAAGGTATGGATGCCCTGTAATTTGAGTGTAGATAAAGCACGACCTTTGGCGATACTACACTGCACGAAGAGAAAGACCTGTGGAATAGCAGCTGGCATTGGACTTGATCTAGAGTAGCATCTTGTGATAAATTTCTTTTTAGATACTGTAATAGATATTTGAAAAATTCTTCTTACTGCCTGTACCAGTGTGCCGAATACTTGCTCTGAGACCCCTTTATCCTGAGCAGTTTGTGACCAATCGCCATGCCATTAAAGCTAAGAATATGAGTGATGAGTGGAAACAGAGGGAAGATATAACTCAGGTGAAACATTCATGGAACTGTCAGAGTATCTATTCCCTCTGTCTTTGGAGCTTCGTGCCAGGAGAAGAACCTGGGTACCTTGGCATTTCTTCTTATCGCCACAATGCCTAAGCCCGAATATTCCAATCAGTAGCTGAAACACTTCCCGGTGTAGAGACCACTCTCCTGGATGATTTTGAATTTACTGAAGTAATGAGCTATTACGTTCTGCTTGACTGCTACATGCAACACAGAGATCGACTTCAGATTTTTATTTTCTGCCAAAGACAAGATTCCTGCTACTTCCACTTTCAAGGTTCTGCTTCTGGTTACTCCCTGATTTATGAAGACTACCACAGTCTAAGAATTCTGAGCTATTAAGATGAAGACGAAAGTGCTGAACTTTAGGATGTAAGCTCTTACGTGCAGGGTCCTCTTACCTCGCGTTCTCTTACTATTCAATCACTCTCTGACCTTTAGAATTCCACCAGCAGAGTAATTCACACCTTGATAAAAGAGGTTGTCAGCCTGGTGGTCAGGGAGCTGAACTGAAAGTGTTGGACCCAGAATCTGGAGAATTTTCTGCAATGCACTGCAACAAAGATATGAAAAACAGCCTTATATGGACATGAGAAAATATATCCTTCACTGATAACCGAGAAGATTAAATTAAAAAATTCCATGGAAAATGAAGAAACTAAGTCTCTTCAAAAATACAACCAGGCAAAAGGCTTCCAATAAATTTCTGACAAGAAAGAGTCTGGAATAGAAACCTGTGCCTTGTTGATAAAAGATATTGCATGAGCCTCTCAAGTAATGCACACCGTTTTGAAAAGCAACAAACTCTATAAGGGTTGACGGAGTCCTGGATCGCACAAAGAAGTTCCCCCTGTGATACTGAAGAATTCATGACCCCATTTCTTACAATGTCCAACAAACATGGATCTGTAATATTGCAATTCTCTGCCATACTGGTGTCAATGCAGGCTGGACCTGACAATAGTCATTGTCGAGTCTTCTGATCTGACCTCCTGTCTTTAGGGCTGAATGCCCAAATGGACTGTTTGGATGTAGCAGGCATATCTGTCAGACATACTGTCCTCCTGGCTTAGAACTTCTCATCTCTTTTAAATGCTCATGAGCCATTCTTTATATCTTGTGAAAAAAAGATTAGATCAACACCCAGAAGACTTCTGTATTATAGTATACAATTTAACTTTAAAGAGCAGGGACTCTTCAAATGGGAGATTTGCTAAACAATTCTTTGACCGAGCATCTGCTGATAAGGCTACATCCAGAGGGCTCTCCTAGCCATCACTACTGATGCACTGTAAGAAAGCAAGTGTCTAAAGATGCTTTACACAGAAATGATTTGCCACTCTGCATAACCTCAATGCTTTTCAGATGTAATTTTGACTGCATTGTCCATTCTCTTTTGGATTTCTGTATAAAATGTCTCACCCCACGATCGAAGTACCCTGGCCACTGAGACCATAGCCACTCTAGATTTCAAAAGTGATTCCAGATTAAATATGAAGCTTCATAAAACAACTATCCATCTTCCTATCCATGGGATCTCACAAGGGACCCCCATCTTCCATAGGTCATAGTAATTCTGAATGACATACTAACGACAGGTGTTTCCCCTTTTGGAATCCATCCCCACTTCTGAACCTCTTCATCACTGAATAGATACATATGTTGCAATCTCTTTAATTAAAATGACACTATCCAACAGCGCTCATTTCTCAAGAATAAGCTCTTTCACCACCTGATGAAGAAAGAAAACTCTACCCATTCTATTGTGATCTTCCAAAAATATCTCATGAGTTTTTCTGGTGGTTGGGTCCTCATCCATACCCATAGATTTGTATATAGCTTAAACAAAATCTGCATTTAATTTAAACATCCTAGGGACCAGACAGGTTAAAGATGCACTATTTAAGGAATCTTATACATGCCCTGGAGAATCACATTCTAATTGAGAGTATATATCTCCTAAATCCATGCTTGTCCGAGTCCTTGGTCTTTTTAATCCTTGTATAGCACACAGATTTTCCTTAGTCATAAAGACTTCTTAATCAAGGTTTAAAGGCTCCTTACTCTCAAGGTGTTGAGAACTGCATGCTGTACAAAAACCCCTTCAGACACAATTGTTAAAGGCTTATCACAGGCCCGGTAACTGAATGCAGTTGTAGCTTGCTGTCCTTACTCCTTTCCAAAGGCTGCACCAGATTACTATTAATTAACTGAAGCATTTATGCATTATGAAATCAAGCACATCTAACTCAAGGGCTTACCTAGTGCGGTTGCTTTTCAGCTCTTTGTGCTTTCACTTAGGCTGTCGGCTCAGGTTACTACTCATTAACGACTGTGGCAAAACATTCCTCAAAGGCGATTTCTTAGCCTGGGTACTATTTTGCAATCTTCGGCTATTCCTTAGCGCCCTGTGACGAGGAGTGCACACGCATGTTGTAGTCCAAAAACCTGAGCCAAATTTGAACTTCCTGCACCAGATGGGGGAACAGCAGTCTGCTAGCTCCTTAAGCAGGATAGCTAAACCAGCCCTCGGCTTGCAGCATCTGACGGTGCATCATCAGGACCAAGAGAAGGGACGCCCCTCTATTACAGAAAACAATAAAACACTACTTCACCTACCTATTACTAGGCATAGGAAAAGACATAGGGGAAGGGGAGGAGCTATATTACATGTGTGTCTCTTAAAATGCATCCCTTGTGGATGCAGAACACAGCTTATCTACAATCTGCTTGCTAAAAAACAAAAAAATAAAACACATGGATTTAAAAACTGCGTTCCAGAATACAGTGCACTTACAGAGCAGTGTTTGACTAAAATGTTGCAACAGTTTGCATAATGTGTTTATTTAGTGCTGTGAAGTAGGGGAATAATACCTCTGCAGGAGAAAAGTTGTAAAAGTGTGAACAATCTCTTAAATTTATGACAACTTCATGAAAAATAATCAGCAGACAAACGGTATGGAAACCTTCAAAACTATGAAAGCTTTGTTTGCCTCCTCTATTGAGTGTGCAGTACTACCGCACTCATGTCATATGACTGTAATAAAAACCACTTGTGGTAAAAAGACAGTCTGAAACTTCACAGAAGTGCAGCCAAGCATAGCACAACAGAAGCTTGTTGTGAAATACCCATTTGCTAACTATTGAGATGACGATTAAGATCTGCAACCAATCCTAAGAAAATATGATTTATTTTTTGATAGAATTATCAAGAAATTTGTATTCTTGAATTTGTAATGCAAGAGGCAACACCATGTTATTTAAACCTAGCTTGGCAAACTATGTGTAAAAAACACTGAATTTCAAAATTCTTCTGCCAATGGTGGCAGGATAATTAGCGGCTAGATAGGTACCAGAAGGGGAGAGTATCTTCTTATGTCTGGGGTCTTGTGCATCGGACCTTTGTCGTCATGGCAGAAGGGGATTTAATAGTAAGAGACATTTGGGTGGATGTCTCTTTTAGAAATAACTATTTAGCGCATGCTGAAAGGCATACCTTTTTTTTCTTTTTTAAACAAGCTTACTCAAAATAAGGATTTGAAAACTTATTAAGAAATCACATTTAAAAAAGACAATTACAAACAAAATATTAATTGCTCTTGCATCAAAGAGCAATTATGTGAAAAATTAAAAATGCATCATATTTAGAACCAATTTTAACATTGTTTAACCATATTTTTTCTTGATTTGAATTCAAAGAGGTAACACACTAATGAACAAAGAAAAAATAAAAAAGAACTTGCTGTGGAATTAAAAGTTGCAGAGGAAGTCATTTTTATATAACTCCTATACAAACAAATGTCATGAGGCAAAGTTTAATAAGAGAGATCATGCAACAAATTAATGATGGTTAAAAGTCATGCGCTATCTGTACCAGCAAAAAATGGGAAGGAAATGGAGATTATTACATATAAATGACTGAGCACATCTAGGCAAAAAAGTAAGGTTTTACATGTGAACTACAAAGAATTTAGCCAGTTTAGAAGCTTGACACAGAAAGCATGCCAGCAACCTACAAAAGTAGGAGGAGAATGCTGCACAGGAACTAAATTATGTCACTCTGAACTGATTCATTGTAAATATACTACTTTATTTCAAGTATTTGAAATTCTTCAATATATATTGTCTCCATAGTAATACAAAATTTCTAAAAAAAACAAAGACGGATTCAATTTTAAGGATGATAAACCTATTGCACAGATTTTTTTCATGTAATAAAGTATTAAAAATAGAGAGGATGAAAATCCATTAAATATGTGTGAATGGTTTAACCTATGACTCATACCTATCATTTTTATTTAGATTGTTAACTACAATATTTAGTGTAATCATTTTGAGCAGCATGTGACTTGTTTGCCTAAAAGCAGGTCTGCACAACTCCAGATTCAAGGGACTGTAACAAACTAGTTTATATGTAAATTATGTGGTACAGATATGACAGTACAAATAAGTTTGACACAACTATGATAAATCTGAAATATACAAAAAAACACGGTGTATTTCAGACCAATGAGGTCTGGAGATATACAAACTGAAATAGTTGTGCAGAGTACTTGGAGAGGTCATAAAATAAGACAGAGACTGTGGCAATTTTGGAGAACCTTTCAACGCAGTGACAACAGGGGTATCGTTCCCGTGCTGCGTTGTTAGCACAGGGGGAGAATCCCATGCAGTGCAGGGCATGCTATTCCCAAGAGTACCGCTACTTGGATTGATGGAGGCTGGCAAGTGAAAGTTAAGTTGAAATTGGATATAGTCTTTAAAATCATTATATTATACTACAACCTATTAGAATAACCCCAGATATAGGAAATAAGCCTTTTGCCCAAAATAGCCTGTTGAATCGTAAGGAACACACCGTTGTTGCAGTTTGAGAGATATGTTATGAACAACTTACCTTTCTTAGAAACATCTGTAAATTGGAAACGGCTAGTGCAGTCCAGTTGTTTCTAACATTACCTGTGTTGCTAATGAATACTATTTATTCACAGCATATCTGTCAAACTGCAGCAAACGGTTTCCTGTTTATTAACATGCAATTTTGGGCACAAAGCTGGGAAGAGATATAGGTAAAGTAAGTTTTACTCTATATGAGCGTGAGCCTCCTCTTAAAAAGACAACTTTGCGCTCTATACAGTGATATGATGCTGATAGCACATTGCCTTCTATCAACTCACAATAATAAAGACAGGATCTGTATCAATTTGTTTCACTTCATTTCATAGAGCCGTTTATTTAGTGAATGGGCTGAATAGACTATGGGGTACTCTATGGGGCAGTCAGGTGATGACCACACACATTCAGATTATGGTAATTTCACAACCACCAGCGTGCTTGGGGAAAAAAATAAAAACAATAAACCTATTTTCTCGATTGTATCCGTGTTGAATTACCTGGTTATTTTGGCCCAACACAAAGAGTGATGCACAGCACATTTTGTATAGCTCAGTGTGGGCCTTCTATAGGCATTAATATAAAACTAATGAGCACCAATATGGGAAAAGAGAAACAAAGGTTAACTGTTGTAGGACTAAAAGGCTGCTGAACACCAAAAGTTGTACCAAGATTAAAACAAAAGGAACATTGTCCTAAAATATTTATTATAATTAGAAAGAAAGGGAGTGTAAATCCTGTCCAATATAATACTCTCTATAACCATCTATGCAACAGATATCACATGCTGCCAGTGTTAACACTAATTAACTTTTCTTAAAACAAAATAAAAACTAAACTAAGGATTGTTATTACTCTAGCAATTGTTTGTAGAACTATTTTAATTGTTTATTTTTAAGAAATAAGTTACAAAACTACAAAATATTGGACTACGATATAGCATTACTATTCCTGGAGAATGGTTTTACCAAATGCATACTTTCAAAAGTGCATTAATTGAGAGGCAATTTTTGTGCATTAATTAAAATTACCTTTCTGACTATAAAAAATCAAACCATAGGCTTAGGACTGAGTTTTGCTTTAGAGCTCAACTCATTACAAGAGGAAAATAAGTCTTTATCCTACCCATCTGCAAGGTGCTCTGGGTACAATACTGTAATGTTCACAGAACTACATTTCCACAAATAACTATTTCTATATTTCACAATTAGACAGTAACATAACACACTAGAACTTTTACGGTACACAAAATGTGATATAAAATAGTAATAAATGTAAAACAAAAACTTACAACCGAACAGAAACAGAACAGCGCTGAGGCTTAGGACTAAACCCAGTGATGAATCCACGTTTGATTTAAACCATTTAATTGAATAAAAACAAATATAAATACATTAAGTAATACAAATATCAGTGCACTTCCAACCCCCTGGGGCTTCTTAGAACGGTATACTCCACAGGTTTTGAAAAGTGCTGTATCTTTTACACTAAAGATCACAGGTACCATATTCTTTTGGCAACCTAAATCATTTTAAAAGAAGCCACTTGCTTGAAAATGAGTGTGTGTTTTAAGCACGAACCATTGGAATAATTTTGGGCAGCACTGTGGTTTAGTGGTTAGCACTTCTGCCTACAGAACTGGGATCATGAATTTGATTCCCAACCATGGCCTTATCTGTGTGGAGTTTGTATGTTCTCTTCGTGTTTGCGTGGGTTTCCTCTGGGTGCTCCGGTTTCCTCAACACTCCAAAAACATATTAGCAGGTTAATTGGCTACTATTAAATTGACTTTAGTCTCTCTCGGGGTGTGTGTGTGTGTGTGTTAAGGAATTTAGACTGTAAGCTCCAATGGGGCAGGGACTGATGCGAGTTCTATGTACAGCGATGCAGAATTAGTAGTGCTATATAAATAGCTGATGATGATGATCTGCTTTAAAAGATCATTAAAATGGGGGGGCTCTCAGTGATTTACAAAACATACTTTTTCAATATAGTGTTCATTTAAACAGGATTCAGGGCACACAGGTATAACACTCCACATACAATAAGTGTATGTCACTGCTGTAAATAACAATATACAGTTAGGTCAGTATAAACAATATTAAATTGATGTGCAATATTTACAGGTAACTGGTTAATAGTGAATGTAGTAGAAATTTTTCATCTTGCAAATAAAAAAAGACAAAAAAACAAACAAACTTTTTGCCTACTATTTTATCTACTCATACATTTATATTTTCCCTGCAGAGCTTTTAGTTAAAACAAAAAAATTCTAAAGATGTATAGCAACATTTCTAAAAAGGCAGACAGTATTGTGTAGCAAACATATAACATAACAGTATACATGACTACACAGACACATTTAAAAAAAAAATGCAACAACGACAAATGGTGCAGAAATAATCTAAATATCTGAAGTAGGTCACATAAACCCTTTTCCCAATTACCTGTGCATCAGTTCTAATAAGCCTTACGAAGTCATCATCTCCACATGTATCGAAGAAATGTCTAACCTATTTACTTACATATTATTTACTAAATTTATGTAGCACAAATTATGTGCAAAATTGAAAACCAGGTAGTAGACAGCAGCATAGTAAAACACACCTCTATAAAACTCTGCATCACACTGGAAGGTCCATGGGACTTTATCACTAACTCTTGGACAAATGCATTACTCTAAGTATGACACATTTTATAACTGGCCATTAGAGGACAGACATTGCAAAACCTACTTCCTCATGGCAGAGAAAACCATACAAGCTGCACAATATACAGATACTGACACTGCAGTAAGTGAAGCAGCTCTTACCTGCAGTCTGGACATTGTACACCTGCGGGTCTGGTAGTGCAGCCGGTGTCACAAGTCAGTTTATGTCAACACTACAAAGCAGAATGGAGAGAATGCAGCGTTTACTAAGCACAGCATTTAGTATTACACAGTTATTGTCACAACATATCGCACAGCGACTAAGACTGCAAACTGTACCCATTAGTTATAATGCAGGCATGAGGGTATGTGCAACCTATTGCGTGCACAAATCACACCACGTTAATTAACCAACCAATACATATAAAAAGAACATTACACGTCTACTTAATAGATCTATGCGTCATATCGCCTCTTAGGTCCCACAGATTATACACATAGAAACCTGTGACATTACTTTAGTAAATGAATCAGATTCCCTCATGTACCGGGCTAACCCCGCCACCCTCGCCCCGGTACCTCTGTCCCCGGCTCCTCTTTGCCGCAGCTACAGAGGATACAACATGGCGAACGTCAGCTCCCAGTCACGTCCCTGGCAGGGGGCGGGCAAGCAGCCGGAGTGGCAGCTAGAGGAGCCAATGGGACGGCGCGCCGCACACGTGACCGCTGTTGACATTTGTGTAGTGTCAGCAGTGAGTGAGATGAGGCTGTGGAAAATCATGTGATCCAGTTTCTTCCTGTCATCTTTATCTGGGTGTTTTCTCTTCACTTCTGTTTAGCCTAGTTTTATATAAACCAAATGAGTACTGTACTCACTGCATTACCCACTGACCTTATTAATGACAGCTCTGACTGAGCCCACAGCAACCAGATAGTAGCTTCCATTATTTTGGATATTCTAAAATAAATAAAAAGTTTGCAATGTTCACTCACATTATAAAATAATTGTTCATAGGTATGAGTAGTGATTATTAAATGTAGTAACAGTTCTAGAATACAAGAGTTTTTTTAATAATATGTTATTAAGTGAAATTATGTATTACAAACCAAAGCAGCCAATTGGGTTACAGTTGTCATTAGCTTTGCTGCACTAGGCTGTTAGAAATAAATATATTTTATTGGTACAAGTTACAGCACATCACTGCTTTTTAGCATGTTATTAAATAAGGTTTAAGTGGCACTTTTCCATTACAATGGATCAATTTGTGTGGCTAGTTACACGTCTCACATTAGTGAGAGGAAAAGCTATCAGAAGCAAAAGTATATTGACTTAGAACTAAACTTTTATTTTTAGAATGTCCTCAGTGCGAATATTTTTCTTAAGTTTAAAAACGATTTAATCCAATTACACTCAACTATATATTATTGTATTTACTAATGCAACTACTATCACTCAGTACCAAAAGCTCTCTGCTTTTCTTTTGCAGTATTGTTTTACCACAGATGAATCAGTGTTCGAAACATGACCAAACCTTTATTAACAAAAGCCTACATAATGGGTGTTTGTACATACAATGAGTAATCCATTTATAGGCTGCTAAATGAACTCAACAAGCAACCTGCAATAAAACAGTGGGGTTATGTAATTTGTTGGGGCCAGATACAAGAGCCTACCCTATGTACATTTAGCCACCATTTCCCAAGATATTTTTTACTTGACTAATACCTAAAATTGCAACATCTCTAAAAATTCCATTTTGTGAAGTAGTCCGACCCTTATCTTCAGAGTACTGAAAAATACTCAGGTTATTGGTTGACAAATAGTTTATTTAAACTGGTGACCAGTCATTGTAATGGTAAGGTATATTTAAAAGGGTATATTGCTTGCAGCTATTTAATAAAATGAAGCATTTTTTAATAATTTTTTTTATATTACTTTAAAATATATATATATATAGATTTTTTTTATATGTGGCTGTTTCCTTGATAAACTATTTCTATCATACTGAAATACAAGGGTATTTTAATAACATTAGACACCATAATGATTGTACAAGTGCTACTAATGTAGAGCCTTATTCATTAGGGAAAGTAAAGCAAAAAAATAGGCGTAACTTTGCACCTTGGCAAAACCATGTTGCATTGGAGGGGGAAGTAAATTTAAAGTGTGGGGACAGATTTATAGTTGGGGTAGGACATTCAACCTGGGTTGAATTAAATAACAGATGATTAAAACATTGATGTAATTAATTAATTCAGTCCAGATAACTGTAACAAGTGGTAAGTTAAGGAGCTGACCATTTTTTACTGTGTGAAATGGATTATGTTGAAGGACTGATAAAGAAATGTAAGTCCATTGTAATCTATTGCACATTATTATTATTAATTTATTTATAAGGCACGGTACAATAGTACACATACAGAAAAGGCATAACTAATACAGTAAGCAAAATACAAATACATTGGCAGTCATGCATAAGTAGCACAGACGAGTGAGTAAAACTAGGGACACACACAATGTAACAAAAGACATGACAGGACATAGGAGGGAGGTAGACAGTAGACAATGGGTAGAAAGGACCCTGCACTTGAGAGATTAAATTTTAATTGATGTGATCTATTCCTCATCTATGATGCAACTCTGTTAGCCTAATATTTGACAGGTAAACTCATGTGATGCATTTTCACCATGATGTCTTACTCAATATGATAGCATGGCAATATACTCCCTGCAGTAAAAGCCTAGCAAACAAATATTTTTGTTGCCTTTGTTAGGTAAATTGTAGAAGATCACTAATTAGCCCACATTTATCTATTTATCTTTAATGTACACACTTTGGGCCTGATACAGAGTGAGTAGTACACCAGTTTGAGTGTTGTAATATGCATGAATTAGCTCTGTGCATGCTCACAAACAGACCGCACGCATATGGGGTAATACAGTTTGGTTTGCATCTGACACTTGCGTCTCCATATGTCTCGAGAGGCGAAAATTGGGAGGAAAGGGCATGCTCATGCAAATACAGACTTGCACAAACATGCAGATAAGCCTATCAGTAGGCGTATCTGATGAGCGTGTCTAAGGGCTGGTTCAAATATCCATGCTGCTGCAGGTGATGGTCATCAGCAGGGACCACTGCAGTGTTTTAAAGAAATGTTAGTTTTTTGGGCTTTTTTCAGGGGGACCCACACTTTGTCCCTCCGATTTTGCTGCTGCCAGCCTAGGCTATGAGTGCCGATGATGGCAACACTTTTTTTGGAGTAGGGGGCACAGTCTTTTATTTTTTTTTAACTACATTAAAACACCAGTCATTAGATTAATATGCCGGTCATCATGATGATGATGATGATGATGATGACTGGCCTAGCAACAGAATGATGATAAGCTTAATAGCATATCATCATGCTTTACCATACACGCCTTTACTAATATATGCTAATTTGCACGAATCTTAAGATAGTAATCCTAATAGGAGTAGATAAGATATTTTTTCTGTGCGACTGTTTTGCATAAATTACACCCATTGTGTGGCCAACTCTACATCAGGCCCTTTATGTTAATGATTTACATTGTTGATTTAGATGTGGTAATGCAGTGTAGCTGGAGCTCTGGGGCTGCTACATGCTGCTGGTTTTTTTTCTTGGGTTCCACTAATTCTGTATTACAGAATCAGAATCTATTTTCCTTATTCTGATCCACTTTAAAATGGCAGTAGGAGGGGGCTTGAATTTGATCAGAAGGGCCAATCACAAACTGCAATCTCAGCCAGCTCCTACCTGGTTTTCAGATGGGGCCATTAGAACATAAGAGCCCCCGGGCCACTGATTTTGGACGGGGGTTGTTGCCTGCACTACCATCCCTTTTTTAAGTGGTAGTACAGCTTGAAGATATCAGTTATGCAGCTTTGAAATACTACATTGACTAGAGCTAGACAGTACACCACAGCTATTTTAATAAAGCACGCTGTTAGCTTAGAATTTTGGCTAGCACCACTTATGTCACTGTTGGTCAAATTCATTTTACCATAACAAATTGTGAGGGTGAAAATTATATTTTCATTATTGAAAAGTGAATTATAAAATGTTGTTATAACTTTAAATAATAAAGACCAGATATAGTTCTGCTTGCTAGAATCTGAAGTCAACGCCTAGATCAGTCATCTGCTAAGCAAGACAAGGAAACCCACCTTCATTATGATACAATCTGAAGACTGCAAGGAGACAATGTCTAGACGAGCAATCATCTGCTAAGCTAGATAATGTAAACTTACCTTTATTACCATATATGGACTTTGGACAACAGCCTCATTCTGTGTATAATATATATATCTAATATATAAATGTCTAGTGGTGTGTGTTAGTCAGTCTGTCTGTCTGTGTGTGTGTGTGTGTGTGTGTGGAAAAAATAAAACCAAGCTGCAGCGCCACCTGCTGGGCGGAGTTATACACTGACCTACTAAATTCTTAGTGTGTGTGGAAAAAAATCAGAAAGGGCTGAAATTTGGTATACTAAGATGTTTTTAATTTGTTAATTTAATTTGTTAATTTTAAAAAAATATATATATATATTTCTTGAAGGAGAAGTGACAGTTGGGAGTGGTTGGTGGTTGCCGGGGGTGACAGTGGGGAGTGGTTGGTGGTTGAGGCCTGGGCTATGGCCCAAATGCATGACAAGAACCTTTTTAACACCTTAAGTAGCTTGATTTGACTAGAATGCATGAGTATCATGCACGGGTTAACTTGTATGTATATATATATATATATATATATATATATATATATATATATATACACACACACATACACGAGCAGGGCTAGAAAGCAGCCAGAGCTGACTCTGAAACTTAACTACGTGTCTGAGTTTAATTTTTCATACTCTCCAGTTGACTGGCGGATAAGCTGTTATTGGGAAATCAGGTTATCAGAGGGGCACCTAGCCTTGGTACCCCAACAAAATAACATACCATGTTTAGCAGAAACCAAATCATGATTAAAGTACCAGGAGCTTAAAAACGGCTGCATTTATAAAGTGGAATTCATAGTAATAATATTTTTATAGAACAATCCGGAAAATATTATAAAATTCCACTCACTGTTTGTGTTACTAGGTGAGAGCAGCCCTGCAAGGCTACACTATTCTTACATACATGTATACATTTCTATTTTGTAGGGGGGGAGGGGAGTGGCACTGTAAGGTATACCATGTTAGTAATGTTTGATTTTGGGATGATACATTGCCTTAATCTCCAATGAAACAATATTATTCTAATGCAGTTGAGCTATATTTTCCACTGAAGCCCAGGCCGCCTTGGTTTAGCTATTCTAGTAACCAAGGATTTCATCAACTCGTGCTGGGGGCCTTGAGGATGTTTGTTTTTTTTAAATCATGAAATCATAAAGTCAGTCTCCAATAATCAATATATTGTGGTCTTTATTAATTTATAAATAACTGTAGCATATGATGTCAGGTTTATTCACTGCCTCTTTATGCCAGTCCAAAGGAGAGATTAAATTAGTATGACATTATTAAGTGGCCTGCAGTCTTCACAATGCAAATGATTTATGCCAGCAGGCACATTAGCTCACAGGCAGATCCATCTATTATGATACCATTTTTCTCCACAACTATTACAAGTGACAAATGTCATCATCTCTTCATCTGGGTTTCCAGAGCGTACCCAGCCAGGTAGAAACAGTGTCCCTCTGGAAATCATGGTAACTGTACTATCAAACTTCTCACATTTTCTACATTTAATTTTATTTGTTTGGACACCATCAGCACATTGGGGAAGCTGATGTTCCTGTACACAGGCTTGAGTATAGCTAGCTCTAAGGTTTCTGAGTTCCTCACTCGCCATCTCCATTGCATTCATTCCAGCAAATGTCTTTGGGCTCAGAGCTCCAGAAGAAATTAGCTTTTTCAGATGCAAATTCTTCGGATTTTTCAGATTGGAGACTTTACTTCGTATGCAGCTTCTGTACTTCTTTTCATTCCCAGCATACATAGTATAAATGCTTTCCTCAACCTCTTTAACATATGCTTGGGCATTTTCCTCTTGGCAGTCTGCAGACTCCATCAACGCCCGATATAATAGTTCTCTGCATTTTGTTCTTAAATCCTCAACACTCCTTTTTTGTTGGCCTGGGTTCTCCACACTGAGCTGGTTACAGCACAATGTTTGTGTGCTAGACATTTGATTTTGCATTGCTTCTTTTTGATTCTCATTAGCCGAATAAACATGACTTGTACTACCAAGAACCAACGTTTTTTGTCCATGATGCTGAATTTGTTTCATGAATGTAACAGCAGAATTGTCAGAACTGTGTTCACCTGTACACTTATCCTGAACCCTGCTGATATGTACATTGCAGCTGTCTTTGTACAACAATTTCCATTTGCATAGTAAGCGCTTTGCTTTTCTTTTCAATGCTCCTTCTGGACTGCTCTTAAGTACTCTGTACACAACTCTAACTGCATCATTCTGTTGTAGGATTTCAAAGCTGACCTTTGCTGTTTCAAAGTAGGAGAGGTGGTATGCAATTTCCTCATAATTTCTATCATTTAAAAGTCTCTCCACTTGTAAAGCTTTGAAGGTCAGCTGCTTAATAACCTGTGCGTCTAACATTCCTATGTTTGGGAAAAGGGATACAAAAAAAAGAGAATTTTTCTTTCAGTTAAATAATGTATAAATGTGAATATACAAAATAACTTTATATAAAGGTAGCTGATTGCAGAACCTTAAATATATATTTCATTTTAAACATGGAAGAAAAGATAAATTAATGTCCTCTTTTGATATCAAAAATGAAAGAAAAGATGTAAATGTACCTTAAAAACATTTAAAATATCTTCACACTCCTGTTAAAGTACAACTAAAATTACTGCCAGTCAGTAATAAATGTCTACACTGCCAGTAGTGTACACACGTAATTATATAGCATGTCTCTGTTCATGGAGGGATCCATTGCAGTCTCATCAACATTATCTGAAAATATAAAGGTCTAGGAAATAAATGGCTCAAATAGGCCAGAATAATATGTGTATATGTTATTGCACTAAAGCAGCATAGCCTCCTGCCCTCATCATATAATAAAACAATATCCACCAGGATCACTCTATAGATGCAAAAAAACATGTTGGGAGTGCTACAAGTATATCTCACAGGCATGTCAAATTTCAATTTACAGTTACAATGATATGAGGGCCATGTCTGTATAATCCAACATACATATATACGAATAGAAGGTTGTGCGACCAATTCCAACGTGGCATAGGTATTGCAAATGTTGAATTATACATTTTTCTCCCATAAACTATGCAGCAGGACCAGCAGGGAGCGTTGCTGAGTGTATCCACGACACAACAATCGCAGCAGGCTCAAATGCTGCAGGTTGCAAGAGCCCAGATAGAGAATACAAAGCTCTTGTGTAAAGAGCTAGCTTAAGTGTGGCAGGTGCATGATGTGTCCGAGATGTCTGTCTTGCAGAAAATGACCACCTCAGATGATGTGGAGGCATATCTCTTAGCTTTTGACAAAGTCGCCACCAAATTTAAATGGCCGCCAGGAAACTGTGCAGAAAAACTGGCTCTAAATGTGAGCGGGGAAGCTCAGCGTGCTTATGTTGATTCGTCTGATGAGCAGGCTGCTATCAGCAAGCAAAGGCTGAGATTTTGGCCCGAATAGGTGTGACTGGAGCGGGGAGAGCTCAGCGCTCCCATGACTGGCGTTATCTCCCAGGAAAAGCGGTTTGCTCACAGCTGGCTGAACTCTCTAAAGTGATAAAGATTTGGTTGCAGCCAAATACCAATTCACCTGGCTGAATGGTGGAGAAGGGCTCCTATCCAGCCACCCACAGAGATGGGTGCTACAAGCGGATCCACAGTCTTCTGAGGAGCTTGCTATTGCGGTAGACCATTATTCAGCACTGCAACGGATGTCTAAGGCTCCAGAGGGGAATTCAAAGCTATTGCTCATGCAAAAGTGGACACCGCGGCCGACGGAGCCAGTAAGAAAAAATTCTCCACCTGTCTGTTTTGAATGTATTGAACCTGGGCATTTCCGTGCTGAATGTCCAAAGCAACAGGAACCAATGGATTGTACTATGGCTCGGCTGGGATCAGCTTTTCCTAGTTGCTGTGACATGTTCCCCTCTATGGGGAGTCCATCATCATTTTGAGTGACTGTCCTGGTGAATTGACGTGCTGTTTTGGCCCTGGTGGATTCAGTAAGCTAGTTGACATTAGTCTCCAGTTCTATGGTTCCAAAAGAGGTGTCTGCAAGGTTACCTAAGGTGAAAGTGCTGTATATTCATGGAGCTAGTACAGAATATGAGCAGACTCTCCTTCAAATTACCCTAAAAGGCCAAATGGTTGAAGCAGTGGCTACCATAGCCCCAAAGCTACCATACCCCCTTATCCTGGGGCAAGACTTTCCCCTGTTCCACGAGGAGTGGATCCATCTAGACATGTTGGCAACTGATACACCGGCTGAAAGTCTAATTTGGGGTCACCAGGAGAAGCTGAGGCCTGGTCCCCAATTCCAAGGCTTTTTTCATTATAGGACGTTGCTAGGGATCAACGTAATGATGCTACCCTAGAAAGTACATTTAAATCTGTGGTGAAAATTGATGATGTGGTGAAAGCTGCCAATGCGGCAGAATGTGTACCGTATTTCTTTATTAAAGGGGGTTTGTTGTATAGGGCAGGGGTTGTTCAGGAAAGAAAAGTTCAACAGCTGTTAATACCGCAAATACACGTACCTTTAGTGTTGAAAGCTGCACACACAGATCTTTGTGGGGGTCATTTGGGAGAGGATGAGACTCGGGAAAGAGTACTACTATGCTGTTACTGGCCAAGAATATATAGGGGTGTAAAAAGGTATTGCCTATCCTGCCCAGAGTGTAAAAATACCTCTCCAAAACCTGATTACAGGGCCCCATTCTTGTATGGAAAGAAGAGACAAATAGGCTCCCCGGGGAAACAATACTTAGAGAATGGACAGGACCGTCAGAAAAAGCATTATGACACGCTGGCAGTAGTTTGTGTTTTCAACCCGGGTGACAAAGTTTTGGTTCGTACTCCCACATGGGAAAGTAAGACCTTTGCACACTGGCGGAGACCTTATGAGGTCATAAAGGCACTTGTCCCAATGAGTTATAGAGTCCGCCTGTTGAGTAGAAGTCAAAAACGACAGGTCGGTTTACTAAAAACCTGGCATGAGGAGAGTCCTCTGTCCAGGCCCATCTTAACAGCATTATAAGGCCCCCGGGCAAAGCAGTGAACTGGGACCCAACACGTACTAATTATACAGTACAATTAGTATGTGCACGTTGTTTTCGTCAAGGTCAAGATATGTATTCACAACAGCAAGATCACATGTACAGATAACAGCTGCTAATGAGGTGATTAATTCACCTAAACGTTTTAATAAAGAGGGGTTTAAAGTTCTGAATAAATCTCCTGGAATAATATAGTGAAAAGTTGGCAAGCCTATGGGGTCCCAATGCTCGTAGTGCGTAAACATCATCTATCCTCGGTTGCAACCCTCCCTACATAGTTCCAAACTGTCTCTGGAAGCAATGTCAACACAAAAACTCCTCGGGAGGTTCATGGTGTTATGGTTATCGAATGAATGTTACGGCTAAAGGCTGATCATCATAAGCTTGCAGAACAGGGTGTAGAGCAAGCCTGTCCAACCTACGGCCCTCCAGGTATTGTGAAACTACAAGCCCCAGCATGCTTTGCCAGTAGACAACCAGTTGATAGCTGGATGGGTATGCTGGGACTTGTAGTTTTACAACATATGGAGGGCCGCAGGTTGGACAGGCCTGGTGTTATGTACTTGCCCTTAGATTTGCCCTCATTCAAGATGGCCGTGATTGCCTCATGAAGTTTCCATCTTGGATCTCTGTTATGAACTTGCTCTTACAATAGCCCTTATCCAAGATGGCCGGGACTGTCTCATGAAGATTCCATCTTGGATCACATTTCCTGTTTAGGCCTAGAAAAGGCACTTCCTGTTATGAAGCCTTTGCACGAGTATTGTGTTTGTATCTGACCCAGATGCTTCCACAGAACCTTGCTTCCTTGTGATTTGGACTACAAGTACTTGATTCTTCCATCAGACCTTTATCCTCTTGTGACTTTGGATTTTATTTGTTGGACACTGGAGATTTATTTATATACCAAAATAAATCCTGTTTATTTCAAAAATACCTGGCTATTGGGTTCCATTTGTGATACCAGTAGTGTGACACCTTGTGTAGAGGTCTTCACCTATAGTAGCCGCCTTTCCCATAGAGCTTGTAGCGCTCACAGGTACTCAGATGCCCCCAGGTCTTAAACTCAGCGTAGTGCAAGTTTATGAATATCTCCGCAGTGCGGTATAGGAGGTGATGACAGGAGATAACCGTGGTCAGGAACTAGCTGGGGTCCGAGGACAGAAGCAGGCAGCGAGGTAAGGGTAAGGCAAGGGTCAGGGCCGGCAGAAAACAAAGATATCTGAGTCACAAGAAAAAGGTCAGGGCCACCAGCAATAAAACACAGTCAGGAAATGAGCCAAAGGTTATACACAGAAAATCAATCCAGGAATCAGCACACTACACAGGAGTAGGTCAGCAACCAGGAACAGGACACTATAACCAGCAAAGGTTCAGGAAAACGGATAGGTTATTAAAGAAGGAATAGGCAATCAGGGCAGGTATCAGATTAAGCTGCAGTTGAGAGGAGTTCAAGTGATCACACCCAGGCTGAAAATAACACTGCAGCAGCCAAAATGAAAACAGCAATTACCTGCTGTTCCTAACACATGGATTGGGTCTCCATGGCAAAACAACAGCACACAAGCCTTAGATCATCATGCGTAACGCCAAAAGGCAAATGGAGTGGTTTAAAGAACACCACCATTGGACTCTGGAGCAGTGGAAATATATTCTTTATTTTGATGATTCACGCTTTATAATCTGGCAGTCTGACAGACGGATCTGGGTTTAGCAGATGCCATGAAACTGCTTCCTACCTGAAAGTTTTCTGCCAATTGTAAAGTTTGGTCGAAGAGGAAAAACGGTCTGGGGTTGGATTCCTTGTTATGGCCTGGGCCCCTTAGTTCTAGTGAAGGAAAATTTGGATGCTACAGCATACAATGACATTTTAGAAAAATTTTGTGTTTTTCCAACTTTGTGAAAACAGAGGAAGGACATTTCCTGTTATACCACGGAAATGGTTTCCAGGGTTTGATGTGGATGAACTTGACTGGCCTGCATAGAATGCTGACCTCAGCCCCATTGATTGTCTTTGGGATGAATTTGAACAAAGACTTTAAATCAGGCCTTATTGCCCAACATTAGTGCCTCACCTCACTAATGCTCTTGTGGTTGAATGGATATGAATTGAAGCAGCCATGTTCAAAAATACAGTGGAAAGCCTTCCCAGAATAGTGGAGGCTGTTACAGCAGTAAAGGGGGGAGCAACTACAAATGAATGCCCATGGTTTTGGAATGAGATATTCAACAAACACATATGGATGTGATGTTTGGGTGATCACATACTTTTGGTGATATAGGGCCTAAGTCATTAAGGAAAGTAAGACAAAAAATGAGCAAGTCTTCTGCTGCACAAAACCACGTTACAATGCAAGGGGTACAAATTTTGTTAACTATTTTGCACATAAGGAAAATAATGGCTGTTTGTTCATGTAGTACACAAATACTTAAAAGCTTTATTTGTACACTGAAATTTAAAGTTGATCTAGGACATACCATACCCCAATTATAAATCTGCCATCACATTTTAAATTTGCCTCCCCCTCCATTGCATCATGGTTTTGCCAAGATGCAAAGTTACACATTTTTTAAAATTTACTTTCCTTAATGAATCAGGCCCGTAGTGTATATAACATGAGACAGTAATGTGTCTTACAGTCTAAATTACCTACCACACAAATACATGCACTGGGGTCCATGTTTGTCACAAGCAACTTAACATACTAGTATGTTTTTGGACTGCAGAAGAAAACCAGAGCACCTGGAGGAGACCCACACTAACATGAGGAGAACACACTCATGCCACACAGATAGGGCCCTAGTCGTAATCAAAGACATGAACCCAGCACCGTGAAGCACAGATCTCGCTATTCAAGTGATTTATCTATGCTACCATTCACTTGTGGATTTATGAGGACTTGATACATGTACCAACAGAGAACATTTTGTTTTTGGTGTTAACCAGTGATGGGCAACTCTGCCCTCATGGAGCATCAGCAGCACTTCATCCTTTGAAAGGGCCGCACTGAGAAAGGAGGGAGAACACACTGCACTCCCTCCTTTTCCCTTACGCAGCATGACCTCTGTGTCATGTGACGTCGACATCAGCTGCCCCCTGGTCTGCCTCATTCTCTGACTGGGAGTAGCCGGCTGGGTGACTGCGGTTGAAAATATTTTCTAATATATTTTCTATTTTACAGGTTTCCTTCCTTAATGCCCAGAGTTATTTAGAATCTCAATTACCATGCCCATTGTACATATTTTTCCCCAAAAGACTAATAGGATTTTTATTTGAATAAATGTAAGTCTACTCTTATTTGTAAAACATCCCAGGCTCGGATGTTGTCACTAATTTTAGGAATATTAAGCAAACCTAATGAAATGTAGACTGTAATCCATTCTGAGATTATATTATATTCAAGAAAGCAGGATATGGATTGGTACTAACTTAATGAGCATTATTTCAATAAAATTGCCAAGAAAAAGAAAAAGGATAAAAATAATAGCAAGGCTCTATGTCTTGAGGTTAACATTATCTTAAAATGTAGATGTGTAAAATAAACGTTTATTTTATTATGAAGACAATTTGAAAAGAATCCTAATAGCATTAATGTTCCTATCTATCACACTTGCACCAACCACATTTTGAAATAAAGAAATGAACACAAAATGATTTCACATAAGTCACAGTTTACACAACTGTCATCCATGGATAATGCATGGTGGGCAGGTTTTATTAAACATACACAAATTACTTTTCTAAGAATACAAATAAGCATAAAAATACAATTTACTGAACAGCCATTTAAGTCTATGCTTTACCCACTGGATATTCAGGCACAGGGAAGTGCAGAGATAGTATCTCAGCCACAGAAAAATGTTTCAACCTCAGATGTAGTGGACTAACACAGAGGAATGTGGGTGGATGGGTGGGTGTGAGAATAAACTTTCTATCTTAAGCTGTCTAGCAAAATTGTATAGGGCGGAGAACATGGTAAGAAACGTATCGACCCACATCTGCCATCAGAGGGAGATATCTTACAACAATACTTACTATGGTTTGTGTTAGCTAAAATACAGTATAGTAGTAGTTTAGAATTCTGGAGAATATTGGGCCTGTTTTATTAACAAATGCAAAACGAACTCTATGTGAATTTTTTTTTTTTTTAAAAAAAACGCACATACATTGGACATATGCACGTCTGTACTCAGAAAGGAGCGGATCTGAATATACTTCTGTTGATGCATACTGGTCTAGGTCTGCTCTAACAGACAATACACTGCAGGATATGTCTAATATATATGTTTGCCCTAAAAGAATGCACACACACAAAGAAAAGTTTTCAATTATTATCATCTGTTAATAATATAGTCATTAATGTAAAAATACTAAAAAATACATAAGCTTAAAATACATTTATTAGGATGTTATGAATGTCTACTGTACATAAAATGCATTGTTATACTTGCTGCCAGTGCCGTAACTAGACATTTTAGTGCCCTGGGCGAGACAGGGCACCGGCGCCCCCCATCTAAGTGGGAGTGACATTTGCCAAGTGGGTGTGGCCAACCTAATGTGGGGGTGTGGCTAGCACTTTACTGAATGAATTCTTTTGTATTGCTGTGTAGTTGGTAGCCTCAAAAATACAGGTGTAACCTATACAAATTTCTCTCACTATAGGGAAGAAATATAAGAGCCCTTGGCTACACCTGTATTTTTTGCAATAGACACTATGTGGAGGAAAATAGAAATCATAGATTATGAATATGAAAATGACAAATTTTCTATTTCCTGTACTTTACACGACATACACTATATAAATTTGGATTTTTAAATACATATAAACCCAGTGCTGGAAGTGGGCTGCAGGATGACAAGTAAGAGGAATAGGGGAGAAGATGGTGCAAGGGGGTAGATGAGAGGGACAGGGGAGAAGGTGGCACAGAGGGGGTAGTAGATGAGAGAGCCTGGGGACAAGGTGGCACAGAGGGGGTAGTAGATGAGAGAGCCTGGGGACAAGGTGGCACAGAGGGGGTAGTAGATGAAAGGGCCTGGGGACAAGGTGGCACAGAGGGGGTAGTAGATGAGAGAGCCTGGGGACAAGGTGGCACAGAGGGGGTAGTAGATGAGAGAGCCTGGGGACAAGGTGGCACAGAGGGGGTAGTAGATGAGAGAGCCTGGGGACAAGGTGGCACATGGGGGGGGAGTAGATGAGAGGAACTGGGGAGAAGGTGGCACAGGGGGGTAGATGAGAGGGACTGTGGAGAAGGTGGGACAGGGGGGTAGATGAGAGGGACTGTGGAGAAGGTGGGACAGGGGGGTAGATGAGAGGAACTGAGAAGGTGGGACAGGGGGGTAGATGAGAAGGACTGGGGAGAAGGTGGCACAGGGGGGTAGATGAGAGGGACTGTGGAGAAGGTGGGACAGGGGGGTAGATGAGAGGGACTGGGGAGAAGGTGGCACAAGGGGGTAGATGAGAGGGACTGGGGAGAAGGTGGCACAGATGGGGTAGATGAGAGGGACAGGGGAGAATACATAAATGCAAAATACCAAAAAATACAATACCAAAAAATAATCATTATACATTTTCATGTCCCCTGCCCCCATAGATTTTGCTTCCCCACTACACTCCCTCAGTTTTTGCTCCTGGATGGAGCACCCTATTTCCTATTTTTAAATATATATTTTAATTACAATATAACATTTACTTACCTATTTTTCTTCCCTCCTGGATGGTCAGCATAGCAGTCAGCAGTAGATGCAGGGGACTCACTCTCTCTGCTCAGCAATGGCCGCTCCTCACTTTCTTTTCAGAGGGGGGGGTGGAGCGGAGCACAGCATCCTGGAAGGGGAGGGGGCGGGTCCTGACAAATAACTTTATACACACTGTCTGACAGACAGTGTGATCATTCTTTGACCAGCCACCACACTAGCCCCTCCCCCGACTCGCGGCACCCGACCCCCCCTCCCCCGACTCGCGGTAACCGACCCCCCCTCCCCCGACTCGCGGCACCCCCCCTGCATGAGTCGCGGGGGGGGGGGGCAATATTTTTTTATTTTATTTTATTTTTTTTAGATATTTTTTTTTTACTTTGAGCCACAGAGGGGAAGGTAGCGGGCGGCTGCTGCGCCCCCTCGGGCTTGCGCTCGGGGCGACGGCACCGCCCGCACCACCCTAGTTACGGCTCTGCTTGCTGCTGATTGCAAACACATGTTTTAGCATGCATACACAACCACCATCACTAGTAATCGGCACTTACATTAAACCTGTAGCTGGTGCAGTAAGGGTCCTTAGCGCTCGAAGATGAATTGGGCGTTACAGCTTTCTCTGGCATATGGTTCGATAATGGGCATCCGTGGCGTGAGTTTACCAAAATAGGGCACGTATTATTGGCATTTGCATTTGTTACAGAATCAGACCCATGTTTGTATGATACATACATACTCATACTTGCCAACCTTTAAATAGTGAAGTCTGGGGCATGGCTGGAGGGCAGGATTACGTTACCGTGATGGGAACGTAATTTTTGTACGGTGGGGGGGGGGGGGGCGCGCAAAATGAACCGCGTCATTTTTGGCTAGCAGATTGTAAGGTGCGGGAGACTTGCTTGGAGTTTGGAAGACCTACCCGGATTTTGGGAGTCTCCCGGACATTCCAGGAGAGTTGGCAAGTATGACATAACTATGCAATATTAAATTTATTTTTTCATTCTTATTTAATATTTACATTAAATAAGATGAAGTAACCATTGAGGTTTAAATCCCTTTAGCACAACAGTTTTGAGCTGATGTGCTCATACAGGCAAGGACAATTTTTTTATATTTATTATTACCGTATTTATAATAATAAATTACATTTTTACTATTGTTCTAGACTTGGGCAAACCTGTTTTATTTTTCTTATATTTTATTCATATTAATATTGTATGTTGTATTAGCCTTGGCACTGCTTTAATTCAGTTTGATCTTGGCTGGGGGCAAACACGTTAAGAAAAGTTAATTTTTGTTGAAGGGAAAGACATGAAAATCAGATTACTATCATTGTCCTTATTAAAGTTATCTAAATGGATTTAGATTTATTCAGAAGTACAGCTACTCCTGTAAGGGGAAATGCAAGGGGAAATTAGGGTGCCAGAATTTGGCTTAGTAATGGAGTAATGGCTTCCCTGAAGAGACACAACATCTACATCCATACAAAATTAAACATAAGGAAGGGAGAGGCATTTTAAAAGGGGTAGCAAAAATAACAATACCGAAACTAAAGGCTAGAAACATGCTTCTGTGTGCATCTGTGGAATAAGCAGCAATCAGGTAGAGAGTTGGTTAATATATGAATTTTAAGGGAGGGTATTGGGACTTAACTTGATGGCATGACACCCACTCAGTCCGGGTATGCCATGAAGACATGTTAGATTACAAGCAAGATCTGAAAGGTGGGTGAGAGTAAAACTCAAAGGGGTATATTTACTAAACTGTGGGATTCAAAAAGTGGAGATGTTGCCTATAGCAACCAATCAGATTCTAGCTATCATTTACTTAGTACATTCTACAAAATGACAGCTAGAATCTGATTGGTTGCTATAGGCAATATCTCCACTTTTTCAAACCTGCAGTTTAGTAAATCTAGCCCAATGTCACCGAAAGATTAAACAAGAACTCTTTGTAACACTAATATACTTAGAAAGAACATAAGACTAGATCAGATGAGTACCATTAAAATGCAGTAGGGATATTATGACATACATAATCATAAAAACAAGTGAAGGGTTACGCCTGCACAAAACACTGACTTTTATCAAACAGACTTCATCAGTACAACATTTAACAGAGATACATAAAACTCTATGGGGTATATTTACTGAACTGCTGGTTTGAAAAAGTGGAGATGTTGCCTATAGCAACCAATCAGATTCTAGTTATCATTTACTTCAGGCCTGTCCAACCTGCGGCCCTCCAGGTGTTGTGAAACTACAAGCCCAAGCATGCTTTGCCAGTAGACAACCTGTTGATAGCTGGAAGGGCATGCTGGGACTTGTAGTTTCACAACATCTGGAGGGCCGCAGGTTGGACAGGCCTGATTTACTAAGTACATTCTACAAAATGACAGCTAGAATCTGATTGGTTGCTATAGGCAACATCTCCACTTTTTCAAACCTGCAGTTTAGTAAATATACCCATATGCGTTTATCACAAGGCTTAATGAAATTTTATAGAGATGACAGATACAATTCGATGGGTAATAAATATGGTTAAGGTTAACTAGTGACAAAGAAAGACTGGATCAAAATACTTTGTAAAGTTTTGTTGCAGACATCCACACTCTGCTAGTGCACGTTATCAAATGCTCTAATACTAGTGGTGGCACTACAATTTCCATCATATCCAGCCTTGATAATAATCATACTTGTCAACCTTTGGAAACGTAATTCCGGGCGATCCCAGGCAGGAGACGTGGTTGAAGGGCGGGGCG
Source organism: Mixophyes fleayi (assembly GCF_038048845.1). Lineage (NCBI taxonomy): Eukaryota > Metazoa > Chordata > Amphibia > Anura > Limnodynastidae > Mixophyes > Mixophyes fleayi. The sequence continues at coordinate 159,692,673 of NC_134403.1, read as the reverse complement.
ATTCGGCCAATTTCTGCCCCGCCCCCTCAACACTGCCATTGTTGTCGCGGGGGCGGGGCCAAAATGATGCAATTCACCGCGAATCGCGTCATTTTGAGGAGGAAGTTGCCGTCTGCGGAATACTTGCCTGCTCTCCCAGGAGACCTACCCGAATTTCGGGAGTCTCCCAGACATTCCGGGAGAGTTGGGAAGTATGATTATAATTCACTTTTTAAATATATAACTCCTCTGCAATAAATGTTATAAAGCCAGTGATTGACAAACATATATTTCATATATATATTTCACACTACAGTTCAAACAATGAGACCTATTTATCAATCAGTTGTCACATAAAAATCCCCCGAAAACTTATAGCCCCAATTTTTTTAGCATAGTCGAAATCTATTGAAATCTATTAATATGGCATTGCAGCAGATATCTTAGATATCTACTGCTTTGCCTTTTTCTTCAAACCCCAAAAGCAGTCCCCATAGATATCTATAAGGACTGCTATTTAGCGCAATTTAACAAGCCCTGAAAATCAAAGATCTTCGGAACCTTCACCGCATCTACCTGCTCTCCCCTCCGGTCACTATCACAAGGTGGCCACTTTGCGATAGTGACCGTAAAGAACATAGGAGACAGGTCTTCACAGGAACAGCAGTTTTTCATGACTGCTGTTCCAAAATAAGAACTAAATAGTCACGATCATCATCATTAGTTATTTATATAGCGCCACTTATTTTGCAGCGCTGTACAGAGAACTCATTCACATCAGTCCCTGCCCCATTGGAGCTTACAGTCTAAATTCCCTAATATACACACACACACACATACACACATACACACAGACAGACTAAGGTCAATTTTGATTGCAGCCAATTAACCTACCAGTATGTTTTTTGAAATGTGGGAGGAAACCGGAGCACCCCGAGGAAACCCACGCAAGCACAGGGAGAACATACAAACTCCTCACAGATAAGGCCATGGTCGGAAATCGAACTCATGACTGTGCAGAAGTGCTAACCACTAGGCCACTGTGTTGCCCTGATACTTAATTCCTTATCTTTGCGATAAGGAATGAAATTAATTGTGTTTAAAATGCAGTTCACAATAACCCCCCCCCCCCTATTGCTTCAACAATACATACTGCTTGTCTCCTTATACCTCTCCCTCGTTACAAGTTGCATAAGGTGCAGATTTTATCGCCCACCATACTGTACGGGGTGGTCCTAACAAGTGTAATAATGCAGAAGCCTTTTACTTATAATCAGAATCCTCCCATAAAAAAACACAATTGTGTAACAGCGTTCTTGTCTCTCATTTTGAAACTAACAAAATGTCAGGTTTAACAACAATTTAATAAAATAGCAATAAAAATACACAGTGACTTCTGACTTCACAGCAGAGTGCATCATCTCGCTTTGACTTAAATACAGTTTCCAGCATTTTTCTAGCAAAGATGATTAAAGTTGCTTATCCATGGCATATACTACAATATAAGATCCTATGCAGATTGAAATGTGCAATAATGTAAGTATATGTCCACTTTGGTACCAATTTCCATGGCCAAAGTCACTTTTGACTCCAGACTGGATTTAATTGTATTTTTTCTGCAGGGCATATAAATATCAAGTGGTTTTACACCAAGCAGAAATTTACACAAAAAAATCCCAATACAATTCAGGTTTTTATAGGTTATTAGCATTAAATAGGTTCACTATTTTTCATATCAGAAATTCACCCCTGCTCCAGTCACATTTCATTTAGCAGCATTTGAAACAAGAGAAGGGGTGCTAGGCATAAGGGGCAATAACACTTCTCCATACCTCCCAACATTTAGAATCCGAAAAGAGGGACAAAATAAGCCCCGCTCGGTCCACCAAATTTTCCGCCCCAAATGGCAAAATTTCATGAAGCTTCGCCCACTTTCATGCTAAAGTCAATCCCTTTTGCGGTCTGCAAATCGGGGTGTCCTGCCAAAATCGGGACAGTCAGGAGACATGCATTGTTATTATCGCTGCTAACAGAGCCGACAGCAAGTTTCCTCTACATAGTGTTGAACTGGGGCATGAAGGGCCCACAGGGGGAACGCAATGGTAGAGGCCCACTAGAGGGGGTGTGGCCAACCACTAGAGAGGCGTAACCAAACAACTACGGGGGGTGTGGTAAGCCCACAAAGGACAGCTAGCATCATAATGTTGTACAGGAGTCAGCAACCCCAGACATCCGTGCCAGACGTGGCAAGCGTACCACTTCTGGCTGGCATACCAGCGCTGCAGCTGTCTCACTAAAGCATCTGATGATGGCTGAAACGAAACTCAATTTTAGCCGTCATTGGCTGCTTTACTGAAGCAGCTCCCGGGTTTCTGGAGAGGAAGATGCGTGTCTCCAAAGGTAAGTAAGAGTGGCACTAAAAATTGATGGGAACATCCATGTGGCACACTAACAATAAGGGGGAGGCAACTGTGGCATACAATGAATATGGGGGGGCAACTGTGGCATACTATTTATATGTGGGGGGCAACTGTGGCATACTATGACTAGGGAGGGCAACTGTGGCATACTATGACCAGAGGGGACGACTGTCGCATACTATGACTAGAGGGGACAACTGTGGCATACTATGACTAGAGGGGACAACTGTGGCATACTATGACTGGGGGAAGCAACTGTGGCATACTATCAATAGGGGGGAGGCAACTGTGGTATACTATGACTGGGGGGGACAACTGTGGCATACTATGAATATGGGGGGCAACTGCGGCATACTATTTATATGGGGGGGCAACTGTGGCATACTATGACCAGGGAGGGCAACTGTGGCATACTATAACCAGAGGGGACCACTGTGGCATACTATGACTGGGGGGGGACAACTGTGGCATACTATGACTAGGGAGGACAACTGTGGCATACTATCAATAGGGGGGAGGCAACTGTGGCATACTATCAATAGGGGGGAGGCAACTGTGGCATACTATGACTAGGGAGGACAACTGTGGCATACTATGAATATGGGGGGGCAACTGTGGCATACTATTTATATGTGGGGGGCAACTGTGGCATACTATGACTAGGGAGGGCAACTGTGGCATACTATGACCAGAGGGGACGACTGTCGCATACTATGACCAGAGGGGACGACTGTCGCATACTATGACTAGAGGGGACAACTGTGGCATACTATGACTGGGGGAAGCAACTGTGGCATACTATCAATAGGGGGGAGGCAACTGTGGCATACTATGACTGGGGGGGACAACTGTGGCATACTATGAATATGGGGGGCAACTGTGGCATACTATTTATATGGGGGGGCAACTGTGGCATACTATGACCAGGGAGGGCAACTGTGGCATACTATAACCAGAGGGGACCACTGTGGCATACTATGACTGGGGGGCGACAACTGTGGCATACTATGACTAGGGAGGACAACTGTGGCATACTATCAATAGGAGGGAGGCAACTGTGGCATACTATCAATAGGGGGGAGGCAACTGTGGCATACTATGACTGGGGGGGACAACTGTGGCATACTATGAATATGGGGGGGACAACTGTGGCATACTATTTATATGGGGGGGCAACTGTGACATGTGACTAGGAAAAGAAGTTGTGGCATACAATGACAAGAGGGGATGACTGTGGCATACTATCAATAGGGAGGAGGCAACTGTGGCATACTATGACTGGGGGGGACACCTGTGGCATACTATGACTGGGGGGGGGGGAACTGTGGCATACTATGACTAAAGGGGACAACTGTGGAATACTATGACTGGGGGGACGGCAACTGTGGCATACTATGACTAGAGGGGACAACTGTGGCATACTATGACTGGGGGACACATCTGTGGCATACTATGGCTAGAGGGGACAACTGTGGCATACTATGAATATGGGGGGGGCAACTGTGGCATACTATTTATATGGGTGGGCAACTGTGGCATACTATGACTAGGGAGGGCAACTGTGGCATACTATGACCAGAGGGGACGACTGTGGCATACTATGACTAGGGGGTCAACTGTGGCATACTATGAATATTGGGGGTAAATGTGGCATACTATGGGGGTAACTATGGCATACTATGACTAGAGGGGACAACTGTGGCATACTATGACTAGAGGGAACAACTATGTGGCATGATATGAATTGTGGGCAAACTGAGGCATAATATGAAGTGAGCACAATTATGAGGCATGGTGTAAACTGGGGCACTACTGTGTGGCATGACATTTATTTGCGTTTGCTGGCCCCATTACACTGTTAATATGATGTTGGCATCATGAAATGAGACGTAAATAAAAATAAATAAAATATTATATATATATATATATATATATATATATATATATATATATATATATATAGAATATGCCCAACTGGCACAACTGGGTTTGACTAGATTGTAGCTGGCACACTGATAGAAAAAGGTTGCCAGCCCCTGGGGTAGTATATAAAGAATGCAGTGTGTATATAAAGAGTACACAGTCTTGGCCTACTCCTTAGATTGGGCACAACGGTCACCAAAAATTGGTATTGTCACACTAGAATCAGAACATTTGACAGACTGTCCTGCTGTCTCCTACCTGTTCTTGTCCCTTTCACCACATGTTGTTGCTGGTTTCTTTGGTTGCGGCTTGTCTGGATCCTGGAATATTGGGGGCCCTATTTGAGAAAAAAAATGGGTACATTTAGAAAATTCTAACCAGCCCCAGTGTTACATCAATAGCACCCACAATTAATAATTAAGCATTCCGCCAGCCCCAACATTAAAATAATAGTATTGCCATTTAATAAATAGATCTATATCCCTCGAACCAACCCCAACATTAAAGTAATAGTAATAGAATGTCAGTCGTGATAACATTACGCCCATCACTCAGTGTGAACGGAGTAGGGGCGCCATCGCTGAGATAAAGGTATCTTTTTTATAGTCCCCTGCTCCGCCCCGGGACAAACTGTAAGTTAGGCGGGACAGTCCAGCTGGAATCGGGACACTTGGGAGGTCTGCTTCTCTGCGAGTCAGCTTAGGGCAGGAGAAGACAGTGGTGAAGTACACAGAGGTAACCAATGTAAGGTAAGTAGTACTTCTAAGCAGAAAAACATAGATGTCAGTGGTCAAAGTGGAAATTTATAAGTGGCGGCATGGAAAATATAAGTGGATGAAGGTTTATAGTTTTACAATGAAAGCAATAGGATAAGTGGCGGTATGGCTCACCAATGTATTCCCCCCCTTTCCCCTTTATCCACTGGATGATACACTAGTAAATAGCGCAGCCGTTAAACCACATCCGTGAGCATAAATTTATTCAAATCTACATCACTTGGGGGGCATATTCAATTCTCGGCGGAAACGCCGAAAATCTCGCGGCCCGCGCACGATTACCGTTATTGCGGTAATCATGCGCGGAACAAGTTAATACAGTAATTTACTCGCTGGATTTCAGCTCGCAGAAAAAAAACAATTGAATATGCCCCTAAACGTCAGTGTGGGTGGGTTATGACATCAGCGACCTATGCTTTATTTGGCATTTAAAATGGTTATTATTTTCCATTACAAAAATCAAGCACTCATTTACACGTATGAGCCCTAAAGCAGAGTTGAAAATTAATCAGATTTAGCTACGAGATTATATAAATAACTGTGAGTACCGTGAGAAAAACGCTACATTCACGAAAACGTGATTTACCCATAATCCTAGAGGGGAGCGCGGTTTTATGTCGGTGTTACACATCACGCATGACGCGCTGCTCGTGTGCTGCTAACTCCTCCTGTGTTATTACCTGAAACAATCGGGGTGACACTGCCCGATACTGTGCTGTGTTCCAGGCCGCTCGGCGGGTGACGTCACGTGATCACAGTCCCACCCGCTTCTCTGTAACTAACAGAACGTTAACACCCCTGTGTAAGGAGTAGAGTGCACGTCCGAACAGAGCGTGGATCAGCGTATATGTAGAGATTATGTAGTTGTATGTGACTACAAGAACTCGGGTCATTATTGTTTTTTTTTGGTTTTTTTTATTAAGATACTGTTCATGCATCTGCTGCTACACTGTATTTGTAATTATCAAGTTACACCTTTTAACAGAAGATGATCCTAACCAGTTAATATAATATAAATGTAAAACTTGCTGTATGTATGTTGTAGTTCTTCATTAATAATTAAGAAACATTTTATTAAATGTACAATTAATTTTCGTATCACATATGAAGGGGTATGACATGTAAAATAATACAACTCTTGGGAGATTCAATTCGGAGCGACATGTAATGGAAATGTGTGGAATCTCCGCTTGTTTTTCCTTGCACCCTGTACAGGGGTGCAAGAAAAAATAAGCAGAGATTACTACCGTAATTGGCGGCAATGTGTGCAGCCGGACATCGCTGTGATGTCTGTGCACCACGTCACCTGCAATTATATCTCCCCATTTGTGTTAGTGTAGTAATGTATATATAAAAGCCATTTGTAACCATGCCTGTAGGAAAAACATGTCTTTTCTTCTCTCTCTGTCAATCCCTTCATTCAAAGTGCTAAAGTTTTCCTACAAGTTTCTCCAGTTTCTTTCACTTAAATTTCTGACCTCACTTATAAATACTCTCCCAGTCACCCCATGGCAGTGGTGGGCAACCTGATACACTTTAAAAGCCGAAAGTGCAGTCCTCTAACCTTCAAAGGGGCCACACAGTTGGCTCAATCTCAATAATAAATAAAGGTTACACACATACACCTCTTTCTATCTTAGTCTGCCCCTTTCTTTCTCCCACTGATCACTTATAACTCCCACACAGCTCCACCTTTATGTAATTATATAACCCACCAAACCAGACTCTCCTCATCCTAGAAGCTTATCCCTTTTCCTCTTTTCCATAATGATTATTGTTTTTACACTAACTAACTTACACTAGCTACTCACGCTTTCCCCACCAGCAACTATAAATGTTATTGTGCTACCTTATGTTCACCACACCCCTTATATTATAAACTAGTGTGGAAAGGGCCATGTTTAATTTCTGAGCACAGCAAGGGCACACTGCCAAATATTTTGTTTTTACCTGGCGCTCCTCAGTGATCTGAATAGCACATTTAGGGGTGCTCGCCACCTCTCAGGAGCAGCCTCCACAAAACTAAAGTGCACATCAGTGCGCAAAGAGGTGTAGGTGTTCTGTCATATCAAGGTCCAAATTCCTACCATAGTAGTAACAAGCCTTTTCAGTTTTTCTCCTAAATACTGCATGGGTTAGCCTTATGTATGGCTTAAATATTGAGAAGGATGGCACATGGGGAATTTTTATTTATTTACTACTTGTGTCACTTGGGTGTGTGAAGCTTTTTTTATTACATTTCTAGAAGTGGACCTAGAAATACATTTCTTCCCTGAAGGCATATACTTTTTCAGGCGCACTGGCCACTTGTAAGCCTACATTCCCACTGTAATGAAAAAAACATAGTTTACCCGTTAAGGGGCATATTCAGTTGTCGGCGGAAACACAGAAAATCTTCCTGTGTGTGCACTATTACCGTTATTACCGTTATTGCGGTAGTTTTCTCGCTGGATTTCAGCTCGCAGCTCCCTAAGCCGCGAGCTGAAATCCAGCTAACTATTACCGTAATAGTTTTAACGTCGCTGAAAACGGCGACAATTGAATATGCCCCTAGGTGTCCACAATGCTTAAAGGGGAGCCCACAGCTCTGCTTTTCAGAGGTGAGAAGCTGCTATCCGTAGAGTTACTGGCGAGGGGTGGGGGAAAGAGAAGCAGGAGGGGCATAGAGGAAAGAGAATAGGAGAGAGAGAGGGTGTGGCAATAACATACTTACCAACTTTAGAATGTTGGTATCCGGGAGCCTGCGGGGGAGGTGGGCGTGATGGGGGACGGGCCTCCAAAATGCACATCATTTTGGACCCGCCCCCCGTGACGTCATGACGCAAACGCTTCATTTGACAGCGGGGGTGGGGCCAAATGCCGCGATTCACCGGAAATCGCGGCGTTTGGGACCTAATTCTGCCCACTTCACTATGAAGTGGGTACTTCCTAGTGAAGTGGCAAATCCGGGAGATTGCCACACTCTCCAAGGAGTCCGTGAAACTGTCGCAAAATGCAGGAGTCTCCCGGACATTCCGGGAGAGTTGGCAAGTATGGGCAATAAGCGAGGTGTGGAGCTGAGAGAGCATCAGAAAGGTAGGGACATGAGAGTGAGTCTGAGTATTGTAGTGGGTGGGGGGATATAGTTGAATGCAGGTTTGAGTTTGGGGAGGAGGGCTACCTATTAAATGTAAATATGAATTATTTAATGCCATGGATGGTTGTAGGAAATGGTTTAGTAAACGTAAATGCTATTAATTTGTTACTGGGCCTGTTTGGAGGGAGGGAAAGAGATCTGTTTATCAAAAGTGAATATTATTATTTTAATGTTGGGCCTAGAGGGGTGCCTAATTATTAAACGTGGGTGTTGTGGATTTATTGTCGGGGCTGGTTGGAGTTTTCTAAATGTCATGTAACCATTTTGTTTCCAAATAGGGTCCCCAAAATTCCAGGATACAGACAAGCAGCAACTAAAGACACCAGCATCCACAGATAGATAAAGCAACATGAACGGGTAAGAGAGAGCGGAACAGAGTGCCAACTGTCCTGAATATGGTGGGACAATCCTAAATTTGGGTAACTGTCTCGCTTAGTCAGGATTTGGTTTGGCTGCAAGGACAGTTGGGAAACATGTCCTGCTTCACTGTACTGCTCATGAAGGGGGAGCTGCGTGCATCTAACAATACTGCACACAGTATTGCCTGTGTGTTTGTCTAAAATGATAACCATTTGACATCACAGGGGCTCCCCTGTCTTAAGTGCCCTAATCCTGCTCTGTCTAGCCCTATATTTTTTAGTGGCCTCTGACTAGAACAGAGCAATTATTATTGTACTCAGTTTTCACCCCCTGCTTGTCTGAAATGTGTACATTATTTTCCTCTGGAAAGGAGATGAAAAATCTCTCTTGGATTTCATTACCTAATTGAATGACAATCCTTACCAGTTCAGTATCACCACAAAGTATAGCAAAACAGAACTTGAATTTTTGGATCTATATATATATATATATATATATATACATTCATGCTAATAAACTAGAAACCAAAACACACTACAAACAGGTGGATGTGAATAGTTATATCATTGCTACAAGTAGTCATCATCCTCAGTAGCTGTCAAACATCACTATAGGTCAGTTCAAAAGGGTTAGAAGGAACTGTTCGGACATCAGTAGCTATAGAATGCAAGGTAAACATTTAAAAACTCTATTTAAAGAAAAACTATATGATAAAGAGCAGTTGGAGAAAGCTTCTACAACAGTAGAACATTTGGACAGACAAGATCTGCTAAGATACAAAAAACCCAAAGGACACAGAAGCAAAGAACAACATTTATTTTATAACTAACTGCAACTCGGCATTCAAAATCATATAAATGTTTAGGAATAATTGAAAGAGTCTCCTGCAGGATGAATATCTCAAAAAAATCTTACCCCTACATCCAGATATAATATTTAGGAAGGCACCTGATCTGAAATCCAAGCTAGTTAAACCACATTAAACCTAAACAGAAGATACAAACCTATTTAACATCTGCTGAGAAGGCAACCAGTTTTATCACGGTGGTTGCTGTATTGATTGTCTATCAACCAACTGCAGAAGTATGAAACCAACCACTGAAATCAGTTTGACATGCACAGGTCAGACCTATAATATTGGGAATTTCCTCACCTGCAGTACCAATGAAGTAATATATCTTCTGCAGTGTCCATGCAAGCTTCAGTACGTAGGCTGTACAACAAAGACCCCTCAAAACTAGAATAGGGAAACACGAACAAAATACCAGGAGAGAGTTAGATACTCAGAATGTGTCAAACTTAGGCACAATAGTGACCCTTCATCTATACAGTTCTGAGCTATACAAATGTCACGGTTATCTTGGCAGAGCTGTGGATCCCCAGACTCTGCTGGATATGGCAAGGCTCATTCACGGAGTCTAATGGATAGGTGGTATTCACCAGGAACCCCCGCAAGGGAGTATGGTCTTAGAGGCACTTATACCGTAGGTCGTTGCCCCGTGCGAGAGTATACAGCAGAGAGGTATGGAGGAGCCAAGAGATGATGAGAGACAGACACTGAGACAAGGAGGTAAGTCAGGAGAAGCAATGGAGTCACTGGAACAGCGGTAGTTCAATGCTGGACACGGACAGGAGAGCAGGCTGACATAATGTTGGTAACTCAGGACAACAGCTGAGGAGTCACAGGAACAGCGGTAGCTCAGAAAGGCAGCGGAGAGAAAACCGAGGCTGACACAATATGAGTAACTCAGGAGGTAGTAGTAAAGATACTGGAACAGCAGTAGTTCAATGCTGGCCACGGAGATGAGAGCAGGCTGACACAACGGAAGCAGGTCACGGAGGAAGCAGGAGCCAGATTCTGCTGCTGCAGGAAATGAGCTTGAAGAACAGGCGCCAGACAGGTCAACACAGGTGGTTTAAATAGCTCTCCATGATCCTGCGGCCAATGAGGGAAGGTAGGCTTCAAAGGACTGCGGTTCTGCACATACGCAAGATGGTGCCCGTAATGGAACTGATGTGTTAGGATATGCCGGTATCACCGCCTGCGAGAAGAAGGTACAGACGCTGGTACCCGTATGCGGGGCATGAGCTTGACAACAAAAGGTACAAAAAAATTGTAAGGGAGGAGGTTTTATGAAGACTATTAATATTTCTGAAACTAGGTGGATTTATGAGTTGAAGACGTTAGCACCTATGGACCTGAACATTAATTTTGAGATTCAGAGTTGTATTTAGGGTGTACTCTGATTATGCAATCCCCAATGAGGTGTGTCTACTTCCAGTTTACAGCCATACCACCTTGGAAAATGTCCAAACCCATCCAAACATGGAAATGAAGTAGGGTTGTGCTAGGTAAGTTCCAAGCTCTGGTGAACTTGTGAATACTTAGTGCTGTAAACAACTAGTGGTACCACCTGGTGTAGACAGATCAGTCTTTCCATTTACGTGCTACTTTTCTAGTCGCCTTCTGAATACCCCCTCCTCCGTTTATCCATCTAGAGGTACCTTCACCTCCAGTTTCTAAGCCAAGCTCTAACTTTTCTTTATTTATTGATGGACATTTCTACATCTAGTATAATCTCCAATTATCCATTAGTCCTTCTATCCATATACACATGTTGAGAGCAGTACTTTGTCCCCCCAGTCTAGCATGGACCTTTACACCTATTTTAGGAAATGTGCTCACTTAGCCTTACAACACATTACCTATTCATGCCATGCAATTAATATGCAGGGTTGCAATTACTAATAATGAAAAAGATTCCTGAGGTTTGTTTTTGTTTCTGTTTCATGGTCGTTTGAAACTTGCCTCTGATTTTTTTTTATAAAGGAAATCTGTTTAAACATACTAAGACTAATATATAATTTTCTCCATATAATCTTATATCTAATAGTCAGATGAACCATTTGGTTTGCCTTATATACTGAGTAATAGATGTGGGGGTATTAATTTCAAGACATGCCCTCTAACACTTACCATTTATCTAGATTCATTTCTGGAATCTTCTGTAATGTATACAGTGTGGTTGTGATGATATAGAACCTGCATCATATGCTTGTAACATTTTTGTAGAGATTGCACCAGATCAGATAATGATAAACATCTGTTAGTGACAAGAGAGTGACTGTGTGCCTACAGCACATCTATAATTAATGTGCATAGTCAGAGAATGATAAATATCTGGTAATTATAAGAGGATGAATATGAGATAGCTCCATACAGATTACACTGCATGTGCATTGAAATAATCAACATAACCAGGATTTGACAATAAAAACAGACTCCAATGGTAACAATGATACATCCCCTTGAAGAAGTTGTTATAGTGATGAAACGCATTTGCACTACCCCCTCAGTGCAGACGGAACACAGGAACTAACAAACTGCACGTGCGTTTCAAAGTGGAGAACATGCGGGACTCACTACCAACTAACAATGTAGCTATCACACTGCCTCTCCTTGGAAAACGCTGCACCTACAAGGACCGCCTGGAAGGACCCACAACAGCAAGTTTAGGGAATGTTTAGCCAACACGTTTTTGACTTTATTATTGATTATTGCGTTGTGGGACTCAATGATTGATTCCTGGCTCTGTTGTGCAACACTTCATAATATGTGTTATTGGACTTTAAAACGAGTTTTATTGATTGCACTCTTTGTGAATTATTGTGATCTATTGTAAGTTTTATCAGTGCATATGTTTTTTAGATTTTAGGCTTTTTTTGCTGTTGGTTTAGTATTAATAAAGTGTTAAGCTTTTTAGTTAGAATATATCAACATCAATTCCCATTAGATTAATTATAATTAGAACGCAGTAGAATTTGGTATCCCAACTCACAAGGTCCACTACCATGGTAGATAGATATCGTCTGTGACACCAGTAGTATATACTGTCACACCTGTGACACCATTGTGTATAGTGTCACACTACACAACACACAGAACTCGTTAAGCACTGTCCATTGTACATCTAATGCATCTGATAACATACAACCCTACGAATTACACTATGGTAGCGCTGGATCAACCCCCCACATGTTAATGTTACATTATTTTAGCTAATCAGATAACTTGAATGTTCACAGTAGCACAAATTATTTCAGAAATCTAGTGTGCTAATTATGTGAGAGGTAGTGAGTGACCTGTCAACTCCTGTGATTATATTATTGAGGACGAGTCTTAACGTGTGGAGGGGAATGTATGCAAGCAGACAAGAAGCCACAGACTGAGGGACAATGGAAGTAGCAGGATAACCAGTAGCAATTTGAGGCTCCTGTAAAACTGATGGAAGAAGGTCTGGTGTCAACCTTAATATAAATTGAAGTTCATACATCCAATTTTTTTTCAGTTTGTATTTGTCTAATGTAAATATTAATAAAATAATAATAAAATTAAATTATTATTAATATATTAAAAAAATAAATAAAAAAAAACTATTGGTGTAAAGGTTAATCAAATATGTGTATTAACTTGATACATTTGCTGGTTGTAGGGAAATGTTACTTTAAATGTATCGGAATGTAACTTGTATAATGTTTGTCACACACATTTTGACCTTGATTCTCACTGAATCAAAACTATTATTCTGCAAATGCTCTTATCATAATATAGATTGTTTTGAGTTATGTATCCCTGTACCCCATAATAATAAAATTAAAAGTAATTGCAAATGTGCATAAATATCAACATTGTATTATGCTATAAAAGTGGCTGAATTGATTAGATTGGTAGTGCCATGCCATTTGAGTTGCAGAGATACTCTGCATAAGACTGCTCCCTAAATTAATTATGTTATTGTATTTCAATAAAGGACTTCTGTTAAGTTAAACCTTCTGAGACTACTGTACTAAATTCTATGACCATTATTTGGTGTAAGTAGAGGGATGCAGAAGGCTGTAGTGAGAAGAACCAGTACATGGGACTGTTCTAAGTCAAACACAAGCGTGTATTAGGTTGAAGTGTGAGGCTTCTGACAATATCTTGCAGGAAAATGCCTTGGCTGACAGCTGTGGTAAGACATAGGCCCTTTCTGAGTTTTCATATACAAACACAGACTTCATATGCAAAATAGGCCACTTTTCTTCTTGCCTCTTTAGTGATATTGCTGCATTCTGACATGAAGCCCCTGAGATTGAAAAAGCTACATGGAGGTTTTCTGTTTGTATTTTGCAAACTCAAAAAAATTTGGAAATCACCAGATGGATGCCTGGTGGATGCAAAAGTCACACCATCACCGCTTGATCATGCACATCCCTGGATGGCACACAATAGCAAAGGAGGGATGATTTATGTTGTAAACCCACACTGGTTTGCACCAGGATTCACATCCATTGCACAAAAATATTGTCAAAGTTGCCATATATGTCACGCAGGGCTGCCATCAGAAATTGTAGGGCACAGTACAAATGAAACAGCCAGGCACCCCCCCCCCCCCCCATCTCTTTGACCACCCCTGTGCAAGGTGGACGCAGCGGTGTAGTGTAGAACCATGATGCCTGGAGCAACAATATGTCCCCCAGACCTCCACACATGCCCTGTACATGCCCATCAAACTTCACATGCCATTAGCCCTCCTAGAGGGAGATATCCTGCATATTGCAGTGACTGCAAGAAATGTTTTTCTATTATTAGCCCCAGTCCAAAGACTGCCTTTGTACAGGGAAAGTTTCCTGGTGAACTCCATGAGTTTCTGCTACAGTGAGCATTTTTCAAAATAGCCCCATCAGACCCCACAGAACAATAATAGCTCCCACACATATAAATAACACCCCACAACCTTAACAATAATACCCACCCTACATATTATAACCCCCCTCCCACACATAAGATTTCACTTCCAACGCTTATGGGGGCAGCCACATGTAGAGAGGGGAGGAGTAGAGCAGGCAGGCTGGCAGGGAGGAAGTAGGAGGAGAAGGGATGACTGGAAGTGAGGGGAGTGGCTAAGGACGGGGACACAGTGGGAGGTGCATGACTAGTAAAGAAGTCAGCTCATTGGTGGCTGATCCCATAGGAGGGGGTCAGCCACTGGGAAGTACAGCAGTAACTGGGCCTGCTCTCTAATAATGCCAGACCACCCACACCAGGCCCCCTGGGTCCTGTACACATGACATATCAATCCCACATTATCCTCAAGCTTCAAGGAAAGTAGAATAATAAATGGAGTTTAATAAAATTGCAAAGATATGTGTAGAAACACGATTAAACTGGCCTTGTATATAACTAAACCCTCTAAAGACCTTGGGATCTTTCATTAACAGAGAGAATGGACTGAGTGAGTCCTCACAAAATATGAATGGGTGACGTATGAAAATATTATCATCTTCACCAGTATCTTGGATGCATCTTGAGATGCCTATGACTCAGCATATGGGAGTAAATACACTATTTTTTAAGGTGGCTTTTTTAAGCATAAATTACTCCCCTGACGCTTATTTCAGAAGTAGCCGTATGGAAATTTAGAAGTGGCAGCATGAAAAATGTAATATGAATGTAAGTGAATCGAATTTGATAGTTTAACAATGAAGGCATTAGGAGAAAGGGAGGTATGACATACCACTGTATACACCTCCACTTCAACCAATGGTATAAATAAGTAAATAATAGACAAACACATATTTTAAAAATAAAGACTATAACCAAAAGCAGACAGAAGAAAGGAAAATATATGAACACAGCACAAATGACTGCCTCAATAAATACTATTTGTTTTTTAAACTTTTTCTGCAGTTGTGCTGTGCTAGAATAATGAGATTGAGAGTCTCCCCTTCTTTTTATTAGCTTTGTTTATTACATTTTGATACACACTCAGCAGCACGCACACCATTTATAAGGTCCACATATCTATTTTTTGTGGGTATTTTTGATTCCACCAGTAGTCTTTACCGCTGAAATAAAAAACTCACCCAAAACTTCTTGATGTGTGCTTTATTATTAAAAGAAATCTTTATTTCTTCTTGTCCTGTCATATTCCAAAAGCATTTTATTTCTTTGTAATCCACTTGTAATAAAACAAGATACTGTAAGACACGTTGCAAGTAACTACTCACTAGGTGCTCCCGTTGCTGCATGACTTGAGACCTGAATTGTCCAGGAGTTTCTTTAGCTGCTCAATCACAAAAGGTTTCCCAAATTAGCCATGATGGGAGTGTCTGGCATGTGGGAAACTGTTTGTGATTGGCTTAGTGGCTAATTACACTCTTGGTCAATTCTGGTCACAGCCATTCAACAATGGTTCTCCTAGTGAGTAGTTACTAGGGATGTGCACCGGCGACTTTTGAGGTCTCGTGTTTTGTGTTTTGGATCCGGATTTTCATTATTTTTGGGGTTCGGATTTGTCTCGCAAAACACTTGACGAAAGGTCTCGGTTCGGATTTAAGGTTTTGGATTCGGATTTTTTTTGAAAAAAACATAAAAAGTTTAAAAATCAAGTTTTTGGGCTTATTTTCACTCCTACGCTATTATTAACCTCAATAACATTCAATAACAAGCATTTCCACTAATTTACAGTGTATTCTGAACACCTCAAAATATAGTTATTAGTCCAAAACGTTGCAACGAGGTATCTTTCTGGACTGCGTAGTGGAGTGGTCCCCACAATATAATAAGAAAACCATCAACTGGTATAAATCGCACCGAATAAAATACCTGGACTGCGTAGAGGAGTGGTCACCACAATATATATTAAAAACCCTGAACTTGTATGATTCGCACCAATAAATGTACCTGGACTGCTTAGAGGAGTGGGTCACCACAATATATATTAAAAACCCTGAACTTGTATGATTCGCACCAATAAATGTACCTGGACTGCGTAGAGGAGTGGGTCACCACAATATATATTAAAAACCCTGAACTTTTATGATTCGCACCAATAAATGTACCTGGACTGCGTAGAGGAGTGGGTCACCACAATATATATTAAAAACCCTGAACTTTTATGATTTGCACCAATAAATGTATCTGGACTGCGTAGAGGAGTGGGTCACCACAATATATATAATAAGATAACCATCAACTTGTATGATTCGCACCAATAAATGTACCTGGACTGCGTAGAGGAGTGGGTCACCACAATATATATTAAAAACCCTGAACTTGTATGATTCGCAGCAATAAATGTATCTGGACTGCGTAGAGGAGTGGGTCACCACAATATATATTATTAATAAGAAAAGACTCAAGCTTTCAAGTGTAGTGTTTATAAAATATAAACAACAATACAGTAGTTTTAGTCAGAGCACGTCAATACCTCTTGTTTTAAATTATGACAGGGCATTTTACTTTTGGTTTAATTTCTTGAATTTGTTTAAATTTGGTTTTACTTTTTGAACATGGCAAACGACTGTTGATTGGTCACATAATGCAAAAAAAAAAAGTTGCAAGATGGAATTGTCCTTGGGCCCTCACACCCACCCTTATGTTGTTGAAATAGGACATGCACACTTTAACAAACCAATCATTTCAGCGACAGGGCCTACCAAACAACTTTGGCTGAAATGATTGGTTTGTTTGGGCCCCCACACCAAAAAAGCTATTCATCTCTCCCTGTACAGACTAAACAGGCTCTACTGAGGCAAGATGTCGTCCTCATCCTCAACCTCTGATTCCTCTCCCCCTACAGTGTGTACTTCCTCCTCATCACACATTATCAATTCGTCCCCGCTGGACTCCACAACCACAGGTCCCTCTGTAGTATCTGGAGGGCAGTGCTGTACTTCATTGAGGAATTGATTATTCATTTTTATAAACATCATTTTTTCAACGTTATGAGGAAGCAACCTCCTTCGCCGCTCACTGACCAGGTTCCCCGCTGCACTAAAAACTCTTTCCGAGTACACACTGGAGGGGGGACAACTCAGGTAAAATAGAGCCAGTTTGTACAGGGGCTTCCAAACTGCCTTTTTTTCCTGCCAGTAACAATATGGACTGTCTGACATGTCTACTTGGATGGTGTCAGCAAAGTAATCATCCACAATTTTTTCTATTGTGACAGCATCCAATGCAGCGAGAGTAGACATGTCTGCAATGGTTGGCAGGTCCTTCAGTCCGGACCAGATGTTATCAGCATCCCCGCCAGCGCCTCTTTTGGGAAAACTGAGCTTTTTCCTCGCAGCCATAGATGTGGAAGAAAATGAGGGTGGAGCTGTTGGCATGTCACGGTCCTCTTCAGAGGACAATCTCCTGACCAGCAGGTCTTTGCACCGCTGTAGACTTGTGTCCGCCGGAAACAGAGACACAACATACGCTTTAAACCGAGGATCGAGCACGGTGGCCAGAATGTATTCCTCTGACTTTAAAAGAGTGACCACCCTCTGATTCTGGCAAAGCGTACGAAGGGCTACATCCACAAGAGCTACATGCTTGGTGTAATCGCAATGGCTTACCAGCTCCTCCCTCACTTTTTCCAGCTGCTTCTGCAACAGCCTGATCAGGGGAATGACCTGACTCAAGCTGGCAGTGTCGGAACTGACTTCTCGTGTGGCAAGTTCAAATGGCTGCAGAACCTTGCACAACACGGAAATCAGTCTCCACTGCGCTTGACTGAGGCGCATCCCCACTCCATTGCCTATGTCGTAGGTGGCTGTGTAGGCCTGAATGGCCTTTTGCTGCTCCTCCATCCTCTGCAGCATATAGAGGGTGGAGTTCCAGCGTGTCACAACCTCTTGTTTGAGGTGATGGCAGGGCAGGTTCATGCTTTTTTGATGTGCCTCTAGTCTGCGGTAGGCACTGGCTGAATGCCGAAAGTGTCCAGAAATTTTGCGCACCACCACAAGCATCTCCTGCACACCCCTATCACTCTTGAGGTAATGCTGCACCACCAAATTAATGGTGTGGGCAAAACATGGGACGTGCTGGAAATTGCCCATATTTAATGCCCGCACAATGTTACTGGCATTGTCTGACACCACAAATCCCCATGAGAGTCTAAGTGGGGTAAGCCACTGGGAGATAATTTCCCTCAGTTTCTCTAATATGTTGTCAGCGTTGTGCCTCTTATTAAAGCCTGTAATACACAATGTTGCCTGCCTTTGCACGAGCAGCCATTTTGTAGATGCTGCTACTGATGCAGCTGTTGCTGTTGCTGCGGAAGGGGATGCATCTACCCAGTGGGCTGTCACAGTCATATAGTCCTTCGTTTGCCCAGAACCACTTGTCCACATGTCCGTGGTTAAGTGGACAGTGGGTACAACCGCATTTTTTAGAGCACTGAGGACACTTGATCGTACTTCTCTGTACATTTTTGGTATCGCCTGCCTAGTGAAGTGGAATCTCGACGGGATTTGGTACCGGGGACACAATACCTCCATCAACCCTCTAAATCCCACTCCACTGATGGCGGACACCGGGCGCAAGTCTAACACCAACATTGCAGTTACAGCCGCAGTTATACGCTTTGCAATAGGGTGACTACTATCGTATTTGGTGGTCATGGCAAACGACTGTTGGACGGTCAATTGTTTTGTGAAAGACTTAGCGGTCTTACGACTTCCCCTCTGGGAAGATGACCGACTAACAGCAGCAGTGGCAGTAGTAGGCGTACCGCTGCAGGATTCCTCGGATGAATCCTGTATTGAGGAGGACTCAGTCTGGCTGCTGACTTGGGCTGCAGGACTGAATCTGATGGAGATTGTGGAGGAAGTTGACGAGGAGGGTGTTGCTGACGTGTATCCAACTGGACCACGGGATTTAGGTGTCCCTGTACCGATGAGGGTCCTAGCCCCAGTTCCTGAACTAACCACTGAACTATGAAGGTTATTCAGGTGACGTATAAGGGAGGATGTTCCTAGGTGGGCAAGATCCTTAGCCCTGCTTATTTGAGCTTTACATAAGCTACATATGGCCATACATTGGTTGTCTGGATTTGGATAAAAATAACTCCAGACCGAAGAGGTGCATTTTTTGGTCTTCTGACCAGGCATGACGATGGGCTTTTTCCATCCCATGGACATCAGCTGTTTCCCCCCCTGGTGCCTCATTTACAATAACCACATCACCATCCTCATCATCAAGTTCCTCCACAGCGCCAGCTACATCATCAATAGGCTCCTCCCGAGCCACCTCTTCCCGTACAGTGATGGGAAGGTCAGGCTTGACAACCACCAACACCCTTGGACTCGCCTTGAGGATTTGTGATAATTTCTCTTTAGAAGGCAGAGTTGTTTGCTGTTTTGTTGCTGACAGCATAACTCTCTTCAATTTTTTGGAGGGGGGGGGGAGGAGGAGGAGGGATAAGATCCGTGGGTGAAGCTGAACCACTAGTCATGAACACGGGCCAGGGCCTAAGCCGTTCCTTGCCACTCCGTGTCGTAAATGGCATATTGGCAACTTTACGTTTCTCCTCAGATGATTTTAAGTTTCTCTTTTTGCTACTTTTTCTTAACTTGGGCTTTTTGGATTTTACATGCCCGGTACTACGAGATTGGGCATCGGGCTTGGAAGACGACGTTGATGGCATTTCATCGTCTATGTCATGACTAGTGGCAGCAGCTTCAGCATTAGGAGGAAGTGGGTCTTAATCTTTCCCTACTTTATCCTCCAAATTTTTGGTCTCCATTATATGTAGCACAAGATACTGCAGAATGTGTGAACTTGGTAATATTGCAGTACCAATGGACTTATACTGCTGAATTGGTTTTGCAAATTTGGTTATAATTACTTTTTTTTTTTATTTTTTATTTTAATATTTTTTATAATTTTTTTTTTAATTTTTAAAAACTTGGGAATAATGGGGAAATAACTATGCCCTTAGAAGCACAGAGCACAGGACACAGCACCACTGGACTGAACAGGACACAGCACAGGACCCAGCAGCACTACGGAACTCAGCAGGACAGAGCACAGGACACAGCACCACTGGACTGATACTGCAGAATGTGTGAACTTGGTAATATTGCAGTACCAATGGGCTTATACTGCAGGATTGGTTGTGCAAATTTTGTGGTAATTAAAAAAAAATTAAATTAGTTTTTGGTATTTTTTTAAATAACTTTTTTTTATTTTTTTAAACACAGGGGAATATTGGGGAAATAACTATGCCCTTAGAAGCACAGAGCACAGGACACAGCACCACTGGACTGAACAGGACACAGCACAGGACCCAGCAGCACCACTGACCTCAGAAGGACAGAGCACAGCACACAGCACCACTGGACTGATACTGCAGAACACAGCACAGCACAGAACTAAACAGCACAGCACAGAACTAAACAGCACAGCACGAGATCTACCAGGACAGAGGACCACCTAACACACCCTCCCTCTACCCTGATCAATGCCCGAGTGAAGATGGCGGCGACTAGCGGGGAATTTATAGGATCCGAGTATTGCGAGATCCGACAACGGGATTATGAGTCAGAGCCTCAGTTTCAGATTTGAATTTGGCGCCAATACCCGGATCTGTCTCGGATCCGACTAGGATCGGCAACGTTCGGGTGGGATCGGATTTCAGAAATCCGAGTGCGCTCATCTCTAGTAGTTACTTGCGCTTTCTTTTGTGTTTTTTTTATTTCATTCCAATTGAAAATTAGGAAAAACCATGCATGGAAATTAGTTGGCAACCATGCATATATGCAAAATATTGGACATGCTGCTTTAGTTCTAACATTGCAATAAATAGCATACCTCAGAAGAGGTTGCATTTTCAAGGCTGTTACTTGCAAATGTACATAGCCATGCCCATTCAGCAACAGGACTTGAATTTTGTACCAGCACAGAGCGAGCAGAGATTAGGGGGTAAATTTATCAAGCTGCGAGTTTCTGGTGGGTTTGAAAAGTGGAGATGTTGCTTATAGCAACCAGTCAGAGTCTAGTTATCTAGTTATTTATTTAGTACATTCTACAAAATTATAGCTAGGCTCTGATTGGTTACTATAGGCAACATCTCCACTTTTTTAAATCCAGCGGAAACTCTCCGCTTGATTAATTTACCTCTAAATCTCATTCTATACTTTAAATGGGACCCTGTGTACACCTGCATGTTGAGAAGCACTGAATTTCCAGGCAAACTCCGGGTAATGTCATACACATCATACACAAAATAGTCTTCTGCAAAAAATACAGTCCATATGTACATTGCACTGTTTAAAATAAAAGTTGAAAGCTAAACAGTATGCCACCCAAAATATTGCTCTGCAAAGACACCCGACAGAAAACTAGGTGCACTTATATAAATCCTGGTCCAGGTCCAAAGCTGTATTATTTGCAATTCACAAATGACCTCCACTGGAGTTAGCCAATAACCTATTTTAAATTATATCAATCTCCTAAATACAGGCATGGCTAATAGCTCCTATTCTCCAAATCTTATGAATTATGAAAATATAAAACTTGTTTCGCTGATCAGTTATTTTTCAGAATGCTACATTTTGCTTTACATCACTTTTTATCACACATGCTAAATAATGTAGTACACACTGTAACAATTTTCCTGAATATCCACTTCACTGCCAAAATGATAAAATAAAACATGAAATGTGTGAGACAGTGCCTTAGTCAGGCTTCTATCAAATCTCCAGATGATTTTAGGCTAAGTATTTGGCCGTATGTTGTTGTTTATGTGTGTTTTTCTTCAACAATCTATATTTCTAAACACAGCTGTGTGAGGAATGGTAATGAGGTATGTATCTCCCCCAGTTGTTACACTTGTAGGCAAACTCATATTTAACTACAGCCTAAGTAAATTTGTTTTACAGAATCACTAAAATATATCTTAAAAGTCCAATTTAATTGATCTTTAAAAGGGTGCACACATTCTTCCCTCCTCTTTAAATGCCTATCGCTGTTTTTTGACATCATCTGCCGAGAGACGTTTAAAAGGGGGAAGGTGCATTCGATCCACTTTACTGGTAGCTTATCACCCTGTGGTTGCAAAACCACTTACAACAATAGATGATGTGGGTGGGAGACAGTTCTGCAGAGGACTGTGAACAATTTCCCTGTCTGAAGACACATTCTTCATCTGCAGGTACTGTTAGATATACTCTGCTGAAGAGTGTATCTAACAAATAAACCAAATCGGCATGGACATCTGTACAATTGACCCTATGGATTTAATAAGAAGAAATTAAACAAAAGTAAATGAAAAAGGACATTTCCTTTATGAAAATATTTTCCGTCTGTTTAAAATGCTTATGCTGGCTACACATGCTTCAATATTTCAGCAACTATTGGGCAATTGGTCCATTATCACAGCATGTTTGGCATGTAAAGGAACACAATGCTCATAATAATCCTACGAAAGCATTAGAAACCCTATCAAGCATGTTGGTTAATGTGGGAGGATGACACCCATTGGCATCTCTCTGTGCAAGATAATAGTGATACCAGGGTGATCAGTCTGCTTGGCATGAGGAGCCTAACAGCTGGATCTTGCCTAATTTGGCCACCTACGTGCCAGAATCGCGCAAGTCTGCATAGGTGCAAATGTGTGCTCCCACTTTCTGGGCATGTACAGAGCAATTTTACGTACGATGCGCCAAGCGAGCTAGCATACATCCCACTCTGCAACAGCCCCATGGTGTACTGGATGTGGGTCAGATTAGTTGAAGGAGCTATGCAGTGACAGAAGATGGGTTCAATAGAGAAAAATAGGCTAGATGGCCCAAAAAAGGCAAATCCGAACCTACTTATAACCCACTGTTAACAAGCAAGGCAAAATGTCATTTATGAGATATGGGGGTAAATGTATCAAGCTGAGAGTTTTCTGGCGGGTTTGAAAAACCAATCAGATTCTAGCTATCATTTATTTAGTACATTCTACAAAATGATAGCTAGAATCTGATTGGTTGCTATAGGCAACATCTCCACTTTTCAAATCCGCCGGAAAACTCTCAGCTTGATAACTTTACCCCATGGTGTGCAAAAAAAAAAAAAAAAAAAAAGTACAACAACCCATAGCAACCACCTTTCTAGTACAATTTAGCAAATTAAATTAAATGAGTGCTTTTTGAGACATTTACCTATGCACCAGCTATTATATATGTTCATTAATATTTTACTTTCGGTTCCTTTATCTCTGGCTCTTGATGTCATGAAGGATAAGCTACTAAAACACGAGTCACTATTTTACAGTTATTCTGTTAAAGGGACTCTATATATTTTCATTTACCCTATGTATATAAATATAAAGGAGTTATTATATTTAGTAACTGTTATTTATATAGTATCTAGATACATACTGAAAATATTTAAACATTCACATCAGTCCAGTGGTCAAAGTGGACATTTAAAAGTGGTGTTATGGAAAATGTAATGGGAATGTAAGTGAATGGAATTTGATAGTTTTATAGTGAAGACAGTAGGAGAAGTGTCGGTATAACGCACCACCGTATACACCCCCACTTCGACCACTGCATCAGTCCCTGCCCAAGTGAAGCTTACCATCTATATTCCCTGCCACATGGGCACACACACTAGGGTTAATTTCCCCAGAAGCCAATTAACCTACTAGCATGTTTCTCTGATGTGGGAGGAAGCAAGAGCACCAAGAGGAAACTCTCCTAGTGAAGTGGCCCGGTCAGGGGTCCTTAATGACGCAAAGTATAATGTCATTGGAGGCGTGAACAGGTCTAAAGAGGTCCAAAAAGGTGACAGGTAGCAGATGACAGACACGACTGTCTACGTTTGCACATAAGCTGCACAGAGGAATACCACAACATATGTCTAGCATATACATTCTTCTGTGCTATGCACAGTTAAGCATAGACAGTTTTTGAGGTTGGGGTTTATTCAAATAGGTCTGTGCTGAGTCCATATAATGTACAGCTTACTCCTCATACGTGTAGCTTCTGTACACAGTAGGTACTTCCTTTAGTAATCATGACGGCACACCTGTACTCCAATCCTATACATCATCATTTTTTGTTCTTGCAAGCCATCTGGCTGCATTTTCAATTTTTAACAAATGTGTGCACAAACATTCTAAAATGTTATGACTCATATTTACTTCTGTAGCTATAATTATATCAGTCATATGCATGTTGGTTAAACAAAAATGTTTGATTTTAATAAAAACAAATACCAAAACAAGTACATTGCTCACATTATCTATGCAATTTATAAAACACACACTGTTCATTACAGATACAAGAAAACATGTTTTGTATTCGTCTACAAATACTATGGGGAGGAATTCAATTGGCTGCGTTACTGTCAAAAATAATGCGGCCTGCACTCCTTTACCGTTAATACAGTAACTTTAACCCAGATTTTTGCTTGCGGCTCTCTGAGACGCGAGTAACAACCAGCGTTCAAGATTACCGTACTAATGGTAATAATCCGTGTTATTACCGTAGTAACGCTAATAGCGTGCACAGGAAGCAATAAAATGTTGCCTAAACCAATAAAATAATATAATAAAATAATAAAACAAAAATCTATAGATAATAGTGATTTGGTGAAGATGTCATCAGTGTATTCCCTATTTATTGTGAAAATATGTACTAGACTTTTAATTAAGTGGCTTTTTGCTCTTGAAAGTATGCATGCTTACAGTATGTTGTAAAATATATATCACTGTGACAGACTAAAAGCAATATAGGAACAGATGCTTATCTACAGTATGTGCTATGCTAAATCAAGTATGGTTGTTTTCACAGTGCACATATTAGTGCTGCTTAATACTTTTCAATAAAAAAGTAAATGAAAATAAACTATATAGGTTACAGCTGCAGCCACTAATTTAGTGAGGGTTGTGGTGATCAATTGTCAGAAATGGTAAATGTACAGTAAAGCATTATTTTACTAAACAAAAATAGAAAATACTAAGCACCTTTTTGGAAAGTTGTATATGATTATAAAATATTTTGTAAAACTCAACTCTCTAACTCCAGAACATACACTACTAATACTCCACAATACATGTTCATACATCTATCCCTTGCTTGTAAACATGACATTATTGTGATCAAGATATACTAAGTCACATTTCACTGAAAAAAATACTGTTTTCCTTTCGTGTAGTAAAAGTAAGGCACATGTCAATTAACTTTGTATACAGTACAGTTAAATGAAGTAATGCTAATCTGAGCTCAGTCTTCAGAACATGAACCGGAGACAAGGAAGACATTGTCCAGTGCCATCTCTCCAACTTTTCCCTTCCCACGTTCAGATTCAAATGTAATCTAGAGACAGAAAACAGCACAAGGAGTTAGCATGTGTGTCCTATAATCAGGTTAACATAAATACATTTGTGTTTTTACTCTTGACTTTTTTATGCTAATATAACAGGAGACAAAATATGATATATTCCTAAAAATGGGATACTCCTGCTGTTTAGTTTGTGTCCTCATAAATGATCCTTATTTTTTAAATATACTCTTTTAATTACCGTACCATCAATTCCTACACTAATAATTAGATGAGAAGTCTTCCACGGCACCGTGGAACCTTTGTGGCGCATTAGAAAGAAAAGATAATAATAATAATAATAATAATAATAACTCTACTAAATGAAATTTCCTTCAACAGATAATATGATGAATTTCAAAACATTGTTATTACTTTTTTTTGTTGCAAATAAAGTATATATCAAAGTCACATTTAATATATCTTACAGATCTGCTAGAGAATACAACTGACCGTTATCAAGTCAGTTTTGAAAGTTAATGGTCTGGACTTTCACATCTCCCTCCACAGGAAGCAACTGAGCTCTGACGCCACAGATAATGTAAAAAAAAAACAGTTTGATACAGTTTAGATACTGTTAATGCTGCGATCAGTACTCGTTCACACCTATCCACTTTTAAGGTGATTTTCACACTCACATATGTGAAAAGTATATAAAAAATAGGACAAATAAAAGTCATTGGTGTTGTTTTTACAATTACATTCTAAAATATGAACTCTGCATTTAAAATCCAAAAACAAAGGAAGCCCCATTTCTCGTGCATTAATGCTCACTACTACTACTGCATACCGGTTAAAGTGCAACTCACAAAAATGGTTTAGGAAAAAAAATGACTTAAAACAGTGTCACTAAAATGCATCTAAAGCACAAATTAGTTTTCATGATTTTTTATTAATTTTTCCATGACATATGATTTATCCAATTTCTAGCCCTCAAGGTGATGCATTAAAATGCTTTTTTTTACCATCGTAATGCCGGAGGGAAAAACGAACAGCAATAATTTGCAAATACAGTTAATATCAATTGAAGGATATAAATTTAAAAATTGTAAGTGGACTATCCCTGCATTTAAATTTAGATTAACTTTTTTTAAGGTAAACATTTTCTACTTATATTTTAATAAAAACAATATACTTAAATTGGAACCATCAGTAAAGTTAATTACAAATCAAACTTGAACCATGAGAGCAAAAACTGATTCCTAGGGATAGATTTACTAAAAATCATGTTTGTAGGTCTTCAAACTGCCACATTGACTATAGGGCGATTTGAGACTGGGATGTTAAATGCCTGGTGATGTTTAGTCAAAAGTGACAGAAAAAAAGACAAGTATTTTAATACCTGCTTCTGGATAGTTCAAACAAGCTGGAAAAATGCAGAACATTTTTGAGCATAGCTGCCTGCTCACATTTAGCATAGAAGACAGCTCTGTCGGTGGTGTGGGTGCTTGAGCATATAAATTGCTTACACTGCCTCTGCCACTAAACATTTCTGTGCTGTGTATGCCATTTTCCAATAATTTTTAAAGGTTAACTACTATGATATGTAGTAAAAATGAAGCACTGGAAATCTATGTACAATAATACATATAGTTCTTAATCTGGATCGTCTGCCGCACTGCTACTAAATGCTAGTATGGGTGATTTACAGCAATTATTTGTTTTCTTATGCTTATTACTCCTTTTGTTTATTTTATATCTCTTAATTAAGTGAGTGAGAGAGAGAGAGAGAGAGAGAGAGAGAGATTGAGATTACTGGTGGTAGTAACCCTGCAATCAAAAATTATGCTGATCAATGCATGTTCAAGCTCAGTGAAGCCTGTTTATCAAGCACCAAAGTGTTCTGTTAACACTATTTCAGTGTGTAAATGCAATGCAAATATACTCCATTCTTAAAGTATTTTTTTTTAAATGTAGATGTATTCAATTAAAATAATTTAATTATGTTAAAATATATTTACTTCAATTATGTTTTTTAACTCTTAACTCTTAGTTAATGCTAAGCTGCCTCTCTGTGATTTATTTTTTTATAAAAGCTAGTGCTAAGTGAATTTTTATAATCATTTCTATAAGCAGTGATACAATATTATACTTATTGCCGAAATGTGAGACCCCATAGTTCTCGATTGTCCATTTATTAACAGAGGGTTTTGTGCCAGATGCCTTATCTGTGTGGAGTTTGTATGTTCTCCCTGTGTTTGCGTGGGTTTTCTCCGGGTGCTCCGGTTTTCTCCCACACTCCAAAATCATACTGGTAGGTTAATTGGCTGCTATCAAAAATTGACCCTAGTCTCTACCTCTCTGTCTGTATGTATATGTCTATGTGTGAGTGTGTGTCTATATTAGGGAATTTAGACTGTAAGCTCCAATGGGGCAGGGACTGATGTGAGTGAGTTCTCTGTACAGCGCTGCGGAATTAGTGGCGCTATATAAATAAATGATGATGATGATGATGATGTAAAGAGTGCGGAGGAGATGAAGAACTTGCAGCTGAAGCGAGTAGTTGCTGAGTTATTTGGTACCCTCCTGTATAGGGTTAACCCATGTCCTGTGAAGCCTTGTTCTGTTCTTGACTAATGCAATGAAGAGTCTTCACTTTACATACGAGTCTCCCCCCACCTCCGAATTTTTACAGATGCCCCCACTCTGTGGAGAGCAGAGCTAGGGACTCAGCATTCGCTGACCCAGCCATACTGGAAAAAAAAAACATTTTTTTTGGGTGCAAACAGGCTGGTGTATCACTCTCCTGCCATGCTTACTGGGTTATTGTGTTCTGCCGGCCCTTGGTGCTGGGAAATTGTCTCAAATTGTGTGGAATTGATCAAAGGAGGACCAAGACATTTATAAAATGAATTACAATTTCAATTATGTTATTTAATGGTGCATTATTGTCACACTTCAATGCAGAAATCACAACTTAGGAGTCCGGGATATGGTGAAACAGGCAATGTTTATTGCTGGAAGGTACAAACCGGATGATGTAGGAATAAGGATTGCAGGGAGATTCAGAAAGCAAATACCACAAACACCACTGACACAGGTAAGTAGGTAATATGAAGAAATCCCAGGGAATGGGTGAACCAGGAACACAGCAGGGAACAAAGGACACTGCACAGCACAGCACAGCAACATGGAACAGCAACAGCAACAATAATGACTAGCACAGGAAGGAGAGAGAGGCAGGTATAAATAAAAAATACCCAGGTGCAGGAGATAATTGGTGCAGCAAGGTTAACTCCTAAAAGACAGAGAAGCAAGGCACAATAGCAGTGTTAGGAACCCCTCCAGCCAGTACAGCAAAACCCGGAGTCTGCTCCGAAAGTCCGGTGTTCACTGTTGCCCCTAGTGGTAGGGACAGACTTGGCTGCAGACAAACAGAGGGTTGTGAGATGTGCACTGGCTGGGGAGAACCCAGGAATAGAGTTACCGAGGCCGTAGAGTAGGAAGTGCAAAAGGGAGTTAGGTGGGACACCGAGTGGATGGTGTCAAGACTGATATATCACTCGTGGCCACTGAAATCAATAAGGAACAGCTGATAGAGAAATCCCTTGATACACAGCGACTTCTGTACCGGTGCTGTCCGGAAAGGAACGGAACTTGCAGTGAAAGTTAAAGATGATGAAACTGAACGTAGGCAGTTGCCAAGGGTAACGCAAACCCACAGTACCGTTGAGAGTCCGGAGATTTAGGGGTAACAGTTCTTAGGCGATTGCCAGGGGTAACTACAATTATAGGCACATGGTGATATATGCAAAATAGTCAATGGTATCTGCGGCAAGTCCGGAGCCAGAGGAAGATTGTTGAAGTCTGAGCGCAGAGATGCTGCAGGGGCTGCGTATCACGCCGGAGCCATGCCTGGGAGCAAAAATTTACCGGGTCCAGGAGATAGCTGACTGCAACTGGAGAGTAGATAGTAGAATAGTCAAAGGGAAAGCAGGGTCCGTACACCGGTAATCCAATAGAGAATAGTCAGGAACTGAAACAGGTCTGGCACACAGGTAATCCACACAGGAGAAGAGTCAAAGCTGAGCCGAGTCGGTACACAGGGAAGCCAATGAAGAGTTAACAGGAACTGAGCCGGTCTGGTACACGGGGATACCACAAGCCGGCAGGAAACAGTAGGAACAGGTAACAGGGAAAACACAAGGGAGCAGGAACAATATTGTAAACGTATTACCGGCAATCCTGCAGAGGAATAGCCGACTATTTAAAGAGAGCAGAACCAATAGGCTGCAGGTGATGATGAGGAAGCCAGGTGAGTGAGCTAGGAGAAACAGGCTGGCCAGGTGAGGCATAATGACAGCATGAATTGAGGGCAGATTCTGACAAAGAACAGACCTAACTGAACCTATCTAATACCTATCTAATCTATCTGTCTATCTAATCTACCTAAACTAATTGTCACAGACATGAGCTTAGTACCTGCAAGTATTGGCACTACTACACCAGGAGGCGCGGAGTCTAACACGCTGCTGGTGTTCACCAGGGACCCCCGCCAGGAAGTTTGGACTTAGCGGCAACGACGTGCAGGTAGCTACTTGCGAGGTATAGAGAAACACGAAGTCAAACAGGCAGGAACCAATCGGGCAGATGAGGTACCGAATCAGGAGACAGAGAATAGTCAGCAGGCCGAGGTCAAACACAGGATATCAGGATGGAACAAAGGGAGAATCCGAAAGCGAGGTCAGGAAGCTGGGTCAAACACAGGAGTCAAGTTAATACTAATGCTGGAACGCTGGAGACTAGAGAAACCAGTTGCTCTGGCACCCTAATGGTGTCAGAGCAAAGTATAAATAGGAAGTGGTCCGTCCTCATTGGTGGGCAGCGGATCGGCGGTCAGCTGCTCTGACCGCCGACAGGAAATCCAGAAACGCGTCCCGTTGCTAGAGAGATGGGCGCGCCTGCGCACCTCGCCGCCGGAAGACGCGTCCCCGTTGCTTGGCAACGGGGCGCTCAGGAGACAGACGTCCGTCCCTGCCTAACGAGGAGGCGCAGGGACGGCGTCTGACAGTACCCCATTTTCCTTACAATTGGGGGAAACACCAGGTACTGAGCGACGTTTAAGAAAAGCGGCCAACAGTCTAGGGGCATGCAAATCTTCTTAAAGACCCAAGATCTTTCTTCCAGGCCGAAGCCCTTCCAGTGTACTAGGTACTGTAATCGACCTCGAATCTTGCGTTCAGCAAGGACTTGACTAACCTCATATTCATTGCCCATTTTAGTTGGAATGGCTTGAGGAATAGTAGAGGAATGAACAAATTTGTTGAGGACCAGCGGTTTAAGGAGAGAAATATGGAAGGTGTTATGGATCTTCATTCCCGGAGGGAGTTGAAGTCTAACAGTAACTGGATTAATTACTTGAGTCACTGGAAAAGGTCCAATAAAACGAGGTGCAAACTTTATGGAATGAACCTGTAATTTTAGATTCCTGGTGGATAGCCACACTTTGTCCCCCAATTGGAGAGCCGGCACAATTCTTCTACGATGATCAGCGGAAGATTTATAATGCCGTCCGGATTTCAGAAGGTTCTCTTTGGTGGTAGCCCATAACTTAGCCATGTCTTGAGTCATGGCATGGGCGGCAGGAACCGTGGAGGAAGTGGAAGAGAATGTGGGGAGAGTAGGATGAGTCCCATATACAGTAAAGAAAGGAGAAAACCCAGAAGAAGAATGGACATGATTGTTGTGTGTGAACTCGGCCCAAGGTAGCAGAAGACTCCAATTAGACTGGTTATGAGATAAAAAACAGCGAAGGAAAGCTTCTAGATCTTGGTTCACTCGCTCCGTCTGGCCGTTGGTCTGGGGATGATATCCAGAGGAGAACTTGAGACCAATACCTATATCCTTGCAGAAGGCTCTCCAGAAGCGAGACACAAACTGGACGCCTCGGTCAGAGATTATTTCCAGAGGACACCCGTGGAGATGAAAGATCTCTTGTGCCAACGTAGATGCAGATGGAAGACCTTTTAGAGGAACGAAATGGGCCATTTTGGAAAACCGGTCTACTGTGACCCAAATGGTGTTAAAGCCACTACTGGGAGGCAAATCAGTAATAAAATCCATTGAGATGCTGGACCAAGGACGATCAGGAATCGGAAGAGGCTGTAACAGTCCAGCGGGAGATTGTCTAGGTACTTTATTCTGGGCACAAATAGAGAAAGAGGCTACAAACTCTCGAACATCCGTGCGGGCAGTTGGCCACCAGTAATGTCGAGATAACAGCGAGAGAGTCTTCTCAGTACCAGCATGACCAGCAAACCTAGAGGCATGAGCCCAACGTAACGCCTTTAAGCATAGGTGCGGTTCTAGGAAAGAACAACCCACAGGAGGAGTACAGGTGATGGCTACAATACAGGAGGGTTCAAAAACTGGTGGAGGTACAGTAGTGGATGAAGAATCGGAGACATCAAA
Source organism: Mixophyes fleayi (assembly GCF_038048845.1). NCBI lineage: Eukaryota > Metazoa > Chordata > Amphibia > Anura > Limnodynastidae > Mixophyes > Mixophyes fleayi. Next base: position 159,660,540 of record NC_134403.1, on the reverse strand, counting down.
AGAGCGGGAGAGGGCATCAGCTTTGGAATTGAGATAACCAGCACGATAAGTAAGGATGAGATTAAAGCGGGCAAAAAATGAGGACCATCTGGCTTGTCGGGGATTTAGACACCGAGCATCCCGGAGATAGATGAGGTTCTTGTGGTCGGTGAATACAGTAACTGGATGACGAGCCCCTTCCAGAAGATGACGCCATTCTTCAAGCGCAGATTTGACCGCCAATAACTCTTTATCTCCAATTCCGTAGTTAGATTTGGAGGAAGTGAATCTCCTAGAAAAGAACCCACATGGCAGTAGTCCTCCTGAGATGGATTCTTGTGAAAGAACTGCTCCGACTCCTACCGCAGAAGCATCCACTTCAACTAGGAATGGTTTATCTTGATCCGGTTGAACAAGCACAGAGGCGGAAGAAAAGGCTTTCTTGATTGCTTCAAAGTCGTCGATGGCCTCTGTGGACCAAACATGAGGATTAGCAGTTTTCTTAGTCAGGGCGGTAATAGGTGCGATGATAGAAGAAAACTGTGGGATGAACTGCCGATAATAGTTGGCGAAGCCAATAAATCTCTGGGTAGCTTTCAGACCCATAGGTCTAGGCCATTTGAGGATGGCAGATAACTTGACTGGATCCATCTGTAGACCGGCCCCTGACACGATGTAGCCCAGGAAGGGAATCTGTGGCTTCTCAAATACGCATTTCTCAAGCTTACAATACAACTTATTGGCTCGTAGACGAGACAGGACCTCTCTTACATGACCACGATGACTGGCCAGGTCTGAAGAAAAGATTAAGATGTCATCCAGATAAGCTACTACAGAGATGTAGAGAAGGTCTTGGAAAATCTCATTAATAAAAGATTGGAAGACAGCGGGGGCATTGCACAACCCGAAGGGCATTACTAGGTATTTGAAGTGGCCCTCTTTAGTACAGAATGCAGTCTTCCACTCGTCTCCAGAGCGTATACGGATGAGGTTATACGCCCCCCGCAGGTCTAGCTTAGTAAAGACCTTGGATCCAGCGATTCTATCAAAGAGCTCAGAGATGAGAGGTAACGGGTATCTGTTCTTTATGGTGATGGCATTCAATCGCCGGTAGTCAATATACGGCCGTAGGGAACCGTCTTTCTTCTTGACGAAGAAAAATCCTGCGCCTGCGGGAGAGGATGACTTCCTTATAAAGCCACGTTGAAGATTCTCAGAGATATAAGTGGTCATTGCAGTGTTCTCGGGGAGAGATAGAGGATAGATTCTGCCCTTAGGAAGTGGTTTATCAGGTAGCAATTCAATGTAGCAGTCCCAGGGCCGATGGGGAGGCAGGATCTCGGCTGCAGCTTTGCAAAACACATCTTGATACGCAATATATGAAGGTGGTAATTCAACGTGTGGAGATATCAGATGACAAGGAAGAGAGGTCTGGCCTGGTTTTGAACCAGACAAACAGGACTTAAAACATTGTGGGCCCCAAGAAGTAACCATTGCACGATTCCAATCAAATTGGGGTGAATGAAGCTTGAGCCAAGGTAATCCTAGAATGACGGTGTTGACAGAACGAGGAAGAACCAGGAACTCGATGACTTCAGAATGTAGCACCCCTACCGTCAGCCGAACAGGAACGCAGGTGTGAGAAACAGACCCGTTGGAAATCCGATTTCCATCTACCGCGGTGAGGAATAACGGCTGAGGCAATTTGATAGTAGCTAATTGGAGTTGCGATGCCAGAGTGGCGGAGATGAAATTTCCGGCAGAGCCGGAATCCACAAAGGCTAAGGTCTCAAAGGGGCCGACAGATGTATGCAAGGAGATAGGCATGAGGCAGTCATTGCTAGAAATGGTGTAGGGAGTAATAACTCCAACTCCTAAATCGGCCTCCCTTCCACCGATTAGGAGGGAGCGTTTCCCGGTCTCTTGGTACAAGACAAAATGGTATGACCAGGATCTCCACAATACAGACATAAGTTTTGCTTGAAGCGACGTTGACGTTCCTCGGTGGACAGCCGGGAACGGCCGATTTGCATCGGTTCTTCTTGATGAAGCGGGTTTTGAAACATGGGAGCAAGGCGAGTAGAGGACCGTCTGGCACGTTCCTGAGTACGCTCACGGAAACGTAGATCAATGCGATTGCATAAAGAAATCAGGGAATCCAAATCAGCGGGTAGCTCACGAGAAGTTAATTCATCTTTAACTCGGTCTGAGAGTCCTTGCCAAAAGGCTGCTACCAAAGCTTCATTATTCCAACTGAGCTCAGAGGACAGAGTGCGGAATTGTATAGCATACTGCCCGACGGTCAGGGATCCCTGGCGGAGGTTAAGGAGACTGGAGGCAGCCGAGGAGATGCGTCCGGGCTCATCAAAAACCTTGCGGAAGGTTTCAATAAAGGTGGTGACGTTGGACAGCATAGGGTCATCTCGCTCTCACAGGGGGGAGGCCCAAGCAAGGGCCTGTCCGGATAATAAGGACATAATAAATGCCACCTTAATGCGTACAGAGGAAAAAGATGCAGGATTACACTTTAAAGTGGATAAGACACTGATTAAGGAATCCTCTGCATTTTTTAGGCTCTCCGTCAAACTTGTCCGGTGGAGACAGTCTCAGGGCTGCTGAGGAAACCACTGCAGGAGAGGAGGAGGTGGCAGCGCCAGCCGCGGTAGTCACGGGAACGTTTTGAGCAGAAGCCATGGAGGCCTGGAGGGTCTCAAGACGAGTTGCGACTCCTTGGATACAGTGAAGTAACTGCGCCTGCTCCGCTTCTTGTTTCTCCACCCTATGAGCCAGGTGGAGTAGAAGATCACGTGCAGAGGGTTCATTAGGTGAGTCGGTTGACATGGCCAGAGCAAACTGTCACAGACGTGACCTTAGTACCTGCAAGTATTGGCACTACTACACCAGGAGGCGCGGAGTCTAACACGCCGCTGGTGTTCACCAGGGACCCCCGCCAGGAAGTTTGGACTTAGCGGCAACGACGTGCAGGTCGCGGCCCTCCCAGGTAGCTACTTGCGAGGTATAGAGAAACACGAAGTCAAACAGGCAGAGTCAGGAACCAATCGGGCAGATGAGGTACCGAATCAGGAGACAGAGAATAGTCAGCAGGCCGAGGTCAAACACAGGATATCAGGATGGAACAAAGGGAGAATCCGAAAGCGAGGTCAGGAAGCCGGGTCAAACACAGGAGTCAAGTTAATACTAATGCTGGAACGCTGGAGACTAGAGAAACCAGTTGCTCTGGCATCCTAATGGTGTCAGAGCAAAGTATAAATAGGAAGTGGTCCGTCCTCATTGGTGGGCAGCGGATCGGCGGTCAGCTGCTCTGACCGCCGACAGGAAATCCAGAAGCGCGTCTCGTTGCTATAGAGACAGGCGCGCCTGCGCACCTCGCCGCCGGAAGACGCGTCCCCGTTGCTTGGCAACGGGGCGCTCAGGAGACAGACGTCCGTCCCTGCCTAACGAGGAGGCGCAGGGACGGCGTCTGACACTAATCAATCTAAGAACTAAACTAACTACCTATCTAAACACCCAGAGGCTATCTAAACTTACCTCACTACCTACCTACCTATCCTTAACTAACTATATATCTAGCTATCTATCTATCTAGTTACTCTGACAGAGAGCCCGGCGAGTCATAACAAGCAGCACCTTTAGTGGATCAGAGGTACTGCCGATAATACATTCAGAGAAACACAATAATAATAAAGTCCAATCCACTCCCAGAGGCAGGAGCTGCTGAGATGACGCAACTTCCTGACACAATGCTGCATACTAAGCAAGGCAAACTCTGACAGTATGCCCTCCCTTTAGGACTGATTCTAGACGCTTGTATTACCAAAAGTGGTTGAAAGTGTCTGAGTCATAGTCCACTATTGGGGGGTCCAGCCTGCAAGTCCTTGTCCAAGGGTGGAAAGACGATTGAGACCATGCCAGAGAGAAGTTGAGGCACCACAGACCCTGCTCTCTTCTTTCGCCTTTTCTTCTTGCGAGGATTTCCAGGAACAGCAGTGTGAAGCAATTGGGTGGAGCATAGTGGTATCTCTTGGCTAGATAAGATAGGTGGTATTGCCGAATGTACAGAGGCCCAGCAAGATGGCATAGTGGGAGATTGTACAAACTTGCTGATTACTGCCTCCATAAAAGATTGCAAGTCCGATAGGGTGGGATGATCTATCATTCCAAAGCTTCTCCTTTAAAATGTGATATTAGAAACAGTATCTGTCTCTTAGTGTCATTAACGAGGCCAGGTATGCAGGGAATATGTAACACAGAAAACCTCAGAAGGGCACTAAGTTGGGAAAGGTGCCCCTCAAAGAAAGGTGACGGCTTGGACTTGGCACCCTCGGCAAGACACGGCTTGTACTTGGCACCCATGGCAAGAGACGGCTCGGACTTGGCACCATCGGCAAGAGACAGCTCTGTTCAGTCCGAATTGAGCCCGCAACTGGCACCTTGGGACAGGTGAACGAAACCGGCACCTCGGGACTGGCGGACGAAACTGGCACCTTGGGACTGGCGGACGAAACTGGCGCCTCGGGACTGACGGCAGAGACTGGCGCCTCTGGACAGGCGGCTGGAACTGGCGCCTCAGGACAGGCGGCTGGAACTGGCCTCATCCCAGGGAGCAGAAGAGGCTGTAATGTGGGAACAGTAAGTGAAGGGCAAACAAATCCAGAATGAGGAAGGGAATAAACAGAACACGGTTCTGTAGGCTGACGTAGTCTGCAGAAAGAACAGTCTTGTAAAAAGTGTATATTATTGGCACAGTAGAGACATAATTTATTAGTTCTTCTGCGCCGCTGCTCCTCTTCGGTCAGTGGGCGCGTGACCACCTGTGAACCTGGAGTTTGTTACACCATAGTTCTTGGTAAACAGTTAAAAAATTATGTTCGCACTGATTCAGCAGCTGGGATGGTTGGTTGAGGCAAATCAAGAGTATTTGTATTTTTAGAAACAAAATCTGACAGTCTCCTTAATGGTTCCATAAGTAAGAGAGAAAACTGAGCCAACTGAGATTATAATAAAATGATATCTGCTTGTAGAGTCTGTAGCTGAGGTAGCTCAGTGATTTGTAAGGTAGACATGTAGCAGGAATAAGTGAATGAAAACAAATGCAGGAAAAGTCCCAGGAAAAAAAAATCTAAAACTATCACACGGCAACAACAATTAGCAGCACAGGCAGGAGAGCGAGGCAGGTATAAATGGGAAACACCCAGGTGCAGGAAATAATTGTGCAGCAAGGTAAACTCCTAAAAGACAGATAAGCAAGGCACAATAGCAGCACCTCTGGTGGATCAGAGGTACTGCCGATAATATATTCAGAGAATCACAATAATAAAGTCCAATCCACTCCCAGAGGCAGGAGCTGCTGAGATGAAGCAGAATCCTGACATGATGGTGCATAGGAAGCGAGGCAGATCCTGACAATTATTTCATAAATTATACATTCAATATAGTTCTAGTAATTCAGTTAAATCTAACTGCTTGTATAGTAAAAAATACTACAATCAAAATATGTCCTAAGATTGAAAGGAAGATATTGAATTTAATTTAGTGTAACAGCTACAAGGAGGGAGTAGGCCCTTGTGCCAGAATGACTGTACATACAGTGTAATCGTACTTTATTTTTGGGCCAAGTGCACATTTATCCATTTTCCAAGAAAACATTATGTTACTCTGAACAATTAATGATACTGGAAATCAAATAAAAAGATTATAATTATTTATCCTGTGGGACATAATATCTATTATTAAACAACACTTGGATATCATGTTTTCCTTAACAGCAGATGGTCATCTTGTGTTGTTTTTCAGAATTAACAGCTTATTAACAGACAGCTTAAATCAGTTATGGGCAATCTAATATATAAATGCTTAGTGGCGTCTGTGTGTGAAAAAAAAAAAACAAGTTGCAGCGCCACCTGCTGGGCAGAGTTATACACTGACCTACTAAATTCTTAGTGTGTGTGGGAAAAAAAATTCAAAAAGGGCTGAAATTTGGTAGGGCTCAAACTCATTTTCGTGAGGTAATTTTACCTCATGAACACACATGTGTAGAGGCATGCGTTAGTGTGTGTGTGTGTGTGTGTGTGTGTGGAAAAAACTATTTTCTCAGAAAGGGCTCATCCAATTGACCTGGAATTTGGTATACTGACATTATTTGACAAAAAAATTAGAATAGTCAAGTCAGTTAACTTCCATCATCCCCCCTTCCCCCCGTGGGAGGGGTAGTAAAGGCTAAATTTACGAGTTGAGGGGTCAAACTCATTTTTGTGAGGTCATTTTACCTCATGAACACACATTAAAAAGGCCGCTTGCGTTGGGAACTAACGCTCTTCACCTGAGGAGGCCTGGGCTAGGTCCAAATGCATGACAAGAACCTTTTTAAGACCTTAAGTAGCTTGATTTGACTAGAATGCATGAGTATCATGCACGGGTTAACTTGTCTGATATATACTTTAAGGATAATGAAAAAAAACACCCCCAAAAATGACTTTGGCACCCCACATCCCTCATAACAAAAAGTCCCCATATACCCTTAACTTGCTCAAAAATTGCAATACATGCCCTCAGACCCCCACTTACACAAAATGCCCATACATGCCCTCTTACGGCAATTGACCTCAAAGAAAAATGCAATGCAGACCTCCCACTTGCAATAAGATGCCCCCATCTGCCCTAAGGCCCCCATAAACCCTCAGATCCCACCTGATGATATATACTAAACAGATCAAAATTGTCAAATGTAGAAACAATTATTCAAGTGAATTGTTTCATTTAGGCTCCATGCTTGGTGGTATAGGCCCTTAAATCCATGACTTATTAAATCAATAAAATTGCGTGTGCTATTATCCACTGAATATGCCTGATGTACTAATCTATTGACAAGTCTACAAACTGCTACCAACAGTAGCATCATGAATCCTATATGTTCAAGCAGCAGTTTTATTACTTCACTTGTTTTCTGAAAATAGAAATAGACAAGAAACACTTTTTAATGACTTACGGTGCTGGTTGTTCTGCTGTAGCTCTTGGGTATTTCAATTCTTGCTATCCTCCATCCTTCATCCTTACTTCTGTTTTCCTCCCATGCTGGATTGTTGTTGTCTCCCATGTATAAACGCAGCTTCCCAACTTTTTCTCCAACAATTCGGTAGGTAAATATCAAACAGAACTTGGTGTCTGCCTTTACATTTGCTAGTGAAAGTTTCAAACGTCCAATATCTTTTTTGTGACCAACATTTGCTGGAACTGACAAATAAAATCCAGAACCTAATAGATAAAAGAAAATGTTAAAACTACTTTTCACATAATCACTTGAAGAAAAAGCAGGATGTGGCATTCTGACAATATGGCATTCTCTGTGGTCATTTCTCTGGAAGAGAGGCACAGCTTGGGGAAGTTCAACCCATAAAGAAAGTCAACTATGTTAGCCTCTGTGTAAATTGACAAAAAAGTCATAACTTGCTGTTATTGACTCCTGGGTGTACCATGGGTACCATATTAGGGAGAGCAGTAAAAGGAATACTAGAATCCGAAAACTCATTTCTGGCTATATTGGTCACCCTTTTCAAAAATTGTCTGTGTGTAATACAGCATATTTTTATTGTGTAGGAGAGAGGTCCCTTTGATGTTTAAGCTTAATTAACTTGTTGGCCTCAAAAGAGTAACATAGAGGGTCTTCTTGGTCTTTTGGTTAAGATCAGGGGGTAAATGTATCAAGGTGCGATTTTTTTCAGCAAGTTAAAATTGCGGCAAATCGCGGGTGATAACCCGTGATGGTGTGGGAAATCCCCATAGACTATAAATAGACCTCGCAGCTGGATTTGGATTCTATTCAGTAGCGTCGGTCAAGCAGAAGCTTGCGTTGTCTGTAAACTGGGTTTATTTTTTTTTCAAGCATGTTCCGGATTTGGATTACAAATATGGGGCCCCTCCTGGGCTGAAGAAAAGAAAACTGCAAGCAACGAGGGGGCCTTTTTGGCCAAGAAGAACAGAAGATATTTACAAATTATTTTGAACTTTCCAAGCAGAGACTTTGGAATTACAAATTATTTGGGACAAGCATTTTGGGATTCAAAGCTGCTGACAAAAGAGGAAGAAAGCAGATTGATAAGTATTTTGGGGTTTATTATTTTTAATAAAAGTGTGTGGTTCTAAATAGGTTGTTTTGGTTTTGTAAACATTTTATTTTGTGTTACTACAGGTCTCAGCCAGCCATGGGTGTCAGGGCATGTTGGCACTTGTAGTTCTCCAAGTGCCAGCATGCCGTGGCTACCATGGGTATGATGGTGCTTGTAGTTATACAAACATCAGCATGCCCAGACTGTTTAGGGCACCCTGGCATGGCTGGGACTTGTAGTTCCACAAAACAAAATGGCGTTTGTTTGTTTTTTTCACATAAATTTTGACGTTATTATTACCCTACTGCCCACAGTCCACTGGTTATTTCTAGAGGGGGGAGGGGGGGCGCTCATTTTTTTCGGCGGACCCCACTCCCTAGGGAATCCAGTCCAGTGCTGAACAGCCTGGGGTTGGTTTGTAATTATGGCAGGGGGACCCCTGCCGCGTGTCTCCCTGCTATTGTGCCACCCACCCCAGGCTGGTTTGCCTAGTGCTGGTTGAAAATGAAAATGAGGGGGACCCCACGCAAATTTTTCCCTGATTTTCACGCAACCAGCAGTAGGCTGGCAGTATTAATGTTAATAGCGGCCGGGCGGGGGGGACCCCACGTTTATTTTTAAAAAAACTTTTATCTGTTTTTAAACTTTTGACAGACGCGGGGACCTGCGGCTATATAGTCAGACAGTGTAACAGTGATGTGTTTACTAATCACGCTGCTAGGATGCAACGTGTTGTATCTAGCGATTTTCCAAGCAAACTCAGAAGAGTTTGCTTAATCGCAGCTTTATACATTTGAGACTTGTATAGCTAGAGAGGCAAACAGTCGGGGCTTTGATCTCTATCCATTTGGGAAATAGCGATTTTGACAGAAACACATCTCTGGCAATTTTGCATCAAATCTCACTTTAATATATCTGCGAGATGGAACACCCGCAAGAAAATCGCTGAATTTTCAAAATCGGAGCTTGATACATTTAGCTCCAGGTGTAGATGTCCATGTACATAGTGAGCTTAAAGGTACTTCATGTAGGCAACAGGCCTTCACCTGGTCCACTGGCCAAGAGGTATCACTTTTTCTTTACCATACTCCTCTAGACAGTGGTAGGACAATTTTTATACATCCTGTGGAAAGGCTGGGACCTACATGGCGGTTTTTTTTTAATTTATTTTTTCAACTTTTCACATTTTTGTGTGTCACTTGTTTTTTGTTTTTGATGGATTTGGACGTGACCCTTATGGGCAGCCCTCTCCCACAGTCATCGGAGGCTCCCCTCTTTCTGGGGACAGCTGAAGATCCAGTTTGCCGAGGGGAGAATCAGCCAAACTTAGAGAGAAAAGGGCCTACCTAAGCCTTGAGGCAGAGGTGGGCCTGAAGACCCTTGCCTTATGGCTATAGGGTTAAGGATGTCAAGAGGTCCCCTCTAGCTCTAGCAATGGGACCCTGAAGACCCTTATCTCTCTCTGGGGCCTCAAGTTTAAAAAAAAGTATCTGCTGTCTTAGTAGTGATCTTAGAATGGACCTTCAGATTACTGATAGATGTTGCACTAGCTACTCCTCTAGAAGACATCCCATCATATGGTCACTAATGGAGATTGTATATTGAGATGGAGATTAGAGATTGATATAGAGTTTATATCCCAATATCATGTATGAAGTTGGCTGTAGCACTACATATGAATGATTCTTCCAGAATCATTTGTATGGTCCAAGTGAACTTTATATTTGTAAAATTAGTGTGGAATCTATGCTCAAAGTTACAAAGGTGACTGCAATATTAACTTGTGTTAATACATTTACTTATATATGAATGACATTTTTAAAGTGATTTAAATTAAAGTTCAGCTGGCATTAACATATTATTAATGTGCTAGGGAATATTACTGTATAGATAGGTGCATTGATTATCTCATATGGTTTATTAATTGACTGTAAAATGTAATCATGTTGTATATTGTTATGGGTGTAAAAACGATTTATTTTTCAATTTTACTACAATAGCATTTGTTAACATAGCGTAACTTAGGCTTGGATGTCAGGGACTGATTTCTATTGAGGTGGAGTCGTGCTGGATAGATCCAACATCCGTAGCGCTCTGGTTGTTACTATTACTATCTTAATGAAAAGGCTTCTGACTTAATTAAAATGACTGTAATTGTAACATGAAAAACAGCAACTATGTCACTACAATCTCATTACAATAATGTTTAAAATAAATGAATCGCTAGACACTGTCTCCATCCTGTACTTTTCATAAATGCTGCATAAACTTCACTTACCATTGCTCCGATTTGTATGTTTCCAATTAAAGTCATCTTCGGTCTCTTGTTTCCAGTCACAGGATCCACGATTAAAGCTGCAGTCTATAGTTATCTCTGAGTATATGGAGCAATCAAAGAGACATCACGAGTTATTATAATGTTTTTATTTCAATGAGAATTAAAAATATAATGACCATAAAGCTCTTTAGAAAAGCAATATTAATATGGCAAATTAACCCCTTCCACTGCAAGACTACATGTGATTTACTACACATTACAAAGTGAAACTGTAATAGGTATAAATATCATAGAGCTAATGTATGTGAGGGTATTGGGCTTATGTGTAACCCTATTTGCCCACTCAGTATAGCTGTTCGTCCTGAGGCAGCCTTATGCGTTCGCCTAGGGTACCTGATATCCTCCATGAGTTTGGAATAACATAAGGAAAACAACTGGAAACATACAAATGTATCTTTATTTTGTGTCAAAAATAGAAATACATATATTTACAAATCGCACAGGGATACAAGCCAGGGTGTTCAATGCACAGACATCCTGCGGTTCTACCCTGCCATAAAGGAGCTATAATCTCAGTATCTTTTCGAAGGCTGTCCCGGTCACACCAATCATGCTGATTCACTCCTCTGCTAGCAGGGCAGAGACCAAGTCCTCCAGCTAGGTCCACAACAAAGCCAAGTCCATGGAGACTTTAATACCCAAATAGGCACAAGCCTGGACCAATACAAGAGGAATGGTAACAGCCTGTTTGAAGTAGAGGACAGAACAGGGACTCTATAGCTGGGCTCACTCTTTTAGGACCTGTCCATTTCCCATGGTTCTGTGGCTGCAGTGGGGTTGGTCCTAGGTAATTCCCCACTGGAATGAGTACCTGTATAACGGAGGGCAGCTACTGGGCCTCTCCAAAGTCCTTGGGCCGCAGAGGGCAGTCTGGCTAAAGTTGGACAAGAAGAAAGGGCACCCATCTGTTTGGTCATAGAGATAATTCACTAAAGTCCATTTCCCATCCATGAATTAACCTATGAGTGTTTTTTTTTGGGAAAAAGGTGGTTCCACAGGTGACAGGTCCATCTGGCTCAACATGGCCGACCCCTAATGGAAGTCCCGCAAAGTCTTTAGCCAGTGGCTATATCACCAAGTGCCTCTGCGTGACTGGATGCCACCTGGCAACATTTAGGCATACAAAAGCACCACACTTTTTAAAAAAACATACATTTAATGTCATGTGAAGCAGTACTGGAGACCCAAGCGGGTGTAACCTTTAATTATAATATGCCTGACACACAGCTCTTGCCACAATGTACTTTTGTGTGGGACTTGAAACCACTGTAGTGGTGATTTATAATGGGCATAAAGAGCACAAGGTAGTGCAAAACCAGCTTTTGCCATTTTATAATGTCATTGCTCCTGCTTTTGTGCCTGATTTTGAACTCTTGCATTTGTGGGAGTGTTACTAGTAAATAACTTCAACCAGCTGATGAATGTGATGATCAGAGAGGGCTGATATGATCCAGGCAACCTGGGCAAACTTGAAGATGTGCCCTTTATTTACAATGAACCAAAGTACTTTTTCTAAACAATCTAAACATGTTCTAAACAGTCTGGATTACAATGCCTGGTCTGGAATTGTGTAACATCAGGTTCTCAGTGGGATCAAGGGACATACAATTGTTTGACCTTCAGATATGCATACAGGAAAACAATGTAACTAAATGATTGTAGTAACTAAACAATGGTATTTGGAAAATTGCTTTAATAAGGGAGCTGGGTCATAGAGAAGTAGGCAGTGCTTAGAATGGTTGTCTGCCATCCTGTAATTTTAATGATTTAAGAATAACTGACATTTTTGTCTGACAGCAAAATATCATGTGATCTATAAAAGTTATAGATATTGAAAGTACTAAATTACACATGCACATATCAGTAAGTAGGGTTTGAATAGAGCTTATAAGTCTTATTTCCAACTCTAAGGAGTAAATTTATCAAGCTGCAGGTTTGAAAATGTGGAGATGTTGCCTATAGCAACCAATCAGATTCTAGTTATCATTCATTTAGTGACTACATTTCTACAACATGACAGCTAGAATTGGACTGTGCTATAGGCAACATCATCACTTTTTCAAGTGCAGCTTGATAAATGCTCTCTTCCTGATGATCTACATCTCTCTGAACATCATAGGATCTGGTGACATTTAAAACACTTTAATGTATTTTTGTACAAGGGATGATTAGGAAGACTTTTCAATTACAGAAGGATTAGGCCCACCACTGCTAGTGTTATTAAATGTAAATATTTAGAGTTATTATATTTGAACAGCAATCAGTAAGTAAAATTCAATATTTCATATGATCCCAAACTGTAATATTTATAATATTTATGTAATATTACATCTTGTTGCTGGTGGTATATTTATAATAACTATTTACTTACCCTCTGATTTCAGGTGTGGGGCCTTTTGGTTTACTGAATGCGGGCTATAAGCTGGCTCTTCTCTTTTAACCTGTAAAGCTAATGGCAGACAAAGGTCAGAAGGATGTCCAATAAGAATCATCATCATCATCTATTTATATAGCGCCACTGATTCCGCAGTGCTGTACAGAGAACTCATTCACATCAGTCCCTGCCCCATTGGAGCTTACAGTCTAAATTCACACACACACACACACACACACACACACACACACACACACACACACACACACACACACACACACACAGACAGAGAGACTAGGGTTAATTTTGATAGCAGCCAATTAACCTACTAGTATGTTTTTGGAGTGTGGGAGGAAACCGGAGCACCTGGAGGAAACCCACGCAAACACGGGGAGAACATACAAACTCCTCACAGATAAGGCCATGGTCGGAAATTGAACTCATGACCCCACTTAGCCAACGTGCTGCACGGTGGCTAAGTGGTTAGCACTTCTGCCTCACAGCGCTGAAGTCCCCCCCCCCCCACTCAACAGGTATAATAAACACTCAACAGGTATAATAAACAAAGGCATTCATTGAGTTGTGACAAATGACATTATACATTATTTTTGTTTATTTAAATGTACAACAATCCTAAAATGTATTTGTGCCATGGGATTTTCTTTCTTTCTTTTTTAAATTCAAACAATATAAATGTTTTCATCTACCACACCCAAACAGCAAGTGGAGAATCAAAGATGTGGTCTTGGTGTCTTCTTCGGCACATAACAGGATAATTCTCCATTGAGAGAAATGTACAGGTACCTTGTTGCTATCAGGTATTACACAAATCCCTGAAACTCCATGGGAACAAGCAAGGGCTTGAAATATATATAAATATCTGAGATGATGGAAGAGATCATGGCCAAACAGGTTAGCTAGGTAAAGTTGCACAAAGCTGGATCTATTTCTACTCTCCACATATGCAACTCTACCAAGGCCAAAACAAATATAATAAGAAAGAAGAACACTGCTACAACTGCATGTTGATATAGCGATAATATAGAGTCTCTGGGGGAAAAGAAATCCCCCAAACATCCCTGTCTCCTTAATACAAACTAAAGTAACAAACAGAATATATTGTTTGCTTGACACTTTACAACAGATAAAGGAGGAAGGGGAAAGGGAACATCACAAATTACTTAGTAATTTGTACTTTCTTATTAAAAAGCCCCGGCTGAAACGACACAATCAGGGCAGCAAGAAGGAAGAAGTATCAAACATTATAAAAAGCTATGGAAGGAATCATATGTCTATCACAAAGAAAAGACTTGAAGGTATTTGGGCATGCCAGAGATATTCTATATACCATTCATGCAAATAAATTGCCAGGTCATCTTGTTGCAGAAATGGCTGAAGAGAATGGTAGACCTCAAACATTAGAAATAGAGTCCATGCATAAAAATGTGATGATTCTATGCTTAGGTCACTGCAGAGGAAGCAGTTCCTATAGCCTACTTAGTTTCTGCCTACTTGAAAGCTACTTTTGGGATGGGGGGGGGGCAACTGTGAAACAAGTCTATGTACATGAACGGGTAAAAAATGGATAAAAAGAGTAGTCCAAGCATTAAACCTAGACCCATGTATATATCCTGACTTTCCTATGAGCAGAAGGGAGAAGTATTATGCTTTGTGACAGGCACAAAGGTTGGTCTGATGTCACCATTATCACTCCCACAAGGTATAAAAGCTGTTGTAGAAGATCTGCAGGGCCCATAAGCTGCTTCTTACTCACAAATCAGCACTGGAGCCTAGCCCTACTGCCTCCCAAAATGTGTAAACAACCAATTGGTCCCCAATCTGGCTGGACCAATCCCCATTCTCAGTCTGGAATAAAACAATGTGAGGTAGACTGCCAGCATCTAAAGGATGTAAGTCATGGTTGCAGGCTGAGTACTAGACCCACAGTGATCACAGGAGTATGATTATCATAGGTAGCAAAGTTTTCATCTAGTCCATGAAACCCAATAGAATTACAGGTTTTGAGGTCTTTTATGACATCAGCTGCTAGTACAGCTGCCTGGAGGTTGCTGGTGGTGGTGGCAGAATCTCCTTCCACTGTTTATTCTTTCTCCTTTCCAGAAATTAGCTGGGACACTCCAGGTATTAATGCTAAACCCTAAGTTGTCCCAGAACATCAATGATGCTCGTATATCATAGTTATAAGAGTGCTTCTTCCCGACACTGCATTGTCTCTCTTTAAGCTAGCAGATAGAATTCTCTGATGTCAGAGTAATGACGGAGAAGTTGAGTGTTGAACTGTCAGTGTAGATAGAGATTTGTGCTGGTACTCTGAATGTCCTGATGTCATGAGATGATGCAGTGGTGGGGAAAGTGTTTGTACACTGTTATGGCATAAAGTTGTCGCTGGTTGTCTGGGACATCCAACTAAAATTGGTACCGGTAACTTGAAAAGCATAGCATTTAGCAGGGGGGTTCTTTACTAAAAATGTTAAATAGGTAATATGACATGTTTTAATAGAAACTCTCAAAAGATGTTGATAGCCTTTAAAGAGCAAATAAAGCCACTATTTGTCATTAATATACAACAAAGGATGTGCGTTACTGGGCTGAATTACTGGAATGCTTATAATTAACTAAATATGTCCACCATGCTCTCATAAAACTCTCTGCAGTTTCTATCTTAGGAGGGAGTTGCTTCTTTAACTAAACAGACAGTGACTGACAGCTCGGTAGACTGGCCGAGCAGAAATGCCACTGTGTTTATTGGTTAATACACAGGTGAAGGAACAATGATGTCACAGCAACTCAGTCTATGATTGTTTAGTCCTGTATGAGAATTGTTCGGACACTATCCTAAATCAGTGTGAGGAGTTTGAGATGTCTGTAGTGGAGTGAGGAGTTAATACATTACTATTTAACAGAGCTATCAGAATATATCAATTTTATGGGGTTATATCCTTTAATCTCATTTTTGGAATATAATCTAAAATTGTGAAAATAGCTAGATGGACATTTACCAGCTGATCATTATCTTTTATTTATATTTTTTACAGACTTTATGTAAACATTGCACTAAGTTTATTTAAGAAAAACTCCAATTACTTTCATTAGCATAAACATGTAGGTATTTGCTTGGAAACATTGACACCTAGACCACACAGAGCTTAACAACATCTACAGAATAATGTGGTTTAATGATACAGACACAGATTTTGTGTTCCAACAATCTGTATTAAATATCCAACCACTGGCTTTCGTCTTTCTCTAGATGGTCTGATAGCAAGAAACCAATCATACACTGACTCTGGGCTAAAGCCTGTCTTCTATTTTATTAAAGCACATGAGCAAAAACGTTTTGTAGCTGCACAATCCATCAGCACTATTTATTCAGGGACTATTGCCAAAAATAAAGGTTTTATGGGAGACTGGGATGATGCACTGAATTTTCTGAAAGTCATAAACTAATTAGGTCAGTTTCATAGTCAGGGCCGTGTGTGTATGGAAAGACTACACATGCCACCCTAGTGTGGAGCAATGGCATGTGTAGTCTTTGGGGTGGTGGCTGGTCCTTTTGGCAACATTTTACCACTTTCTTCTGTTATGTATGCCTGCCAGCAGGGTGTCTTAAAACTGAAATCTGTTATTTATTAAAGAGGTCTTCCATTGAACACATTTTATTTTATCATATAAGAAATTATGTCTGTTCTCTTTCCATTACTAGTTGATTTAAATGTTATCTGCTCCACTTATTGAAATATAGATAAAGCTTTGTAGTACTAGAGATGGACAGTGTGATAATCTATTTCTATTTATTTGCAGTAGAGAAACATTAGGTGACATTAACAACAATATTTGATTATCAACTCATTTATGAGAAACATAATTTACTTATAATAGTAGGGTAACTATGAGCAAGCGAGGGCTGGCAAATGTCAGCCTGGGGGGCAGGACTCGAATCAGAAGCCTATTAGGAATATTTTAAAGGGGGAAAATGCAGGTGGCCCAGTGACCCAACCCAAAGTAACCCACAATGGGACCGGCCTAGGGGGCAGCGCCCCCCTGCCCAGTCTGCCCCTGGCTAGGAGCCTAATGGAGTCCATCCATTTAAGACTATGCTCCATTATATAACTGGTAGAGCAGAATTTTACCCAAATTTAACATTTCCCCAACAACAACCCTCTCTACCCCCAGCTAGTAGATCCACGAGTGTCCTGTGTTTGAGAAATGCATAATTCAACATTTAAACACTTTGCTGGCACCTGTAACTTTTTTCTGACAGTAAGAGACGTGTGAAAGTAATAACCTGCATTCGTTGGGTACTTGTCAATGCAGCTGATTGGATGCCCATGACAGCATGGACAATTATACTTATTGTAGGGGATAAGTTACTGATGTGCTCAAAATTGGTTTTTGTGAAAGCTGTGAAATATGATTTGCCATTTAGGTGAAAACAATTAGACAACATACGGTTAAAAAGGGGAAGTGATGCAGTTCATTGTTTTTAATTTCCCTGGAAACAGTCAACAAACAATAGAGCTTGTTATCCACCTTCAGTAAAAGTTCCCTTGCTGCAACGTTTACTAAATATATTGCTTTATCGTTCACCTTTATTTGAGTTTCTATTAATATTATAGAATTGTTGCAGAATGACTTCCAAACCATTGATACTGCACTTCTCCACCTTTATTCACTAATGACTTTACTAAAACTAGTTGTGTCAATTATTGCTCAAAACTGAGGCTGATGATGTTTAGGTATACAACACACTATTATCAATGGAAAAACATTAAGATGTGGATTGTGTACGTATATCTATGCCTATCTTTTACATTCACTTTGGTATTCCTATATTGCAGTTCATAGCACATGTAGGAAACATTGTCACACAGCAGTGGCAGAAAAGAAAAGTGGTGCAAGATGGAGATGTCCTTGGGCCCTTCCACCCACCCTTTTGTTAGATATTAAAAAGGACATGTACAGTTTAACAAACTATGCACTTCAGTGTCAAGCACTGCCACTTTTGTGGCTGAAGTGCTTGGTTTGTTTGGACCTCCTCACAACAAGCTACAAATAGTTTAGCTGCTTAAGTCCAACAGTGCTGTCAATGAACTCTACAGTGGCAAAATGTTGTTGTCATCATCTTTACCCTCATCAGTGTGTACATCATCCTCAAACAATATTAAATCATCCCCGGTGGAATCCACCATTACAGAAGTCTCTGTACTTTGATGTAATTGCCGGTAAAGGCATTCCTTGTGGATTTTGTAGTTCATTTTTATGAACATCATTTTTTACACATTTTTAGGAAGTAACCCCCTACGCCGATCGCTGACAAGGTTCCCTGCTGTGTTGAAAACTCTTTCTGAGTACACACTGGAGGGTGGGGAGCTTAGGTATTGCAAAAACGAGTTTGTACATGTGTCTCCAAATTTCCTTTTTTTCCTCCCAGTATGTAAAGGGACTGTCTGACATGTCTATTTGTATGCTGTCATTAAAATAATCCTCCACCATTCTTTGGATGTTGATAGTAGGATCAGGTGGAGTTAGGGGAGGAGGTGTCACAAATTTTGGTCAATTCTTTTAGAGTAGACCAGACCAGATGTCAGAATGTTGTGCTGAGTCATCTGCATCATCAATGGGTGTTGTGGGAAAGCTACGTTTTGCCAAGCACACGACAGTTTATATCACATCTAGGTAACATTGTCACACATCTGTAACTTACAGGAAAAGTGGTGCAATATGGAATTGTCCTTGGTCACTCCCACTCACCCTTATGTTGGATCCTAAAAAGGACATGCACACTTTAACAAACTAAGCACTTCAGAAACAAGGAGTGCCACTTTCGTGGCTGAAGTGCTTGGTTTGTTTGGGCCCCCAAAAAACAAGCTAACAATAGGCTTAGGACAGGTAAGCTAACAGTGCTGTCAATGAACTCTAAGACTGCAGAGAGCTGCCTGGTTGCTCTGTCGATTAGTAATGGTACAAACACACAGCAGTTCACAGCACATTTAGGAAACTTTGCCACACAGCAGTGACAGAAAAGAAAAGTGGTACAAGATGGAAATGTCCTTCGGAACTCCCACCCACCCTTATGTTGGATTGACATAATATGATTGATGGGCAGCAGAGTAGACAAGGTTATAAAGTCCACAATATAATGACATTGACAGAATTATTAGGATATCAATTGCAATGTAGATAGTATTGATTAGGTTAACAATTCAAATGTAGACAGTATTATCCCTAACCATGTCCCTATGAAGGTACTACTGAACCCTGACTAAGGTGGAGGCACTATGCAGTTGATATCAAGGTGATGATTCCTGAAACACTGAATCATTGTCAGTCTGTTGTTAGACAGAAATAAAACAGCAATGGTTAGGTGTGGAAGAGAAGCTATACATATTTATTGAGCTGCTGAGAGTATGTCACTATATCATGACCTGCTGAGAGTATGTCACTATATTATGACCTGCTGAGAGTATGTCACTATGTCATGACCTGCTGAGAGTATGTTACTATATCATGACCTGCTGAGAGTATGTCACTGTGTCCTGCACTGCTGTTAATATGCTCGTATGTCATGAGCTGCTGACAGCATGTCACTATGTCATGAGCTATTACTAGTATGTTACTATTTCAAGAACTGCTGAAAGTATGTTCCTATGTCAATAGCTCCTGAAAGTATGTGCCTATGGCATGAGCTGACAGTATGTAATTTTGTCATGACTTAAATATTCTGGGCCTGATTCAGATTTGAATGCAAAAGCATATGCAACTATAGCATACCACTGCCCATATTGAGAACTGAACACATCTTAGGGTACACTGTTACTTTCAGAGACACACAAATTTTACACGTCAGAGCAATGCACATGAAAATAAAAATGCATACTATGGAAAATGTTTCCATGCCTGTTGTTATTGTCCCTAAGAAATTATCAGTCTTCTAAATCAACGGGAATTTTTATTTTTCTTACCAAGTGAGCATATACAATGTCATAATCCCAGCACAACATACTTTAATTGTAATTAGCAAATAAAAATAGCTGATATTTCCTTTGCTAGCAAGCTACAACTCATTCATGATTTTTTGTATATAACATAAACCCTGCTGAGCTAATGCTGTCTTGGTACCAGGTGCAAGATACTTCTGAAGCCATGCACACTTACCCACACGTCCAGATCTGAATGAGTCACATCTGTGTGAACACGCTAGTCTGCCCCTTCCCTCTATTGTTCAGCCTCTCAAGTCGTACGGAATTTTAAGTGTCAGATGTGTTCGGTCATACATTCCATGCAATTGTGTACACCCGTTTTGTGAGCAGTGCGATTCACACAAGATACGCTATGCAAACTAGCATACGTCCAACTTTGAATCAGGCCATCTCTGTGCACTATAAACTATATTCAGAAATATAGCACATTTTCCTACATACGCTACTGTGCATGTGGAAACCATTAAGCTAATGGAAACATTTTTGCAGAGAATTCCAGGATTCTTATACTTCATGGACATATAAGGTATAAATGAAATGTGTTTTCCATACTGAAAATTCAGTCAGAAATGTATCCATTGATACATCTGGGAGATCAATGGCTGAGATACAATGGATAGAATTTATACGTACAAATAAAATAAACCACTTACTTCTACAATTTGATTCATGTAGTGTAGTGTTATTTTTTTTAAAATAACTTTTATGACTATAAAATATTCTGAAAATTCCACACATGGACAATCATTTTCCCTCCCATGTGATCTGCAATAAATTGTTCTAAAACTAACTGTTATCTGTATATGCCACAATGTATGCATTTTTGGAAATTAGCAAGCGTTCTGAACAGAGAGGACAATGCCACTTATAATATTCTTACATTGATAAATAGGTGCTAAAATGTTTTTATTTGTAGGTGCTAACAATTTTATTGTATGTGTTATTTGAATTTTCAGTAATTTTGCTTTATCATCCTAGCATTTAATTTAAACAGTGACAAAAACATTAACATACTTGCATACATTTTATACAACCATGAAGAAGAAAGCTGTGAAGGTAACAAAGCATTGTTTTATGTTGAAAATGTAAAGTATAGCTTTAATGGCAGCCACAGATGGTCTGTCCTAACTTGCCAATATGTAACTGCTGCAAATGGCAAAAACTAGTGTGAGCATAGACACAAATGAAAAAGAGCCGGTAACAGAGGAGAAAGCAGAAGAGGCTGATTTGGCCAATTTCTCTAAATTCATGAAGCAAATTTAGTATGGAAGTACAGCATGTTATTTAATTCATACTCCTTGAATTCAGAGTAGGCAATTCTCCCGCATCCTGCCCACTTCCTAATGATGTTGGTGACCTGGTTGCCTCCATGAAGTGTATCGGCACAAATCGCATTATTTTAGCCCCACCCCCATGGCAAAATGATGCCTCATAGGGTCGCTCCACCCCCCTCTACAATTGTGCTTTACATCCTCTCCAGGATCTCCAGGAGGGGACAATAAAACAGTTGGCAACCATGATTTAATTCCCTTAATAAAGACTTAAAGGAAAAATGTCACAGGCCATGCAAGGACATAAATATACTGTATAAGATCAATAAGATTACCAAACTACTGTTCAAAACTACTGGGCAAATAAACAACTCACACTTTCAAGATATCTCAATGTTTTTTTTCTCAGATTGAGAACTACATATAATGTCTGTGTTATCTCATTTATAGAATATAACAGCATTTAAGGGTATCAGCTCCTAGCATAATCCAAGCTAATATGATTTTATGTTTACTTGGTGATACATAATGAAGGTCATGTTTGATGGGGATTGCATAAACTGGGACTGTGTATTTGCGATGTCATGGTGTCTGCTTTTTTACGCAGTATTTTAAATTCTGAGCCGACATCTACTCAAAGTAAGTTGTCAGCTTTGCACAAAACTTATCTGAGTTGTTTAATAACAGAATGTCATCAATTACATTTCAGCTTATCCCTGCGACAAAAAATTGCTGCAATTTACTAATAAGGCCTTCAGTTCCACTAACAGAAAAATAGCCAAATAAATATTTAAAAAAAATATATAAAAATATAATAAATGTCCAAATGTAAATCAGGGATGTTTGTAAAAGCTGCTTAAATTTCAATAAAAAAGAGATAAAATAAAATAAAAAAATATAATAAAAATTAAAAAAAAAAAAATAAATGTTATTAACAATTGAAAAAAATGCTTTAAGGAATTAATAAAGGGTTTCTTCATTAATTTTCTCCTGCTAAAGCCATCTTGAGATGGCGACAGCAGAAGAAGGATTGTGGTGATAAGTGTAGCACCAAGATCCTTGTTAAATAGGCTTACCCAGGCGAATATTTTCTCTCATGGGGGCTACCACCGGCAGCGACCCTTTCCCAGCGATAGGATTTTTCTCCACCTGATAAATAATCCCGTTAGAGAGCATGAACACACAGGTGTACTGGTCGGGCTTATAAATCCATCTCAGACAGCCCAAATGCCGTATCATGTCTCCCAGTAGTAGCTACAGCACCAGTCAGCCACCACAGAAAGCCTGTCAGAACATCCTGCATGTGACTTGTATTTTTTGTCAGGTTGCTGTGCAACCACTTCTATATATTAAGCCCAGAGTCTTCGGTATAACAGGTGACTGCAAAAAACAGGCGCCAGGAGGTTGAGGTATGTATTGCATATGAATTTATGTCTATGGTTTTATACACCTTGGAGAGGGTGAATTATTGCTACTATAACATTTATCTGTCATAATGCTAATTATACTCGTTTTAACAATTCTGTATTTATTGTTGCTCCCTCATTTGATAGCTGTTAGCTGTATTGACAACATGTAATAACACAGTGGCTAAGTGGTTAGCACTTCTGCCTTACAGCACTGGGTTCATGAGTTCAATTCCCGACCATGGCCTTATCTGCGAGGAGTTTGTATGTTCTCCGGGTGCTCTGGTTTCCTCCCACACTCCCAAAACATACTGGTAGGTTAATTGGCTAATAACAAATTGACCCTAGTCTGTGTGTGTGTGTGTGTGTGTGTGTGTTAGGGAATTTAGACTGTAAGCTCCAATGGGGCAGGGATGGATGTGAGTTCTCTCTACAGCGCTACAGAATTAGTGGCGCTATATAAATAAATGGTGATGATTATAACAACTCTTCTCTTTTCCATTTCTTGTACAACCCTTCCAATTTATATTCTTAAAATCTTATAAATAAAGCTAATATAAATAAAAATATAATGTAAGCTGTCTCTTGTAGAATAGAATAATATTTAGTCACATCATTCCAGTAATTTTATTACTGTGCCTAGTAATGTTATTTGCTTAATTCTGTTTTACATATTATATTATTCAAGTAAGAGAACTAAAAATGTCATAACTAAGATATACTATGATAATCATGTAAAAAGTCATGATATCTGTCCTGTTGCCCAGAGGAGAGAATACTGACTTCCTTTTCATCTAAATCTAAAAAATCTAAACTCTAGGTTAGAACGTATTTCTCCAAATTCCTTGTGTCTGGAGCCTGCAGCTATCTGAATGCCAATGTGACTAGAGGTTTGGCTTTAAAGAAGATAGGATGTAAGATTCCTCAACGCTCAGATCCAAAAACTGCACTCACACTACTTCTAAACTACTGCAATGAAAACTTAATTCCAGGAACTGAGGGGATTTACTAAACTTCTTAAATAGGAAAACTGAAGTCACCTGAGCCGCCTGAAACCATTACAGACTATTACATTTATCAAACTTGGTATCTACAAACCATGACATGTGATCTATTGCCTGAGGGAGTGAATAATGACTTTCCTTTCAGATGGAAACTAGTTTATATCATCTAAAACATAGAACTTTTTGTTGCATAATGGAATAAGCTTGCCGTTACTTAAGTTGTTTAGCAGCTTATATATTTTGCGGCTGTTTGAAGCGGCTTTGAGGCTTTTTTTTTAAAAAAAATATTCTTATAGCTACCAGCAATGTAGAGCTTATCAGAATGTTAAAAAATACACTTTATTTTTAACGATTCAGCATTCCTTCCCTTTCTGGCTCATTCTTTCCATTTTATTTATGAAACACTTGGTATAAACATGCCCATAATAATTTATTTTATTTTTCAGTCATTTACAAGGTATGAAAAAAAAAAAACTACCAGGAAAAAAAAAAGTCTTGATTAAGAAAGCCCTTAAAATGTTAACATTATCTGGACATTATACAGTCCATACATACTAATCTAATACATTTATGCATTCATATATGTAATGGGAGGACTATGTAAGTACACAGTTATCTTGAGTGTAATGCAGAATTTCCAACAAAGCCATCTCATAATGGAGAGCCCATTGTCCATTGCAAAACTTAACCAAGACAGGGAAAAAATAGCTCAATTCACTACAGCCCATATAATAAAACACTATTAGAGATTAGAAATGGTGACTGCATTGTCTTTGGCCATTAATAAATTGTGCTGCAAGGTTTTTTTTGAAAAATAGGGTGTTATACCTCCCGTATATCAGATCCAGCTGCCTTTTTAGGAAATAGATTGGTGTTGGCATCTTTATTTTAGGTTCAACTCCTCTTTTCAATTTTTGATGCAAGTCCAGCTAATCATCTTAAAGAAATAGTTTGTTTTTCTAAACACAAGGATCTTTTGGGGCATTTAGAGATCTATTTATGAATAAGTGAAAAGCCGTCGCTGGGATTTTTCCTATTTATCAAAGCCCTCGGGCCGGTGAAGACTATCGCCAGCGTCTCTGGGAGACTTCAGAGACGCCTATATATTATAGAACAAGTAACGTCGCTGCTATCCTATAGCTACTGCCATCTCAGGTACTGTGAAAAATTCTTTATTAGTAAAATAAAGCATTTTTTCTTTTTTTTTTTAAAAAAAAATTAAGTTTTGTTTTTTTTTCATTTTTTACGGATTGGAAGCCTAAGCCCAAGGGACCCTGCAATGCCCTGACGAGCGGTACAGGCAGTGATAGGAAATCTTCAATATTGTAGGCTCTCTATAAATAGACCCGTTAATTTGAAAGCAAATCAATGACAACATCTGACTGGTTTCTATGGGAAACACCACCTTCTTCGTTTGCACCACTTTTTATAAATGTCTTCAACAAACTCTTGGACATACAACAACATGTGAGGCATTTAGGAAAACTGGTGCAAAGGACAAGGATGTTTGTTTTTGTTTTCCCTAAAGTGTCATAAGCCAATTGTTTATGATGGGCAACACTACATTTTTCTTTTGTATCAGTTTTCTATGTGTGTGAAGGATTATACTTACTATTACATGATCACTCTGCTTCCTTTACAAGTGTTAAGCTCAGGCCCCCACCAATGGTTCCTTAGTAAGTATTTCTGGGGCTGTACTGATTTGCCAGATTTTCTATTGCTATGTGTTCATTGTTAGGTGTTTTTTTTAACACTGACATATCATTTTGAGCCTGACTATATGTAGGTAATATTAGGTTTGTGGACTGTGCAATTTAACAAATAATTATAGACGACTGTATTAACACTGAGTGTATCTGCTTCATGATTGCCTCTGTACAAGATATAGGACAGTGATGCACAAATGGTCATTTGCAGTTTATGGGTCAGTGACTGGTAGACCGGGCTGCTCGCTGTCTCCAGACAGTGAAGGTGATGGCCACACTTGCCGTCACCTCCACTGTCATGGTACTACATCACAGTCATCATCGCCTAGGAACAATGGGCCTGATTCATTAAGGAAAGTTAAGTAAAAAAATTAAGTAAGTAGTCTCCTGGACAAAACCATGTTACAATGCAAGGGGTGTAAACTAGTTTTCTGTTTTGCACATAAGTTAAATACTGACTGTTTTTTCATGTAGCACACAAATACTGTATAGCTTATTTGTACACTGAAATTTAAAGTTGATATTTGTGTGCTACATGAAAAATAGACAGTATTCAACTTATGTGCAAAATAGAAAACTAATTTGCACCCCTTGCATTGTAACATGGTTTTGTCCAGGAGACTACTTACTCAATTTTTACTTAACTTTCCTTAATGAATCAGGTCCAATAAGTGGTCATAAGTCCGTATTATCCCGACTGTGGCACTTTCTCCAGGTGCATTCACAATGCTTGCAAGTTAATTCAGGAAAAGCTTGGAAAATTGAAAGAGCATGTGGAAGCATTGGGAGACTGTACGATGAATTGCAGGAGTGGTTGTGGGGTCTCTGTGCGACAAGGGGGCTGTTAGTAATGAAAGTGTAGGCTCTCTGTGCAACAGGTGCTTGCAGTTCAGGGGCTCTGTGTGCAACAAGGTAGCTGTCATTTGGGGCGGGGTGTTCTATGCAACAGATGGACCCTTGTGTAAAGTTTGTACACTGTAACAATAAATAGAACAGTAATCAAACATGAATAAATATATCAGCTGTAATGTAAATAAGGAGATTTAATTAAAAGGTAAATTTTAATGTTTCAAATTGATTAGCGTATTTCCCCTCTAGTCACCATTCCATTACAATGTTATATACTATGATTATAGCAACTTACCCCAGGAAAGGAGAACAAAAATAATAAATGTACTAAGTTAATGTCCTGGAATATATAATGCTGCAGAAAATACAAGCTTACCAAAAGTTTACTGACTGGCAATGTGCTGTAATAAAAATGTTTGGCCTGATCATAGTTTGGGCTGAAAGATGAGATCCAAAAAAATAACCTCCCCCCACCCTCAACTAGCTCAATCATGGGTGTCCAGTGTTACAGCTTGTGTAGATGTAACAGTTTAATGCAGCCTATTTACTAACAATCTTCTCCATGCTTTTAAGCCAGTAGATACAACCATTATTGGAGCTGATTGGTGCGAGTAGGATACAAGTAGATGAGAAAATCCTTACATCTTCTGCACTACTCTATCACTTGTGACAGTAACATATACAATGCATCACAAACCTATGGCAACTCTGTCTTTGAGGCTCTATACCTTTACTTAACATTCAATATATTCCCATATACATTTTAATTTGAACAGTGTATTCAATCATTAAAACAACAAAAAGAGAAAAAAGCTTACCAAATACGTCACCTCTCAGTATTTTCTCTTGTCCAATTATGTTTTCATAGTTATCTTCCTCATCTTCTTCATCTTCCTCATCTTCCTCATCTTCATTTTCATCCTGTTCTTCTCCCACTTCTTTTTCATCCTGCACATTATAAGTTTCTCCAATGTAGACTCCATCCTCATAGTCAAAAGGTTGCAGGCGTGTTTTAGGAGAAGGGGTAATAACCGGTTCTGGTATTATATTCTTTATGTCTTCATTCCTCTTTAGACTGTTCTTATGTGCCAGCAGTTTCTTAATAGTGTCTTTTGCACTTCCAACTATTTTAGGGTTTTCTTTCACAGGCTTGTCTAGAATAACTAAAGTGAAATAACGGAATGTTAATAAAATAGCACCTACAGAAAACATTCAAAAAAAGGTTGTAGATATTTTACCATTAAAATAAAACTGGGACTGAGTATACTAAATTATGACAGTGACCAGCAGAATGAAGGCATACATCTTGAATAATTAAATTTCCATGCTGGTGCAGGACCCAGACATCATCAGAATTCATGCCATTAATTGTAGCATGAAGATTCTAGTAAGAGATAGTAGACCTTGGTGGAAAAGTCTTAGCTGAGAGCTATCCAGTTGAACACACACACTGCTCCAGGTGAGGCAGAGAGGACCCCCCAAATGTGGTGGGGTGCTTAATAAATCCCTACCAGGGGAAGGACCCCAGTCACCACCACATTGGATTAGAGCCCACAATACAAGTAAGGGTACTATTTTTTTATTATTAGTTATTGTATTTGAAATCGATATTCTAACAATCCTGTCCAGTTTCAGTGCTGAACAATCTACAGTACTTGAACTATAGTTTTTCCATACCAAATACCTATTTCTGGCCATGCCTTCTGGTCATCGGTGAGAACTGCCAGGGTTCAACTCAGCTTATCACCATGTTGTCATTTCTTTAGTAAACTACCCCCAGTGCAACAATTAGCAGTGAAATGCTATAACTAGTCAAACTCGCAGGTTAGTAAAACACTCTAATTGTCAATTAACATCTGGCCACTTGGTGGCAGTGTTCTATCGGTGTCTATGGATAATATTTCATGTTATTTCATTAATAACTACAATTCTGTAACATAATTAGGTCTCTATACAAAATAATTTCTGAATATTTGTTTATTGAATAATTATAGAAAATAAAGCAGACCATTAGCATCTTGAATATTAAATTAATTTTAATATTATTTTTTTAAAATAAATAAAGCTCATTTTTATACTATACTCTAATAAGTCAGTGGAAACCAAAGGGTAGGAAGGGCACTGTTCATGATAGATGTTACATTCTAGGGAGAAAAAGGCAGAGATGAGGCAAGAGGAGATAGTGTGTCTCAGAGTAGAGCTTGGGACAATAATGAGGATAGCTCTGTACTAGATCAAACAGTATGTGTAGTAGTGATTAATGATCAATGATTAATACAGCTGTATATTAAAAAATGTAATATGTCTTAAATTTAATGTCAAATGAGATACTGGATGTAGTTTATATTCTAACTTTCAGCAAAATATGCCTGACAAGTAACCAAGCTGAGTGAAATTCTAGTGTGTAGCTAAACATGTAAGAGAAACAGATGGTCTATTGTGATAGACAGCTACAAGTTACATCAGATTTGTAGGCACATGCCTGGAATATCTATTGAAAAGTTATGTGGAGTTTATTTAAATTATTTTAAGAACTACAATGATCTTATATATATACTGAATTTTACATTATTATTGAAATGTTTTGTGTTATGCATATTATATGCTACACTGTTGAGGGACGCCTTTTGCGATATCCAGTCACTTAGTTGAAAGGGATATATAAGTTTAGGTTTTCAGCAAGTAGTATAGGTGGAAAGTGGGTAGGCTCTAGTAGAGAGATGGGTTTTCAAGGAGTGTTTAAAAATTTAAGGGCTGGGAGAAAGTCTGATTGGGTGTGGTAGAGAATTCCACAAGGGAGTAGTGGCACAGGAGAAGTCTTGTGGGTGGAGATGAAAGGTGATTATTATAGAAAAGGTGAGGTAAATTAGAGAGGGCATAAGGGAGAGTATCTAGAGATTAGGTTTGAGATGTATGAAGGGATGATGTTGTTAAGGACTTTTAAATTGTATTCTGGAGGATATGGGGAGACAGTGTAAGAATTTGCACATTGTTGCACAGGATGTGGAGCAGCAAAAGAGTAAGATCAGTCTTGTTGTAGAATTTAGGATGGATTGAAGCGGAGATAGCTGGGTGATGGGAATGCCAAATAGGAGGAGGTGGCAGTATTCAAGGTAGAAGATGATGAGGGAACAGATAAGAGTTTTAGCTGCATCTTGGATACGAAAAGAGTGCATTCCAGCAATATTTCAAAGAGGTCAATGGAGAAGGGGGTGATCAACAGTAATAAAAGCACCAGAGAGATCTTGGAGGATGAGTATTGGGAAGTGACCATTAGATTTTTCTATAAGTAGATCATTGATAACTTTTGTGAGGGCAGGCCTAAGAGGAATGTTGGGTGTGGAAGCCCAATTGCAGTGAGTCGAGGAGAGAGAAGAGGAGAGAAGCAAAATAGGTGGTTCTACAGAAGTCATTCAAGTAATTTGAAGGAAAAGGTGAGGAGAGAAATAAGGCAGTAGATGGAGAGAGTGGCTGGGTCAATAGGTACTTTAGGATTGGTGAGATGAGCGCCTTTTTAAAGGAGCACGGGAATGTGCAAGTGAATAGAGACAGGTTGAGATTTGAGGTACAGGTGGGCATGCAGTGGGGGAGAGAAAGTGGAGACGTTAGTAAGGAATAGGATTGAAGGGGTAGGTTATGGCGCAAGACGATGAAATGACTGCAGAGATTGTGTCTTCGGTTACTGGAGAGAATGAACTGACAGAGGTGGGTGGGATCTGGCATTATTATTATTATTATTATTATTATTATTATTATCGTTTATTTGTAGGGCGCCACAAGGTTTCTGCAGCGCCACACACAGTACAAACAGTAGACTATACAGTAGACTATACAGGGTAGAACAGTACAGAACAATAAACACACAGTACCAGTACTTCAGAAACTCCGGGAGGGCAGATACAGTAGAGACGGAGCAGAAGAACAGGTATGGAGACTGGAGGGAAGAGGGCCCAGCTCATTCGAGCTTACATCCTAAGGGAGGGTAAACAAAGTCAGCCACAAAAGGGAGCCAGTGAATCAAAGGGGAGAGAGAAGAGGGGTCAAGGGAGGATGAGCAGAAGAGATGAGAGGTTAAATGGATGGTTGGTAGGCCTTAAGGAACAGGTGAGTTTTAAGTGCCCGTTTGAAGGAGCACAGATTGGGAGAGAGACGGATGGAGCGAGGGAGGTCGTTCCAGTGAAGGGGGGCAGCACGGGAGAAGTCTTGGATTCGAGAGTGGGAAGAGGTGATCAGTGTGGAGGAGAGGCGGCGATTATTGGCCGAGCGCAGGGAGCGGGCAGGAGTGTGAATGGACAGGAGGTTAGAGATATAAGGGGCAGTAGACTGGGAGAGAGCCTTGTAAGTGGTGGTAAGGAGTTTAAAAAGGATTCTGTAGGGGAAGGGGAGCCAGTGTAAGGCAATACAAAGTGGAGAGGCGGAGGAGGAGCGGCATGAGAGGAAGATGAGTCTTGCAGCCGCATTGAGTATAGAGCGGAGGGGGGCAAGGTGGGAGTGGGGGAGGCCAGTAAGGAGAAGGTTGCAGTAATTGATGCGGGAGATGATGAGAGCGTGGATGATAGTTTTGGTGGCATCCTGAGAGAGAAAGGGACGGATGCGGGCAATGTTACGGAGTTGGAAGCGACAGGCTTGGGTGAGGGATTGAATGTGGGGGGCAAAAGAGAGAGGAGTCAAGAGTGACACCCATGCAGCGGAGTTGGGTGACAGAGGAGATAGTGGAGTTATTGACAACGATAGAGAGGTCATGGTGGGATGGGAGTCTGGGTGGGGGAAAAACAATGAGCTCAGTTTTTGAGATGTTAATTTTAAGAAAGCGTGAGGACATCCAGGAGGAGATAGCTGAGAGGCAGTCAGTTACACGAGAGAGGAGGGAGGAGGAAAGATCGGGAGACGAGATGTAGAGCTGAATATCATCAGCATAAAGGTGATACTGAAGACCAAACAAGGAGATGAGAGCACCAAGGGAGGAAGTATAGAGTGAGAAGAGTAGAGGGCCGAGAACAGAGCCCTGGGGAACTCCTACAGGGAGAGGGGAGGGGGTGGAGGAAGAACCAGACGTGGATACAGAGAAGGAGCGGTTAGCAAGGTATGAGGTGAACAGGTATGGACAGAACCAGAGAGGCCAAGAGAGAGAAGAGTTTGCAGCAGGAGGGGGTGGTCCACGGTGTCAAAGGCCGCAGAGAGGTCGAGGAGGATGAGTATGGAGAACTGACCTTTGGATTTGGCTGAAAGGAGGTCATTAGTGACTTTAGCCAGGGCAGTTTCGGTGGAGTGGAGGGGGCGGTAGCCGGATTGGAGTGGGTCAAGGAGGGAGTTGTCAGAGAGGTGACTGGTGAGGCGGCTGCAGACAATCCGCTCAAGTAGTTTGGAGGCATGGGAAGAAGAGAGATAGAGCGGTAGTTCGTAAGAGCGGTGGGGTCAAGATTGGGTTTCCTAAGGATAGGGGAGATAAGAGCGTGCTTGAATGAGGAGGGAACTACGCCAGAGGAGAGTGATAGGTTAAAGAGGTATGCGAGGTAAGAGCAGGCAGTAGGAGAGAGAGAGCGAAGGAGGTGAGAGGGGATGGGATCAAGAGGACAGGTAGAGGATGGAGAGGAAAGAATAAGGGAGCAAACTTCTTCACCTGATGTAGGGGTGAAGGAGCATGACGAGATATCTTGTCGAATAGTGCTAATTTTTTCTTTGAAGAAGATGGCAAAGTCATGGGCTGTAAGTGATGAAGGGAGAGGTGGTGCAGGTGGTCAGAGAAGCAAGTTGTAAGAAGCAAAGAGATGACAGATGTTAGGAGACTGTGGATATTAGAAACGTGAAGTAGGTTTATTTGGAAAGTGAAATGGCAGCATTGTAAAATTAACAGATAAATTTGTAGTGAAGAAAGTCAGTGTTGGAGTGAGATTAGATCCAGTTGAGCCAAGCAGTGAAGGAGCACTTTTGCACTTTGCAGGTCTGTCTGGTATTCAATGGTTGAGGTTTTGGTTGCTGGAGACTGTAAGTGGTGGCTGGAGTTGCAATTTTCAGGCCTGAAGTGAGTGTGTTGTGAAAAAGAAGGCAATCAGATAAGTAGTTATAAGAGACAGGAGTAGTTTTAGTGGAGATCGAAAGTACTTAGGTATCACTGTGTGTTTGTAGATTTGTATGTGGGTTGGCCACGAGTTAAGGTGAGGCTAGAGGAAAAGAGGTTGTGGCTGGACAGTGAGGAGACAGAGCAGGAGAAACTAGATATGGAGAAAAAGCAGGAGAAGACAAGGTCATGGAAACATCTATGACAGTGGGTGGGAGATAAAGTCCACAGACAGCCCAAAGGAGGTCGTAAGCAAAATAAGTTCCGTCACGTCAGAGACAGTGGAGTTGTCAATGGGAATTTTGAAATCGCCTAGTTTGTGAGTAGGTAGGTCAAAGGACAGGAAATTAGTGAGCCAGGCAGCAAAGTTATCTCTAATTGGAAAACTGGACCTGCGGGTGACAAATGACAGCAACACAAAAGTGGAATGGAGGGAATAGATGTATGGGGTTACATCACAGGAAGAGAAAGATAAGGAGTCTATGACTCAAAAGGTGCAGCATGGAGAAATTAGGTATACCTTCTCCAGTACCTTGTCTGTCTCAAGGTCTGGAAGTGAGAGCCCCCTGTATGAGAGAGCTGTAGGGGACATAGTGTCAGAGGAGGTAGGCAAAATATTGTTAAAGGCAACAAGGTTGAGGGATGCTGAAAGTTAGTTGATCATGAATGGATGTGAGTTTGTTACAAACAGATCTTACATTCCAGCGTACATAGGAAAAAAGGAGAGAGGGCAGTGGAAATATTTGGATTAGGTTGGAGAGATTGTAGATATCAGATGGATGGAATAAGGAGAGAAAGCAGATTGTGGGGATTGCACAGGGCAAGGAGTTGGGTGAGATGTCACCAGCAGCCATGAGAAGGAGCAAGGCGAGCAAGTGGACATAGGAGGATGATATATTATTATTATTATTATTATTATTATCATTTATTTGTTAGGCGCCACAAGGTTTCGGCAGCACCGTACACAGTACAAACAGTAGACCATACGAAGTGAAACATTACAAAACAATAAACACAAAGTACCAATGCTTCAGAAACCCCGGGCAGACATATGGAGTAAATACGGAGCAGAAGAGTAGGTATGGAGACAGGAGGGAAGAGGGGCCCTGCTCATGCGAGCTTACTTCCTAAGGGAAGGTGGACAGAACAGGCACGAAAGGGAGGCAGTGATGCGTGAGGACATCTAGGAGGATATGGCAGAGAGGCAGTCAGATATACGAGAGAGGAGGGAGGGAGAGAGATCAGGAGAAGAGATGTAGAGTTGAATGTCGTCAGCATAAAGGTGATACTGAAGACCAAATGAGGATATGAGCGCACCGAGGGAGGAAGTGTAGAGCGAAAAGAGAAGGGGGCCAAGAACAGAGTCCTGGGGGACTCCTACTTGGAGGGGGGAGGGGGCAGAGGAAGAGCCAGACGTGGAGACAGAGAAGGTGCGGTTGGCGAGGTAAGAGCAGAACCAGGCGTGGACGGAACCAGAGAGGCCGAGAGAGAGAAGAGTTTACAGAACTCCCATATTTGCAGTTTGCAGAACTCCCAGTTTGCAGAATACCCATATATGGGTGTGAGGTTTGCTTCTGTGAGGTGGGTGCAGGGAATAGAGCAGTTCATGGGTGATCCAGGTAGTTCGGGCATTGGAGAATGTGGAGGCTCCTTTGATGTTATCTACAGTATATTGGTATACAATTGGATTATTCTATCCTTACATAATAAGACAAGCAAATAGCAGTGCAGAAGAAAGAGAAACAGGCAAAATCAAAGTTCTATATGGAATACAATCCACACAATCAAACATTAGGCTAATTTTGTACACAATTGTTTTCAGTGAAATTCTCTCTTCCTCATCTAGTAAAGTCCATATTGAACTAATGGAAAATAATCCCCTCATGTCTCCCTCCTTCTGAAACACTTTGTGTACTTAGAGACACACTTACCTTGTTTTTTAATTGATGCCCCTCATGTTAGTAATGGGCTGGGGGGGGGGGGGGGGGAGTTGTGCTGGGCTATGATGCACACCCCACTTCCAAGAATAGAAGATGCAGTGTGGGGAGGTGCCAAGGATGAAAGGGGGTGTTGTGGTGACAGGAAGTAGCTTAAGGGGAGGGGGGCACCAAGAGTACCCAGAACTCACGCCCTGGCCTTGAGTTTACCGCACTAATACATGAAGTTCACAAATATCTCTGTAATATAGGAATGTGATAACAACTTTGTAAAGGTTTAAAAACACATATATAGCTTTCTTCTAGTAAACACAGTGGCTCTAATAGAGCATCTCTCACCACTTTTTTTCTAAGCAAAATATCAATGATGCATAATTGTCTACCTTTTGGAATCATTGCTTTGTTCTCACAGTGCAAATACACTTGTTCAGTATTTTATACAGGCTGCCTTCCTCTAAATTGGTTTTTACTTGGCAATATATTGCCTTGGTACAAAATGAGTTGAACATTCAGTCATCCAGGCTGTACAAAGATGGTTGACATACGGCATGGCTTACAGCCACACTGAAATAAGATCTCTCTCAATGCTTACTTTTGTTGAATATGAGTTAAATAAAGAAAGAAAGACAGAAAACTAAACATTCACTGACTTATATACTAGACATAGAGATATTATCCACTTTGTTTATCTAAAGATATTATTATAAGTATTCTATATTTAATTTATTGTTTATCATGGGATTAGGTGAAATGTTGGCATAAATATTTTAGTAATACTACTCTAAATGAAACTCTTTGCTCACACATTATTCACAGTGCTCCTGTAATGTTGATATGTAAGTTAAATAAAACATGCCGAGCATTACCATTGCTAGAATGTATATCCACTGCCAAACCACTAATAATGATACTCAATCTAAAAATATGTACTAATTTATTTGATGGTAGAAAGCGATAAAAATTACTGTGTGCAATACATAATGTTGATATTATTACTGCATATATGAGAACTACAATACATTGCTTATAATTCTAGTGACGTATACAGCAAAATGAAATATACTTTTGGTTGAAAAAGTATATAAAAGTTAGAGTCCTAAATAATTCCTAAATTGATTTACATCACCCTCAGTGACCATACTGTCCATTGTGTTGAAATAATTTAAGAATTTACTTTTCTCTATTCTTTTTTACTGATTTACAGGTTAATCTCCTATTCATCATCTCTATTAAACATACTTGCCTACTATGGGCAAGTTCTTTCCGGGAGAGGGGCGTGGCGGGAGGTGGCGGGGTGCTGTCAAATGCGTCATTTTTGTCCCCGCCCCCATGACGGAAATGACGTTTTTACGCGGGGGCGGGGCCTAAATGACGCAATTCACTGCGTCATTTTTGGACGGCAGTAGCGGGATGCAGGAGATTTGCCAGCTTTCCTGGGAGTCTGTGAGACTGACCCGAATTTCGTGAGTCTCCTGGACATTCCGGGAGAGTTGGCAAGTATGCTATTAAAGGCAACCTGATTAATCACCACTCTTCTAAACTTCCCACACAAAAAAATCAGCAGGCATAGCAAGATCGTTCAAATCAGCAATGTATATTTGTATAGAACAGGCAAATCTATGAA
The DNA here is from genome assembly GCF_038048845.1 of Mixophyes fleayi. Lineage (NCBI taxonomy): Eukaryota > Metazoa > Chordata > Amphibia > Anura > Limnodynastidae > Mixophyes > Mixophyes fleayi. The sequence goes on along the minus strand of NC_134403.1, from coordinate 159,624,870 downwards.
AGAAACCTTTAATAAATTGCTCTTGGAAATCACCAAAAAAGTTTACACTGGTTTCAGACACTCAAGATGAGTTCAAAATGAGTGACATGACCCCAAACCTCCCTCCCCCCCAAAAAAAAGTGAATGCATGTACAGGCGCTGAAATGAATGGACTCATTCACTTCAAAGTTGTCAGGTGAGTTCTAAATGATTCTGAATGCATTAGTGTTTCCATGTCCCTGGAGCACCCCATAATCGAACAATGTAATACATTTCTTCAAATCACTCCAATATTACTGATTCTTCTCTACAAGTCACAACAAAGCAATGTAAAAGAAGCTCAGTAGTAATTAAAAATAAACAATGGATCACAAGAAAACTCTATATATACATGATGTGACAGTAATAATAAGTTTATACCGACTTACACCAGTTCTGTAATCTCAACTTTTGCTCATTATGAACTTAATGACTCAGAGCTCTACTATACATAAATAAAGCAAATAAAAGTCTGTGAAAAAATTGTTTCCATTCGTTCTCTATTCATTTAGAAACATGACTTAAACAGGTAAAAAAGTCTGTGGCAGCATACAAATCAGTGAAAATTGCAGAATGTGTTATAAGACATAAACAGTAATTTTTCTGATGGGAAAGTGTAAATGATTGTATAGTCTTGGTAAGACCAGCTACTCTCTGTTACTCCCTGCTGCCATGCAGACCTATTGCAGACAATAAAGAAGAGTAATATATTTTATCGTTTCTTCAGGCCTATGATATTGGAAGTAACACTGCTATTATAGACCAGCTTTTTTTAAACCAAAATTTTAATTATATGAAGTGAAGAATTGGGGAAATAGAAAATAAATATGATAATGATGATGGCATAGATAAGGCCATATTTATCATTAGGGACCATAGGCAATGTGCTTATGGGTTGCATTGATTAAATGGTGTCTTTTTCCTTGCATGTCACCTTTGTATAATCTGTTTTCGCCCCAACAGCAAAGGAAAATGAATTGAGTCAATAAAAAATGAGCTTATGTTTGATTACCTAAAGTGGAAAGATATTAAAATAAATTAGGGGGAGAAAAAAGGGGTTTATGATGTAACCTAGGAACACTATCTCTCTATTCCAGCTGTGGGCAATAGTTGGCTCGCAGGCCTGCTGAGCCTTCGCCTACAGCCCCCATGCCAGTTGCTCCGGATCTTATCTGAACAAGGGCAGCTGACACAGAGCAGGAAGGTCACACGCCATTCCCAGAGGAAGAGGGAGTGCACCGTGCTCTCCCTAATTCATCTGAGCGGCCCCTTTGAAGGCTGGAGGGCCATCTATTTCATGGTACACCTCACTGATCTATACTGATCACTAGCAGGAATTGATAGGCTATGGAATGTTTTCTCTAAAACATATCTGGCTAATTAATGTGGTAAAGCTTAAGGCGCCAAATGTTGTGTGCGTACAGGGTTCAGAGATATTAATCTGGACATAGACATAGCTGTCTAGTGTTTCCAACCATTATGAGTACAGAGTACCACTTCAATCTCAGCCCCATTGCCTCTAGATTCAAACTTGTTACTAGGTTTTCTACAGAATACTGCTAATGCTTTGAGAAGATCTTGGGGTCACATAGAGCACAAATTACAGTAATACAGTGATTTATTCTATAGCTCATTATTACTTTCTATACCTTTAAGTCTGTACCTACTCTAGAAAAATATAAATGTGGTATATGTATGCTTTAAATTAAATGTTCCACTACGGTACATATTTTGCATGTTGGCATTCTACTGACAAAGAGCACTCTGTATATGAGCTATAAGTTACTTATGGTGATCAATCACAGACTAAAGTAATAAATCACTTTTTCAATCACTTGTCACCTTGAATGAGTTTCCTTTATTCCACATGAAATAGCTGAATACAGCATAGTTTCACTTCAGTCTCCAGGACCACAGAATGCACCAAATTAATTTAATATGAAAAGTTCAGACATTACTCAGTAAACTGAGATTACATGACTTGTATATTTTATTCTGGGGGTGGGTATATTTCCTTGATTTAAATTGTTGTTTGGGTTGTTTTCTGCATGAACTCTTCCAAGAATTTCAGTGTATTTGGGTAATTTAACAGTAAAAATAATAATCTGTTGCAGTTCTGTAGCAGTCACTAAAACAGAACTTGAATGAGAATTTTTCATTCTTGGAGCATATGGTTAACATAATTCACAAAGTGCTGATTTATCCAGCTAATCTGTGACTCTACAACCAGTAGATGTGGAGTTAGATCATGTTCATGGGGCTGTAGGTTACTGATATCACTGGTATAATTTGCAAATATAAACTGAAGATTGTATATTAAACAGTCTTTGTGCAATTTGAACAAAATTATCCAAACCAACATTCTACATTTTCATAGAGATTAAAGAACCCTAAACTGTGTATACTTTTGAGTAACGTGCATTAGCACAGTTTGTACTATTTAAAATGATGGTATATGGTATAGGAACTGGGTTATTTTTTCCTACTTGTAACTGTCAGCTATTTTCCACAGCTTAGACTCTAAAACAGATATCTTTTGCAGAGTGAATAGACAAATGAGTTTATAAACTTTCCCTTTTCTCTGATATTTCTTAACCAAATAGTTTTAGTGCAGCTGCTTGAATTGCTAAATGAATGGCCAAGACATGGACTGACCTGCTGTGATCCTAGATAATCCATCAATAGACCAGGGCCTTAGTGGCCGTGGAACTAATTACAATTATCCACGCTTATATACGGCAAGACGACATACTCAACTACAAGTCAACAGCTGCCAAATGCATGTGTAAGACTAAAGTGTCCGAGCTGTGAAGCAGGTGACAGGTGGCACCAAATAATGGTATATTCCGCCTGATAGCACTCACTTGATTTTCACAGGTAGAAAAAATGTACAAGAATAGGCCATTGAGAACCTGTGAATGAGTGTTATATACACTGACTACTACTGCTTAATTCCTTCATGCCACTTTTGATTGGAGAGTATTTATCTATAAGCCTATAGTAACATATAATAAAATATTTTCTTTTGAGGGGCTGTCAGGGCTTTTAAACTATGCATTTGTCAGCTGTGCTTAAATGTTACTTTGCACTACTTTGTCAAGGCACCCTCATCATCTTCAATTTCTCCTTCAACCTGTTGCTGTCAGTAAGTGTTCATGAGGGTCATTAATTGTTCCTTTTATTTTTATTGAACATTTGAACAGATCGTTCCATTACACCATACATAATACACTGAGGATATCATACTTCCATTATTGCTGTCTCTTTACATCTCCAGCCTAATGGTTTGTCAATGAAAATAAATGTTTACAGATGTGGGTGACTGCAATGGAATGTCTCAGTACAAATTAAACAAAACGCAAATCACCACAGAAGTACAGCCTGAAAAAGTGCTTACACATGAAATACCTGATCACATAGACATCTGAAATATTGTATCCCTAATAGAATTGCTTGAACCTATGTGGTACCTACCAATTTACTTCTTCTAAAATGGCTAGCTCTCAATACATGTCATTAGACCTTGGTACATGTCATTAGGTTTACTCCAAAGTGGAGTGAATCTTGTATAGCCAGGAATATTCTGGATATTTTGGGTCTTATTCTACACCATTTACTTTCAGTCTAAATTTAGCAATTAGGGGGAAAATATTCAAAGGAATAAAAACCTTTACACTAGGGGAATTCATTGCCCCATGTGTTTAAATGAGTGTGAACAAACTATTTAATTTGCCTCACCTGCTAACAGGCTAAAAAGATGTTCTACAGTGGTCATAACCAACTTATTTCAATTTCTAAGTAAATATTAAAACATACCAAAGTCCAGCAACATTTTTATAAGGTTAAAGGCTAGATGTAATTCCTCAAAAAAACAAGGGAATCTACATTTAATGCTACTTTCTCCATCATAGATCCATATTGAAATCCTACATCTTAACTGCCAACGCAAAAAGAGTTGGAGACAACAGGCACCCCTGCTGGGTGTAATGGGAATCTATCCAAGACATGACCAGTTACTTTAATTTGCCTGATGGCTTCATACAATACTTTTATACACTGTATGACATTAGGATCAATAATAAATGTTTGCAGAACATTCCATCAATATAACAACTCTGATCTGCGCCTCAATGTTTTCTAGGTTGGTGTGTGAGCTGTCATCAGAAGACGTTTCTTGTGCTGTTCCCCACTTACAATCGTCAATCTTTCAAGTGCTCTCTCAAAATCCACCTCTTCACTATACTATCCCTGCCTGCATGTTCTGCCAGCTCCAGTCCCATGCCCAATCTGTGTCCCACTAGCTTCTATTGTCTCAGTCTTACCCTCTCACTCTACACTGCACGCTCTCATGAGCAAGACCCTCTCTACTCCTGATATGCATTTCTGACTTTCCAGAGCTGCAGAACTTTGTGACTCCTTACATATTAACTGATAAAGAGTGCATAAATAACCTATTATTGGGACTAAGGGTGGTAACTAAATACTTGATAATCTGGTTTTCAGCAGTTGGGCAGTAATTAACATATGAAAGCCTATAGCAAGCTTCCAGACTCCGCCCACAAGAGGTGTTTAGTAGACAAAGAAATTAGCCTGGATGTGTTTTTGCATGCTGGATTTCGGACTGATAGGTAATGTAGCTCCTAGGTGAACAGGCCTACTTAGGCCCTGACTAGTATGGAGTGTGCATGGCATGAAAGGTGAGTGTGAGCATGTTATAATGTGTTGTTGAATGGAGGACATAAGAATGAATGATCATTTGTTGTAAGTGATATGAAAGTTTAAGTGAGAATGAAAGTTTGGATTGATATGGACAGTTATATGGATAGAGTTACATAAATGCATGCCTGGTTGGGATAAATGAAAACATTTGTGTTTATACATAGTTAATGCTGTGCTGTGACTTGTGGAGTGCTGTACTATACATAGTCTGGATCCTGGTTGGGATAAATGAAAGCATTTGTGTTTGAATTTGGAATGATTTGTTAGGCTTTGGTAATGGAGACGTTTGTGATATGTGTAAAATATCATGTGTTAGAATTGGCCAATGGACATTGTGCGTTTACTGCTGAATATAGAGCTATTTGTGGTGGATTGGCTAAATACTGCTTGTAATGAGTAATGTGTCTGTACTGAGTTCACATTGTTTAGTAACTGTAATTGTTTAGTAGGCCTTGTGGGCCTACAAGCATGGCAAGTCAGCCATTTTGGATGGTGACTACATTGCATAGAAAGTGATGGTTTAAGGAAGTGATCAGATTGTTAGATGCATAGAAAGTGGGTTTATGCACCGAAAGTGTAGTAGTTTGAACTGATTGAAACGATGTGTTTGAAAATGGCCACTAGACTTTAAGTGAGGTATGTTTGTGGTCTGTATGGATTCTTCCCCTCCCCCGTCACTACACAATACACACATACACACACACACACCTTTAAACAATAGTTAGTCAAAATACACACAATTACATATATATCTATATTACAGGCAATAAGTATGATATATATTGCACTAAATCTATATTGTGTGTACAATATTGTTACGCTGTTTATTGTTCTATAATATAATACAACACACTTTAAACAAATCCTATATCTTGTCGTGATTATTCTTGAAACTTGTTGATATAAAGAAATATAAAAATGATATTTCATGGGTTAATTCAGAAATACCTTTTGCGAGGAGTTGTTAACGGTATTAAATGGTCATACATATATTTGCCAGTATATTAAGGAGATTGTAACCCAAAAAGGAGAAAAGGAATGTACTTGAACAATGGCGAGCCCCAGCCCGAACTGTTTTTTTTATATAATTTTTTTTGAAGATATAGTGGTGAAATTACTGTTATATTGTAAACTTTTTTTGTTTGATAGAGGGGCGGGACCGAAGGTGGTAATTTTTGTGTGATATTACTGTACGCCTTTTCTAGAAAGCGGTTTTGACAAGTAACATTGTTTCATCTGTGTCCTGAAAGATATATATTTAATTACAGCGAATCTAGATTATGATTTTTAATTTTTAATTTTCATAATGTGTTGGCAAATAGACGTTTAATAACGGGAGTTGTATGTATCTGTTGAACAAATCTGTATTTTTAGGTGTACTAAGATGGCTATTGCTTTGTCTTCACTTATAATACAGGGTAGTTGGAAGGACTTGTGTTTACTTAGCGGTTATATTTATAGTTTAAATCTGATTCTGTGGACTGGGGGGACAGATACTCAGGAGAAAATCCTTCCTTTTTAATCCCCAGAATCAAATTTAGTTATAACTTCTCCTGTGGAAATTTATATTTTAATTAGGACTTTTTGCATAACCAAATTTGCAAGTTATGTGATAATTAGGGATCATTTTAATCACATAATAATTACACCTTGTCTACAGAATAGGTTTGGAGAGGTAGTTTTGGATACTTGGCGGTTTTTGTCAAGGGGTGTGTGATATCTGGGTAATATAGAACCCTGTCAAACAAAAGAATCGCGGGAGTAGCGCTCACGGATTCTTAGCAAGAACGCACAAGCGTAAAACCCTGTCCTGTATTGTAGTGGTAGGAGGTGATTGTTTGGAAGATTGTGTAGAAAGATGTCTCTAATGTACATCGGAGATGTCACGGGTGCGTATTATTCGACGTGACGAAAATAGCGAAAAAGGCGCAAATTGTATTATACGCCGATAGTTACTTTGGGTTGATACAATAATTTTATGTTATATGGATAGATCAAGTTGCTTGTGACTTGTAGATTAAGTATACTATGTAATCCATAGAGGCATTTCGATATGTAACTTCTGTAGAAACACGCCTTTGACAGTTGTTTAGTGAGTACGGCTACGGCGACACTTAAATTATGAGCGGATCATGCGCAATGGTTCCCCGGTAAAGCCATTATTAGCGATTTTGGCTGGGTGCAACCAGGTCTGCAAGACGAATTTACCAATCATTATACGATTGAGAACAGCATTTCCACTCAGTAGACAGGGGGATACTCACACAAATTATTAACACACAAGTCTATAACATGGAACATATGGATTTTATTTTTTTAATTACTTTGGAAACTCGCAAAGTGTGGTATGTTTAACCTGTGTGTTTAACCCTGCTAAAACGTATAGTGATCACCAGTAGTAAGCTTATAATCAGGTTATGTATTGATAAGCTAGGTGTAATTACGTGGACCGTATCACAGGTCGCGGCAGGTAAAATATGAATATTTATATTATTCAAGATGCCACAGATGTAGTATGTCTAAATCAAGGTCTTTTAGTAAAGCAAGCCACAGGTAGGTATGTACATGGCTGCAAAAGACTTGATTTTAGATGGTAAAAAAATATTACATTATAAATTCTGAGAAATAAGGTATTATATGTACTCAGAGCATTGAACACTTAATTGCCCTTGTAACATAAGTAATAGGGAATAATAAGTAAAATTTGGATTTTGTCATTGGAGATAGTTGAATGTATACAAGGAGACGTCCTTGCTGTTATGTCAACAAATGAAAATTGATTTAGCCCTTGCAATGTCTGAGATATATATATATATGCATTTGTTTTAAAACTGTATATGAGGACATATGGGATAATAGAGAGGTGGTATTTAAAATCCTACTCATTTTAAAAACCCAGGTATATACAGGTAATTTATAATGGTATATTGTAAAGAACAAATAATATTGGTAACAGACACACTACCTAGTGGTTACAAATATATATTGCAGCCCCTTCATCAGAGTTTGTACTCTGGAAATGGGCGGGATAAAATATAGATCTGATCATTTTACATGTCATTATTTTGGAGGTGTTTGGCAACATGTAGTATTAGAATTAATGAAACCCCTGGATAATGGTAATGTGTTTTATTGCCTAGGGATAAAAAGGTGGATCCTAATGCACAGTGGTATATGCCACTCAAAAGTGTGACATGAAATTTCCACTTATGTAAGGTTACACAGCAACTGATAAATGCCATCAGAACTGTTGTATCATTACATAAGGACTAGGTAGGGAAACACACAATTGTATGTAGACATGGTAAACTAGAGTCAAGGAGAAACCCAGGGCATGAATATTAGTGCTTGTTGATGACAGACACAAATTTCTAAAGTTTGTGTTCATAAATACTCATAAAACCGAGTTAAATAAAATAAACCCCAGTGAGTAGTAGTTTTATTCACCAGGATCAGGGGGACTGATATGGATCTTATAGTAGATTAAGCAGTGATTGTTTATCAACTGCAGTAAAAGCTTTAAAACAAAATAGTAGTTTAGTGGTTTTGTTGCATTAATCTTTGCTGGCCAGTAGGGGCAATAGCGCACCTAAATCAGTTTTCTTTCTTAGAGAGAGAACATCAGTAGTGGATATACAGATCCGCTACCCAGCAAAGATGGTTATGTACAAAATGTCTAATGCTTTTAAGTGTTTAAAGAGGTTCTTTAGAGGGAAATTGCCATTACCAATATACTAAATGGGTAAATCTCTAAACATCGTGTGTCCTTGGAGATATGATAAAGTAAGATGACGTTATGTGACATAAATGTATTATGTATACTCACATTTCTTTCTGTCTCCGCATCCAGGTAACTAAGAACAGGATTCCTTTGTTTCTCCTTCCCAACTGATACATAGATCATTGGAAATGAGAAAAAGGGGGATAATGGTAATGCTAAGAAAGGTATAAAAATTTGAGTTTCCCAGGTACATGGAAACTTTGAAGGAATTTTTATGGTATTGTAATAAGATAAGTCAGTCTACAGATCCCTGGCGCCACCTAGTGGTCAGAAATATGTGAAGTTTGGTCCATAATACTCGCAAAGGACAGAAAAATGTTTGTTTTTTTCAATTCCATAATGATGGTAACACCTGGAATGAAATTCGTAAGTCATCAGAGGGGACGGGATAGGATTCTAACCATGCTCGGAAGGGAGAATTCCCAGAAGAGTATTTTGTTTTTCTTCCCATATTAGGAACCAAGAAGTGGACAGCTGCAGAGGATATCAGAATGCTACAAGTGGACCGGACGCAGGAACGACAGATGGGTAGGAAAAAGTAAAAATTTCAAAACAACTGATATTTTTCTTTTCTTTCCTACAAGATGGATGAGAATTAAGACGGTGCCCAGCTGTAGCAGATGATATCCCTGACAGATGACACGAGATCCTGAGATGGTCGTTAAGGACACAGAATGGCAGGACTTAGACACAGAAGAGATCCAAACCAGATGTCAAAGATGACTGTACCCCACAAGACTTCCCCCCCCCCATCGTACTTGGCGAAGATGATGACATCATGAAGAGACACCAAAGATGGAACAACCTTCGGATCTTAGATTTAATTGTTGAGGGATAATTTATTGGGGAGTACCTTGACATGTGTTGATTTTTTCTCCTAAGACAAGGTTTTTTCATCAGACATGGCAACGTAGGAGATCCATTAGCGTCTTCCCCCATTCTTTCTTAATATTTGTGCTAAAAATTGCCTTACCATAATTAATTCCAAACTGAAAAAAAAAAAAATATATATATATATATATATATATATATATATATGTATCCTTAGTGACCACCTGTTCACACACACTCATACATGTTGCATACAATCACTAGGAACACTAGGGACACTGATAAGAGATGACAACAGATATCTGTCAGTCTAACTGTAATGACAGAAAACTGACATCAGGGGGAATGATAAAGAGTGCATAAATAACCTATTATTGGGACTAAGGGTGGTAACTAAATACTTGATAATCTGGTTTTCAGCAGTTGGGCAGTAATTAACATATGAAAGCCTATAGCAAGCTTCCAGACTCCGCCCACAAGAGGTGTTTAGTAGACAAAGAAATTAGCCTGGATGTGTTTTTGCATGCTGGATTTCGGACTGATAGGTAATGTAGCTCCTAGGTGAACAGGCCTACTTAGGCCCTGACTAGTATGGAGTGTGCATGGCATGAAAGGTGAGTGTGAGCATGTTATAATGTGTTGTTGAATGGAGGACATAAGAATGAATGATCATTTGTTGTAAGTGATATGAAAGTTTAAGTGAGAATGAAAGTTTGGATTGATATGGACAGTTATATGGATAGAGTTACATAAATGCATGCCTGGTTGGGATAAATGAAAACATTTCTGTTTATACATAGTTAATGCTGTGCTGTGACTTGTGGAGTGCTGTACTATACATAGTCTGGATCCTGGTTGGGATAAATGAAAGCATTTGTGTTTGAATTTGGAATGATTTGTTAGGCTTTGGTAATGGAGACGTTTGTGATATGTGTAAAATATCATGTGTTAGAATTGGCCAATGGACATTGTGCGTTTACTGCTGAATATAGAGCTATTTGTGGTGGATTGGCTAAATACTGCTTGTAATGAGTAATGTGTCTGTACTGAGTTCACATTGTTTAGTAACTGTAATTGTTTAGTAGGCCTTGTGGGCCTACAAGCATGGCAAGTCAGCCATTTTGGATGGTGACTACATTGCATAGAAAGTGATGGTTTAAGGAAGTGATCAGATTGTTAGATGCATAGAAAGTGGGTTTATGCACCGAAAGTGTAGTAGTTTGAACTGATTGAAACGATGTGTTTGAAAATGGCCACTAGACTTTAAGTGAGGTATGTTTGTGGTCTGTATGGATTCTTCCCCTCCCCCGTCACTACACAATACACACATACACACACACACACCTTTAAACAATAGTTAGTCAAAATACACACAATTACATATATATCTATATTACAGGCAATAAGTATGATATATATTGCACTAAATCTATATTGTGTGTACAATATTGTTACGCTGTTTATTGTTCTATAATATAATACAACACACTTTAAACAAATCCTATATCTTGTCGTGATTATTCTTGAAACTTGTTGATATAAAGAAATATAAAAATGATATTTCATGGGTTAATTCAGAAATACCTTTTGCGAGGAGTTGTTAACGGTATTAAATGGTCATACATATATTTGCCAGTATATTAAGGAGATTGTAACCCAAAAAGGAGAAAAGGAAAATACTTTTACATTAACAATGATGACCATCCTTTCCTAATGCATTACCACTGGGAAATATTCCCACTGCATCTTTCAGCTCTTCTGACTAATCGGTCACTTCTTGCTTAACCAAGCATTATGATTCTCTGGCTTGATTGCTTTTAAGAATCTCTTATTACTGTTCAGCCATGGTGCTGTTGCAGGATACTTAAGGACATTGCCAGCATCTGATATCCACAATCAAGGTGTAACATCATCATCATCATTTATTTATATAGCGCCACTAATTCCGCAGAGGACCCTCTCTCTCTGTGTGTGTGTATGCGTGTGTGTGTTAGGGAATTTAGACTGTAAGCCCCAATGGGGCAGGGACTGATGTGAGTGAGTTCTTTGTACAGCGCTGCGGAATTAGTGGCGTTATATAAATAAATGGTGATGATGGTAATGATAGGACCCATGCAATGCCTATAAATTATTTGTATGCACTTGATCCTAGTCTTTTGAATTTACAACAAAGTGTCTGGATACAGAGACAGTTTTTTTTTCCATTAATTATTGTCCCTGTGTTTTATGTACCTATGGGTATGCAGTGTGGGATATATTTTCGAAGTTATAGGGCAAGCAGTGTCACCACATGGTGGTGCCCATGCAGAAAATAATATCGCAAATTCAGATAACCAAACAGTTCTAAGATCTACAGTTCTATGAATGTAGTGGAGACATTCCCCTTCAGCGCTTTCAGGTATCCCTATTATGTGGACTGTTGTCCGTTCTCCATATTTCCCACTTTCACAGTGTCAGCAGCTAGGGAATGTTGCATAGTTTCTAACATCCTTCAGTAGAGGAGGTAGACGATCCCTCAACTATTGCATGGAATGTTTTATAATGCTAACGTCTGCCTTTATCTCTGCACTTGTGAGGAAAGGGTGATGTTGCTTAAGGTAAATGAAATAAATATATTTTATATCCCTTCTGTAATTTGAAATCCCCAAAATCATACAAGTAAATATTGAATAGTAACAAAAACTACATAAAATTGTGGGTGCTTTACATATAAACATCAATAATAAAAATATCTAATATATATAAGCCTAGCGGCGTGTGTTAGTGTGTGTGTGTGTGTGTGTGTGTGTGTAAAAACTATTTTCTCAGAAAGGGCTCATCCAATTGACCTGAAATTTGGTATACTGACATTATTTGACAAACAAATTATAATAGTGAAGTCAGTTAACTTCCATCTTCCCCCGTGGGAGGTGTAGTAAAGGCTAAATTTACCAGTTGAGGGCTCAAACTCTTGACCGTGTGGGTATTTATTTACCAGAGCCTGTGTTTGGTCATGGACAATTGTATGTCGCATTTTCACGAGTACGGAGAAGCAGTGATGTGAAAGTGCAGGTTATGAATACTGCCCTTCAAGGAAGACTGATTGAGCACAGCGATAAGGTGTTTAGCAGAAACATTGTGTATCGAGAGGTTTTAGAACAGTAAGACGATGGAGATTAAGGATGTGGCGATGAAGATGAAGGATGAGGTGATGGAGAAGAATGATGAGGTGGTGACATGTGGACAAAACCACGTTAAAAAAGGGCGCTTACGTCGGGAAGTAACGCTCTTCCCTTGAGGAGGCCTGGCCTAGCCCCAAACGCATGACAAGAACCTTTTTAACACATTAAGTAGCTTGATTTGACTAGAATGCATGAGTATCATGCATGGGTTAACTTGTAAAATGATAACTATTATTATTATCATCAATATTCATGAATTCATAAACCTAATCATCAAGCGATACACAAGTTTCCCATATATAATATCATCCTCTGCTGTGTGAGCTTACCTGAACACTCAAATCCATTGCCCTTGTATCCTTGTTTACATCTGCATTTAAAGGATCCGGGGGTGTTGAGACAATCACTATGAGGACTACACTTGTGAGTGCTCACCAGACACTCATTTATATCTGCCAATGAGAAATAAATACTACATTTGTCAACCTCAAAACATTACAGCAATACAATAATATAGCTTTATAACTGTAACTGTCACATTGTGCCACTATATATATTTTATACTTATTATGCTCTATTTTTTTCCTCTTTTTCTGTTTGGTTGTTAATGTGTCTTTTGCTGTTGTCAAGTAAAAATAAACCTAAAATTTAGATAAAGCTGCAAGATCACTTGTTTACAAGCATATTCACAGAGGTGGCTTAGAGGTACAATTAGAGGTACAATTATTATTTTAAGCACAAATCAATTAATATTGTATAATATTGATTGCTTACGGTATAAAATATGATTGCTATAGAAAATAGAGACAACCCGGTGGTTGCACTTCAGAACCACTGTGAGAACCAGTAATATCATTGCTAGCCCTAGTCACCTTTCATTCAATATTAGTTCAATTAATTTCAGTGAATTCCAATTGGCTGTTGGAATTCACAGCAGGGATGATAAATAAGTGACAACACAGATTGCTCTATCTAGTGCTCTATCTTTTGCTTGGGCAGCAAGGAGCATGCAATACCAATTAAAGTAATGTGTCTGTATGTTGGTTGAATGAAGTCTGCATTGTTTACTAGTTAAATGGGGTCTGAATTACTTATTGATCAGATGGGATCAGCATTGTATTTTCCCTCATCTATCACTGTCTCCAAGCATACTTCAGCTCAATTTGTCATTTTTTTAAAGTCACCAAAACAGGTATTATGTGGAAGAAGAGTTCTAAAGGACTAAGGGGCCAAGGTCCTTTGAGCTGCAATCCTATAGTTGTAAATAACTTATATTCTTAATAATGCGTTTATCCCTCAAAAACCATTTTCTCAGGGGATAACTTCATTATTTAGTATAGACGTTATTTACAACTACAGAATCACAGTAGATAGCTTTCCATGGGGACTGCTATTTTGTGTGATTTACCAAGTTCCAAAAATAAAAGATTTTGGCAACTTGTCTGCAATAGCTAATGCCATCTGAAGATGGTGTTAACTACTGAATCCTATGGGAAGAGCATTGCAGTAGAGGGTTCTTCGGATTCCTCACCGCAGCTTACCTGCTCTCCTCTCTGGTCACTATCGTAAATATGTTTCTGTGCATGTATGACGTTAGGTCACGTATATACGAAGTAGATTTCCCACAGTGACCAAAGTGAAGACACAGGCAATGGGAGTGTTAAAGTAAGTGAAATCATCGCTGGGACAGCCTCCTATCAGACACGCTGTGCTGGAATGATTTTTTGTTAAATGTGGATGAAAAATCATCCATCATCATTGCGATGACAGATGATAATTAACGGGGCAAAACCTTATTAATTAAACCGCTGATTGGTTTTGCTGGCTTCATAAATGGCTTCCTGTTGTCAGTCCAATGCTGGTGATAATTTCTGCTTGACCTAGTGTGCCTTGTATTCTGACCTATTCTGCTGTTAATTTCTGACCCGGATTGATCTAAGAATTCTCTTTATCTTCCTGCATCTGACGTTGGCTAGGTAAACGGATTTGCTCTCATATCTCTACCTGCCCTGACATATTTCTTGTTTAAAGGAACTGCTGTCTTCTCCTGCATTCTGACCTTGGCTTGTTAAACTGATTTGCTCTCATATCTTTACTTACCCTGACCTCTGGCTTATTAAAAGGAACTGCTGATTTTCTCTTGCTCCTGATCTAGACCTGCCTGTATTCCGCATTAACCCCTGCCTGTCTGAATCTGAGTTCTGCCAATAACATCCTGGTTGCTCACTATTTGCTGTCATGTTCTGTCTAAACACCCGGACAAGTGCTAGATCAACAACTGCTACTACCTGAGCTTAAGTCCTGGGGGTAACCGAGTACTGTAGAACATAACTACTTACTCAGAACAGGGGCTGCCAAAGGTGAACATCTAGTGAAGTGGATCTTGCATTAGAATTTAATTCTACTCTGCCATTAACATTTCCCATCTTATTTTTAGCATTTTTCTATCTGGCAATTACTCATTGGAAAACAACTCATATTACTCTTCCACATTCTTAGTCTCCTGTCTACTGGGCTGACTCTTATTACAGATTCTTCCTAAAAGTGAACAAAATGGCCCTCATAAGCCTGTAGCACAACCAATTATGCTAGTGACATAAGGCATTCTAAACACCTTGGAACATAGTGTTTACATACTGTTTTCTGGTCCAATTCTATCCACTTCACTCTGGCTGGCCACCCATGGGTGCCTTCCTATGCCAGGGAGGTCTACCCAATACTTCAGTATAGTCACTCAGGCAAATGCAGTTAGAAAGTAAAGCAATACATTTATTGTAATAAAAGCAATCACTAGAGTATTATGTGCACACAGTAAATAAATGCCTGGCAGGTTTACCACATCATCTGTCCCTTACCCCACTAGCTTAAGGAGCTACAGTCACCTGGATGTCCTGACTTAAAGACCCATGGAGTTCTTCTCTTAGCTGCATCTGTAGTTCATTGGTAGAGTATAAAAACTCAAAACCAGCTACACCTTCCATGAATCAAATCTCAGCATGAATATCTCCTCCGCCCCTGGAGTGGTTCCTTTTATCTAGGGTCAAATTTCCACAGTGCTTTCCCCTCCCTGGGAAAATCCCTGGCTCTCTATCTCTTTAAGCATTGGTGGGTCCTGGATCAGGGGGTTGGAGGGGGGAGTGGAGATGAGCTGTGTTTCCACAGAAGCCCCCTGCTGGAATGCAGAAAAAACATCTGGACTAGTCCTATAGCGAACAATTGATACTAATTGGCCTCCCCCACCTCCAAAGATAAGGTAGCAGTCAGCCCCTCCTAAAATTAACCCCTTACACTGCTTTGTGATGTGATGTCACAGGGTCCCCAGCTGTTCCATGTTTCCTTTAGAGAAAGGAGGGGGAGAATGAATACAGCTCCAGCCCCCTCACCTGTATCCTGGACACTCCCTGATCTTTACCCATAACCCACCTGGCTTCAATTTGAGTACAATGCATAACAGCAACACTGAATTAACAACCAACACATTTTTACAATGCGTAACATGGAATTATGAAGTCTCATATCTAGGCATGGCTACAATGTCCACTTATCCACATGTAATTAGACACTGCAGTTGTACTCTGTTCAGCCGGGGAACAAAAGCAAGGGCTATAAAAAGTACATGCTATAATCCACATTTTGTGAGAAATGATGGACAAGCTTTCTAGGGTGATATTAATACCTCGTTTCACCACACCAACATTAATTGGCTATCTGAAATCAATACAATATATAAATATTATAGAATTACTTGCAAAATGCCATTGTTGCAACTTCCTATCTTTTAGAATCCCAGTATGTAAAAAAGAGTGGTATTGCCCATGACAACCAATCATATGTGATTTAATGTTCTAAATTGCAGTACAAAAATTAAATCGTATTGCCTGCCATGGGCAACACAACAGGTTTCCTTTTCACCAGTTTTCTTAAATAGCCCTCATTGTATAAAGTGTCAAGTGTCATCAGCTAGAGGAATGTGATGCCATGATGTGTTCTACTTCTAAATGGGAAATCCACCAGACACCGAAATACAAGTAAATGAATGCAAATTATTAATTTATAGTCATTTTTAAGCAGTATTCTTACCTACACAGTCATATCTGCCATTCACATATTTTAATTCATAGCCATGTTGGCACTTGCAGTAGTAGCTTCCAAATGTATTCACACATCTCCGGTTGAAAGGACAGGTCACTTTTCCAACAGCACATTCATCAATATCTAAGAAGTAATCAAAGGGTTTGTAAGAATTAAATACATGAATTATCTCTGGTAATTTTGCCTGAAATACACATTATATATTCCTAGGTTTACTGTACTCATGATGACATCTGATAATAGTCTCATCCATTTTGTATCATGTTCATCTGGTTTTTCCTTATAACCATTCACATAGGTGGTGTATTTAGTGGTTTCAGTAGTGCTTTACCTGAGACTTTACCTGAGCCTATAAGGTAAGACTGTGATAAAGGTCCATGGTAACATGCCCATAATATTTGTTATTATAAATCTACAAGCAAAAAGATTTGGTGATAGATTTATGGGTGGTTTGATTAATAGTGTTTTTTCTGTTGGTTTATAAACGTGAGTGGTTTCTCATAACTGACTAGAAAGGTAGCTCAAATAACAGGTCTAAAAAAAATTCACATTTATCTCTTTTGGTTTTCTGGTGGTTTTGACTAGACCGCCAGAAAATGTGTATCTTACAGATAAAAAAAAAAGACATGTTAAACTCTACAAACACACTTTGGCCTTTTGATTATTGTAGTTCAACGTTACTCTTTTAACTTGATTGCAAATGGCAAAGATGTGCTATGGAAACAATAGTTTGACATTAGCTAGATCACATTTATTCCATCAATATTTACACCTCTCTGTTCCTACATCGAAGAGCAGAGTAAGGGTAGACCCCTGGGTCTCACAATGTAAAACAATTATGCAAAAATGTAATAAAATAAGTCCCTTAAGTGTTTTGCCTTGATTTGATTGTGTAAATTTTGTTCTTGCTTATATTATTATTATTACTACTGCTACTTTACATTATATTCTTATAGTATTTGGGAGTACAAGTGTGAAGAGATATTTTTTTAAGGCATGTTGTATGCAATCTCTATGCAGACATGTTACAAGTGCACCATCTTCATTATTTAACTAAACATGAACTAGACAGGAGGGGGAGCCTCTGGGATTAAATACCTATTTATTTACTGCTGATGAACTTTTTCCTGGACCTGACTATATTATCTGCCCACTGCCTGTCTGTGACCCTGTGCCTGGACTTAAAAAAGCAATCTGACTGACGCTTGTCTCTGACCAGATGCCAACCTGCTGCCTGCCTCTGATTAAGTGCCTGGATCTGCAACTGCTCCTGGGTCCCTGGATGGAGCCATTGTCTGCTGTGCTGGATTTCTGTGTCTGGGCTTCTATCTGTGAGTCACCTTTCTATATTTTTTCTGTTATGCAGTGTCTCCAATTTTTATCACCTTTCGTGCCATGGAGGTTCCACTATAGATACGACTCTACTACTATCCACTTAAGTCCTGGGGGAAGCAGAGAACTAGTGGGCATGTATAGCTAATAAGGAAAAGGGATTCCTATAGGTGAACCCCATGCTAGTCTGGCTCTAGTTGGTTTAACTCAGTTCGGACCTCCCGCCCTTACAACAAGACAAGCATTAGCTGTGTTTTGTGGGTGCAGGACAGTGGAGACATATAAGGGGCACAGGATCCTAGCACATGAAGCCAGTTAATCTATATATAATATTATTTTATATTTATACACGCTCACAGCCAGCATATACTGCTGGGAGTAAATAGTGGTTTGGGGAAAAGTTAACGATCAGGGTTTAGTAACTTATGAACTGTTTGGGTAGAGTTGAATGAATTTAGTGGGCTGTTCATGAGGTAAGGGTCCATATTGTAGGGATAAAGGTGGATATGGGTGTACATTGGAAGTTTAGTTGTTTAGGTGAGAAAGATGTAGTTAAGTTTAGAGTATTTGGAATAAAGTGGGACACTCTGCTTTATATCAGAGGAGATTGTGAAATCTGCAGATTTGATTGTCTTGAGTGGAGGTATCTTTGTTTTTAGGATGTTATTAAGGGAGAAAATAGAAAATGTGAAAAGGGATTATGGAGTTTGGGATGACACAGATTTGACACTTTAGTAGCTGTCTCAACCAAATCGTCCCTTGAGTTTCTCCACCAAACTCTTTTATAGTAGACTGTCTTATTACAAACTTAACACCACCAAAACAGAAGTCCCTCCTTTTGACACATCGACAGGCCTATTACTCCATTTTTAAACCAAGTACATTTATGCAAGGCACTAAAAATACTTAGGCATCCAGATTCCCTTCTCATTCCACGACCCATTTGACTGTAATTCCCTTCCATTAATAACAGAAATTAACTGTCTTGGGCAAAAGTGGCATTACTTTTACATAAGACAGTTAGGCAAAATTGATGTTCTCAGATCCATCTTGCAAACTGAAATAGCGTCATTAAACTAGCACACAAATCTATATCTCAATTTCTTTGGAAGGGAGGATCTCCTCATATAGAGTGCAGAATTTTACATGAGATGACATACAATCGGTGGAGAGTCAATTCATAAAGAGCATTTCCAGGTGCATCTCGACCAATTGTATTAGAGAATTTCAAACACAGAAACGGGACATGAATTAAAGACAGGGGGCCTGATTCATTAAGGATCTTAAATTAAGAAGTTTCTTATTTAAGTCTCCTGGACAAAATGCAAGGGGTGCAAATTAGTTTTCTGTTTTTCACATAAGTTAAATACTGACTGTTTTTTCATGTAGCACACAAATACTTGATAGCTTATTTGTACACTGAAATTTAAAGTTGATATTTGTGTGCTACATGAAAAAACAGTCAGTATTTAACTTATGTGCAAAACAGAATGCTAATTTGCACCCCTTGCATTGTAACATGGTTTTGCCCAGGAGACTTAAATAAGAAGTTTCTTAAGTTAAGATCCTTAATGAATCAGGCCCCATGTCCTGAAATCATGCGCTGTCTGTAGGGTAAAAATAGCATGTCAGCATTTCTAACTATCTCCTAGGCATATTTAATTCACCCTCTGTTCAAATTTAAAGAAGAAAAAAATCCATCCTAATAAAGCAATATGTGGAATGGTTTCACTGTGAATTTGATAAATTGAATGTACATCTGTTTTCTAGTTTTCTTGGTCATTTGATATAAAGGGAAAAATTTTGTGGTAAGTAACAAATCCTAAAACTAAACATGAACACACCTATGCAGTTTCTTCCATCTGGCCCCAGCTGCAGTCCGCTGGACGGGCATAAGCATCGCACCTCCCCTTTTACTTCTTCACAACCATATTGACAGTTTGCCATCGCACAGGTCCTGGAGTCTGAGAAACAAGATTAAGAGCACAAGGGTTCAGTTCTGGTAGCTTATTATTTTTCTTTTAATGTCCTTTCTGCAGCCACATACAGAAAACTAGATACATTCAGTGTAAGAGTAAGAATAACCCTTTGAAAAGTTTTGAACAAGTTTTAGTTTGAAGTAGACAATTTATTTGTATTTCTATCTAATCATTCTCTTGACATGTCTATGCACAAGAACTGCCTGTAATGTTTCAGCTATTATTATTAATATTGTCATTTATTTATTTAGTATCAACTTATTAAACATAATATCTGCCACACTAGAGTTTACAGTGTAATGTCTCGAACACAGACACCCAAACACATATACTGTGGCCAGTTTAGTCAGAAGCCAATCAATCTGCTAGAAAATTTGTGGATTATATACGCAATAAAATTATACTTATTGCATCAATAAGTGTAATTTTTTTTATTATTGCCTATTGTCGGCATGTTTTATTATTATTTGTTAAAGCTGCTGCTCTACTGAACGGGTGCCTCCATAGCTGAGGTGGGGGCCCAGTGTCCGCATGGAACTCCACACAGACAATGCCCTGATCTATAAAAATGCATTATATGGGCTGGAAAATGGGAAATGAGAACAAGCGATGGATAGCTATAATGCAACTAATATACATGCCTGAAACCTAGAACTTTCATGGGCAGGATAATGGTCTGGATATTACTTTATGGTTGCTGTATAATAAACTGTATAGTAAACTGTTACTGTCATTTTTACATTCCTTCATGCTTGTTGTCACAACACCAAATTGCTGTGTTAATTTGTCAAAAGAGGCCAGTTTTATAGCTTGTGATCTTAAAAGACATCTAAACTCCCAAATTGTATTTCTTATACGTAAGAGTCTGAAGCATGAGATCCTCTCTCCTGCTGGGGTGGCCCAATTCACACTAGCACTGGGGTACAGGAGGTGTGTGCTCTGACACTCTGATCAATGCCTGGTGAACAAGAGAGAGGATATTCTGCTTTGCGTGACCCCAGGGCCGGATTAAGGGAATTGAGGCCCCTGGGCTAAGGGCGCTTCCATTCCCCCGTGAGGCCCCCATTGTGAGCCGCGAGCCGCCCCCATCCCCCGTGAGGGCCCCCCCAAAGCGCTTACCTGTCAGTCCAGTCCTCCGTCCCCGGCGCGCTGTATGCTCCTTACTGAGGAGATCTCGCAAGAGTTCACTGGCGAGATCTCCTCAGTAAGCAGAGTACTGAGCGCCGGGGACGGAGGACTGGACTGACAGTGCTCAGCAGCATTGATCGGGCTGGGGGCGCCCCCGCCCCCGGACCGATCAATAATGCTGCTGCGGACTTTGAAGGGCCCCCTGGATGCCCGAGGCCCCTGGGCTATAGCCCAGTTAGACCTCGGGTTAATCCGGCCCTGCATGACCCGTAGGGGAATCCGCAACACTCAGCATTTTATTATATCCCTTAATTGTACCCCAATTTTGTGGGTGGAATTTGCACTTAATATAAATACATAAGAAAATATGAGTAGTGCTGAACACTGAACAGTGCTGGGTTACATATAAAAAAAATAAAATAGGAAAGTCTACTTGTTGTTTAAGATCACCATCTATAAAACTGGTCCTGTATTGACAAATCCACGCCCAGTAAATTGGTGGCTAAAAGCATAAATAAATGTGAAAATTACAGAGCTAGCTCACCACAGAACAATTTACGGCCAATTATTCAGCCCCTGAATGTATAAGGCTCAACACATACCTTGGCTGCCTCATGGTTAATCAGTGTTTTTTTACATAAATAAATCACCAGATCGATGGAGCACAGGTAATTACAAATATCATATTTTATTTTTATTTTGTTTAATTCCACATTTTACTTTTTTGGGGTTAAATTAGATTTTAAAAGTGTAGCAGAGTATTTCCTCCCCTCTTAATCTCAAACAGGAAAAGATCCCACAGCAATAAGAGTGCTAAAACCTCAATAAAAAATTTATAGTATAACAATTTTTTCTTCTCAGTGATATCAATGTGTGTGACTCTCCCAATCCACACAGAGCCTTTGTGTATCCTAGGAGGTTGTCACTCTCACGCAGGCTTCTTCACAGCCACACACTGGGGCGAGACAATGCAGCTCCTCCACCTAACAAGCTTTATTTATAATGACAGCTATCAGACAAACAGCACACTGGACAGATTTATAGAACTAAAAACACCTCCTTTATTGCTGGTATATTATTAGCTGAGAAATACACAATCCTACAGCATCTTAAATTGGTTGAGCCCCTCTAAATTGTATAAAATAGGAAAGTCTATGCCTACTGCATAATGTTAGTCATTAGCTGAATGCAATGATTGTCTATTTTAAAATGAAAGTTTTCCTTATGTGTTTCAGGGATGTTGCAGCCAGGATCTTGGGCACTGGAGAGAAAAATCCAGGTTGACAGCATTATCTCAAATATTTGTACTTCTAGGAAGTTCTGGGAACATTAACATATACTGTATATACTGAGAAAGTGTCTATGCATTCAAGGAGGAATAAAGTTGTGTATATATTATACCTTATGTATATTATATATTATATATTTTATAGGTCTCGGTTCACCAGTATCTTTATAATTATTGCATTTTATGTATTGCTTTTATATTATGCATATTATATATTTTATAGGTCTGGTTTTATCAGTATATTTATATTTAAAGCATTTTATGTATTGCTTTTATATTATGTATAGTATAGATTTTAAAAGTCTAGGTTCATGAGTATCTTAGCTTTATATTTCAAGCATTTTATGTATTGCTTTTATGTTAAATGGGATTTTCTGTTAATTCTGATAAGAATTGAAATGCTACAGAACTATGATCCTGAATGTATGGTATTACATGGCTTTCCTCATCTGGAAAAGATATCATGCCTGCTTATTAAAAGTCAGCAAATCCCTTACTAGGCTGTGGTGCGATTTAATACAACATGGCTGTATATCCCTAATCTCTGCTCCTGGCTCAGAGATCTCTGGCATACTTTTTAAATAATGTTCTTTAGGAATAAAGTAAAGATAAATGACCACTGCCAATATAAACTGCATGAATTCATTTACTTCATGGGTACATAATACCACAAATTGAATAAGAGATTTCCAGCAACGTGTTTTAATGTGAAACTTGGTGTGTTGTTACAGTTCAGTGATTGTACAACCATGTCAATATTTTTGCATCCGTATTTTCTACGCTTATTTTAGATCAAATGATTTAGTTTGTTTTTTTAAACAGTTTTATAGCCAAATTCTCAGTATAATAGTACTTTGCACACTGAAATTAAAATAATGTTCATTTAATATAGACTAAGACATCACATGATAAAACTGCTACCATAATATATTATAAAAAAAAATCATGATTCTAATTTATT
Source organism: Mixophyes fleayi (assembly GCF_038048845.1). Classification (NCBI taxonomy): domain Eukaryota; kingdom Metazoa; phylum Chordata; class Amphibia; order Anura; family Limnodynastidae; genus Mixophyes; species Mixophyes fleayi. Next base: position 159,601,580 of record NC_134403.1, on the reverse strand, counting down.
TGTATCATTGACAATCAATTTGGATTAGCATGTACATTAGTTTAGACAAGAGGTGATCGGGAGGCCAAGTGGAGACCAGCAATTTGTTTTCGGAGTCCACTGATTGTCAGATGTCCAGAAGAGTTTAGATTCCAGAACAATGACATACTGACAGGACACTTGGGCATAAGATAAATAGTACTTGTGGTCCCAGACAAATGGTATACTGAAGCTTGGATCTGATTGGCTGCTCTGGATAGCTGCATGTTTTTTTTAACACCTGTGTCATCTTAGTAGATAACCTCCACTGTCTTTCTAGTTAATTGTTCTAGTTAATTGTTATTCTGCCAGGTACAAATCTATTTGGGGATTGTGCAATGTGATTTCACAATGCAAAGCCAACAACATTCCATGGGGACTTAACCAATAGAGTTATCCAGTGTTGTTAATCATATCAATCTAGTCACAAGTCCTCTAAATATATGTAACACATATGTATATACCAATAGTACAGTAAGTATCATTCATCTATCCATCATACTTATAACTAAGGACCTGATTCATTAAGGATCTTAACTTGAGAAACTTCTTATTTCAGTCTCCTGGACAAAACCATGTAACTATGCAAGGGGTGCAAATTAGTATTCTGTTTTGCACATAAGTTAAATACTGACTGTTTTTTCATGTAGCACACAAATACTTGATAGCTTATTTGTACACTGAAATTTAAAGTTGATATTTGTGTGCTACATGAAAAAACAGTCAGTATTTAACTTATGTGCAAAACAGAATGCTAATTTGCACCCCTTGCATTGTAACATAGTTTTGTCCAGGTGACTGAAATAAGAAGTTTCTTAAGTTAAGATCCTTAATGAATCAGGCCCTAGATGCTGAAACACAGCATCACTTGTGAGGCTCCTACTCTATTTCCCCCATTCTGACATTTGTACTAAGCATAAATGTATATAAAATTGTTGTTTGACAAAGGAAACAGTGATTTCAATTCTAAATGCATTTCAGGTGCCTGTTTAGGTATATTTTCCACTTGGTAAATGAATGTGAATCATAGACATGTACAGTCCTCCGATTCTAAAGGTTCACCCTATAATTTACATAAATAACAGCATACACAGTGGTATGTAGTTTTCTATTATTTTACCTCTCCTTTAGTTGCACCGTATAAAAGAAAATGCAGACAATTAATGTAATTCAAACAGAATCAGAATTAGAGACATTCCACACTTTGGATTACAAGTTTCCTGTGGATTCGTACCTAGTTTTATATTATGAGGTATCTGGAGGATATAAGCATAATAAGCATGTTCAGACATAAATTGCATCCAGCGCTGGAAATAATGAAACAAAGATCCATATATCTTCCCTGTTTATATAACTTACTTGAACACGAGCCATCTGGCATCAGCATGTAGCCATTAAGACAATAGCACTTATAGCTGCCATGAGTGTTCATACAACGATGCTCACAGGGGCGGGGTTTGAGGCCACATTCATTCAAATCTGCAAAAGACATTGTATTCAGAAATATGTGGATACATAGCATTAAAGCAGTTATATTGCCAAGGAAAAGATTCTGAACTGGAAAATGAAATGAGGTCATTTGTAGTTCATATGGCTTACCAGGACTTGCTGTAACCTTAATCTGATATTGTAAACACCACCACAGAAAGCTAGCAGATCATTAACAGGAGACCAGCAATACAATGGGATATATGGCAACCTATACACTACTATGCTGAAAAGATGAAATACCGTCATAGCTAAGGGAATATGAGGTATCTATTACTATGAAAATAAGGAGCTCATCATTTTAGTTGAGTACACTATATAGCAGGGAAAACAGTTTGAACCAATTATTAGATTGTGAAAAAGCCATCAAATATCACTATATCATCTGGATAAAGTAGGCTGGGGTCTTTACAACTATTGATGAACGATAATTCCCAGCTCAGCTGTCTTTGAGGTATAAATTGCATCAAGTAGTATCCAGCTGTGGATGGGACTTCTATTTTAAGAACAGCTGCAGATTTGTTACTGTTCAATTAATGATAAGAAAGGACTATTACAGTTAGATTTCGACATTTCAGATGAAGAATAGAACTGGGTTTTGTACAGGCACTGACAAAGTTATCATCATCATTGTTCATTTATATTGAGCCACAGATTCAATAGTGCCTAACATATGTAACATATAAAAAAAACCTGTAACCATAATAAGTACAAGGGTAAAAAATAGCAGAATAATGCATGGATGTAAACAACAAAACAAACTGCATGGCATACAACAAATTCAGCACCAGACAAGACAATGGATGTAATACCATGTACTGCATGGATGCAATTAAGTGAACAGACCACAAGTCATAAAAAAATTCATTATAAAACAAGTCATAATAAAAATGTACATGGGTACAGTTGAGCAGAATCATCATCATCATCATCATTGATTAATTATATAGCGCCAACATATTCCATGGCGCTTTACAATTGAGGACAAACACAGTAATAAACAAACTGGGTAAAACAGACAGAGGTGAGAGGGCCCTGCTTGCAAGCTTACAATCTATGGAACAATGGGAGTTGGATACATGAGGTTAAGTCTACATATTGCATTTCAGTCCAATCAGATTGCAAATGTAAAAACAAAAAACAAAAAGGGATTAGCATGCTATATGATCCAGTCACACAGAAATGTTTGTCAGAGGGTTGTTGTCTTGTGTGGATTGTGTAACAGGTAGTAATAGGGTAATCTAGTGAGTTTAGAGGGTGGTTGAGGAATATTATAAGCTTGTCTAAAGAGTTGGGTTCAGAGAACACTTTAAAGTTTGTACACCAGAGGAAAGTCTGAGCGAGGGAAGGAATTCCATACAGTGGGTGCAGCCCGAAAAAAGTCCTGTAACCGGGAATGGGAGGATGTAACGAGAGTGGGTGATAGATGCAGATTTTGTGCAGAACGGAGTTGTCGAGTTGGGAGATATTTTGAGACAAGTGAGGAGATATATGTTGGTACAACTTTGTTGAGAATCATAACTGCATGGATGCAATTAACAGAATAAATTGCATTGCATACAAAAAAAACTCAGCATCAGTCATGACAAGGGACGTATGTAGTAGATGAAAAAAGAACAGACATGAGGCATAAGGTAGAGAGCACCCTGCCTGTGAGAATTTACATTCTAGAGGTAGGGGGTAATGAGAAAGTAGGATCAAGTGGAACAGATAAGCATGGGGTATGGACCAGTTTGGAGAGACTGGGCGACTTCAAGCAGGCATACATTCTAGGCAACAAGTAGTGGTGGGTGGGTGCCACCAGCTGTGAGAAGGGCTACAGTAAAGATGCTTCAGTTATAGGGGTGAGATACAGCTCCAGCTCAGGTGACTGAAAGGAGCTCTATAAAACTTTCCCAGGTGTCAAAAGACTTTAAAAAAAAAATATTTTAAAACAATGTTTTAAGGGTATAAAAATCAATTTATAATGTAAAGGTGTTTAATTTGTTCTGATTTTCAAATGTTTTCAATTCAATCTTTATAAAGGGATTGCTTAGGTACAAACCACTGTAACCTGCATTTTGACGTTTATCTTTTCTCTAATGTTAATACATGCAATTAATGTTCTCTGTGCTGGACATCTGTACAAAAAAAACCCCTCTTCTGTTGTACATGCACTAGGAGTTTATATTATGTAACTTGTGAGCCTTACTGCTACTCTGGTTGATGAACTGTCGCATGTGTAAAAACATACAAAACTGGATTTGATAAATTATCCGTAGGATGGCAGATACAAAATATGGTATTGCAAGTAATGTATATGGTACAAAAGACTGTTCAGACATGTATGGTCTTCCTATGGCTTTTCAATGATAGATCACCAGTCAGCGTAACATTCCTTTGTGCTGCCAGGCAACACTGTTATACTCCTAACAGTTTGTGCCTTAAAGGATATAACATGTAACATTTACACTTCTGCATTGCTCATTGAGTGTGTTTTCCATATTATGTCCGTGGTGCTTTAGGTGACTACCATCTTAATTTATTCTTATTTTAACTCTTTTTTTTATATAAGACACTCTTGTTAAGAAAATATCTGCCAGTTGTCTCTACCTTTCTCTAAATGAGCAGAGCTACAGTACAATGGAATACTCAGTCTGCCAGTGCTGAAAAGGGATACATAATCTGGGATCTTGTGTCATCTGATTAACTGTAACATGTGGTTTCTTTTTATGCACCAAGGGGAAAACAATGCTTAAAAATGTGTGCTCATTTACTAGGAATGTCTTCATTATTCCTGCAATTTACAGCAGGTTACAAGAGGTTACATTTTGCAAATGATTTCTGTTTTTTAACACACAGATGTTATTGTGTAATATACATAAAGCAATAAAGATGTATGTTGTATTGTTTAATGAGAACCAAGATCCCTTGATAAATATTACTGACACATGGGCAGATTTATTTGAAATAAAAAAAATACTCTGAAACCCTCTTTCGCAGCAACTAAAGCTTCATAGATAACCAGCTGCTCTTGACTGTTGTGCATAGCAACCCTGTCAGCTAGCAATCGGGGAATTGTTCTTAGTGGTTCTTTTAGCAGAACTGCACAGTTTGATGGAAAGTAAACATCCACAGTAACGATCGTACATAGTGAAAACATAGCTTGCTATTAATTTGTAAACACAGAACAGTCTTTATTAATGGCACTCTTTGACATAATCATTTTGTAAATGATCTCCAGAGAACTGTCAATCTATAATGCTTCACACAGAATAATTAAGGTGGAAACTTGTAGAAGCAGACATAGTATTCACAAGATGCAGTCTTGGTAATGAAGAATATCTAATATTTCTAATCTAACTGGAGACAGCAAAAACTCCAATGGCAACTGAGACAAGCCCAGAGCCCCTCATTGCCGTAATCAGCCGGTACAGTGATATAAAATGATTTCTTTCTTAACCAGCTGAGCAATGTTTAATAGGCTATTCAATGTTCAAAATACTGTACTCACAGAGAGAGATCACAGTAAGCAGGATGCTGAAATGCTGAGAATGAGTGTAATGCCGTTTGCCAGGTTACATAGTCAGAAGTCTTTGTATGCCATTAACCAAGGAAATAGAGCGAGTGTTGAAGTTGAAATCAATAAACTGAAGAATCCCAGAGAGGAGACTATACAGGATTCCAGAGTCCAGAACAAAACTCTATCACTGACAAAGCCGTGTAGAACAGGATGGACTTTTTATATATACGAAGGTCCAATCAGGTCAGGAGAGAAGCACACATTAATTTTATGAGACAGGTGTACAATGACACGTTTACCACAGTTGAATAGGTAAAGTCAACATACACAATCAAAGACTCATGTTCACAGAGCTAAAGAGGCAATCCCAATATCCTAACAAAGATATTTTTAAACTAATCTGTGTCCAATTTGGCATACCACATGTGTTCGGAGGACTTCCGCACACACTGATAGAGTGCAATCATAGGTTAGATGTGCATCAGGATTGCTGGTCATTTTGGGATTATGCATACAAATGATTTGGGGCCTATTTGGTCTAAAACACGAGATTGGTGGAATAAAATTAGCTCACGACTTCTCTATTAAATTGACTGTACTGTAGGGCCTAATGCTGTGTTGCCTGCAAAAATCTATAATATATGTATTATCATGATCAACTCTGCATGTTTGCATATGCATGCTCTGTCTTTGTGGGCATGTGCAGTGCAACTTTTCAGAATTTATGCTTCCCAAACTGGCATAAGTGGACAAGCCTGGGAAAATAATTTGACTCTTTCCCAATTGTAAAGCGCTACGGAATTTGCTGGCGCTATATAAATAAATTATGATGATGATGATGATGATGATGATTCTTAGAAACTGATTCAGGGAATAAATAGACCTTAGGCTGCCTCCCAACAGTGACTTCTCCAAGATATCACTTTAAAGAACCCATACAGTGTAACAGTTACTATCAGCATCTCATGCCTGAACTATCTAGACTTCACTCTAACCTAATTTTCAACTATGTAGACTGTGAATTAGGCAAACTGTTGTCCTGATTTATAGTTGCAGGTTAGGTAATGGTGGAATAACAACCTGATTGTTCTGTTTCAGCCAGCATATCAAGACTACGCTTCCATGTGATGGAAATTCAACAGCTGAGAATCATAAACAACATTGTGTGTGTTTGAAATAACCCCTTGGCCATTGGAGCTTTCGGGGGGACTTATTGGAATGCAGCACCATAAACATGCATTGCCATCTTAATGTAATTATCTCCTTTCACTACACTAAAAACTACATTTACATTTTCAGTGGAGGTTTTTTTTCCCCAGTATTAATTGCACAGTGTCTCTCTTTCACAGGATAACTAATTTGTTTGATTTCTTGCTTATTATTTATTATGCACATCTCTGTCATCACTACTTGATAATGAGAATATAGATTTTCAAAATACATGAATGGTACAATGGACTTCAAAGTATTCCATAATTAGTATAGCATATCTCTTATCAACTGGTGACACCATTCCAGGAAGCTGTTCTTGCTGATTGGAGCAGTGAAGGAGATTTACAGAAGGACTATGTAATGGAAACACAATCTAATCAACGCTGTTTTTATGAATGGTGTGATCCAGTTACTCCCAACGTGCCTTTCCCCTATAATATACATCATCAGGGGGGTTGTGTTATGCATAAATTACATCATTGTGCCGATTATATCATGGAAATGTGTTCAACACACACAAACATATTTACAGTATACACACATACACAGTGTGGATCCACTATACCATTAATTATAAAATAATAATATCAAGGTGGAACTCTCACCTGAATAAGATGAGTGTTATTATCTACAATTTCAATTTTCTCTCGCCTTTTTCAGGCACTACTTTGTTTCTGTTTTTTCCTTGTTTCCATTTTGGTCAAGTTAGACATCAGGTTAGACATTATCACAAAGATTAAGCAATGAGAAATGGCAAGTTTCACAACATGCTTCATTAATATTCTTTTAGGGGCTAGTGTGTCATTTTTAAGAACTTTGTGAAAACAATACACACTATATATTCTATTTCTTTTTTATTGGTCCTCCAGCGTTGTATTCCTGACAACACCAAGTTTACAATAGAAGCAAGTTTGATAGCTTCACTATTTCTGGCTGCAATTGTGGGACTTAATTGTAAGAAACAGGAATTATATATTCTTTTTTGGTCTCTTGGTGCTGATTATTTTTGTTTTTCATTTCTAAGTACTTTGCAACGCATAGCTATGCATTTTGAAATTTAACCTAACAAAACTGTAAAGACATTCAACCAAATTCTCTTTATGAACTATTAAAATACATAACATTGATACGTATTTTGTTGACAATATACTACCTGAAAATGTTCATTATCTAGAGCAAACTACATGGATGAAAAGGTAAGTTATGTTCAAATGTTATCATCTATAACCTTGATTAATGAGCAAAAAAATCTATAAGCATAATAATATGTGAATGGAAAGGCATGGCTTATAACAGGGGAAATTTCCAACAATGACTCCCTTACAATACAAATATATTTGCTTGGCGCAAGCCCAAAAACAAATTGTCAGGCGCCGTCTCCGCACTTGGTGCAGGAGACGGGCGCCTGCACCTTCCCGATAGCCGCATCCCACGCTCCTTTGATCTCTTGCACGCCATGCGTGTGCATGCTCAGTTCACTCGTGTCCAATTGCTAGGCAATGGGACACTATCCCCGCTCACTTGTATGATCGCCAAATCTCCATTACTCAATCAGGGTGCACCTTACTGTTTATACAGCGTACTTTGGCACCATTAGGTTGCCAGAGTATTGGTTCTAGAGATGAGCGGGCTCGGATATCTGAAATCCGAGCCCACCCGAACGTTGCCGATCCGAGCCGGATCCGAGACAGATCCGGGTATTCCCGCCAATTGCAAAACTGAAACAGAGGCTCTGAGTCATAATCCCGCTGTTGGATCTCGCGATACTCGTATTCTATAAATTCCCTGCTAGCCGCCGCCATCTTCACTCGGGCATTGATCAGGGTAGAGGGAGGTTGTGTTAGGTGGTCCTCTGTCCTGCTATATCTCGTGCTGTGCTGTGCTGTGTTCTGCTCAGTCCAGTGGTGCTGTGTCCTGTGCTCTGTCCTTCTGAGTTCAGTGGTGCTGCTGGGTCCTGTGCTGTGTCCTGTTCAGTCCAGTGGTGCTGTGTCCTGTGCTCTGTCCTTCTAAGGGCATTTTTATTTCCCCATTATTCCCAAGTTATAAAATTTTTTTTAAAAAGTTATAAAAAAAATGAAAAAAAGAAAATTATAAAAAAAAGAAATAAAAAAAAAAATATCCAAAAACAATCCTGCAGTATAAGTCCATTGGTACTGCTATATTACAAAGTTCACTGATTCTGCAGTATAAGTCCAGTGGTACTGCAATATTACAAAGTTCACTGATTCTGCAGTATAAGTCCAGTTATACTGCTATATTACAAAGTTCACTGATTCTGCAGTATAAGTCCATTGGTACTGCTATATTACAAAGTTCACTGATTCTGCAGTATAAGTCCATTGGTACTGCTATATTACAAAGTTCACTGATTCTGCAGTATAAGTCCAGTGGTAATGCAATATTACAAAGTCCACTGATTCTGCAGTATAAGTCCATTGGTACTGCTATATTACAAAGTTCACTGATTCTGCAGTATAAGTCCATTGGTACTGCTATACTACAAAGTTCACTGATTCAGCAGTATAAGTCCAGTGGTACTGCAATATTACAAAGTTCACTGATTCAGCAGTATAAGTCCAGTGGTACTGCAATATTACAAAGTTCACTGATTCTGCAGTATAAGTCCAGTGGTACTGCAATATTACAAAGTTCACTGATTCAGCAGTATAATTCCAGTGGTACTGCTATATTACAAAGTTCACTGATTCAGCAGTATAAGTCCAGTGGTACTGCTATATTACAAAGTTCACTGATTCAGCAGTATAAGTCCAGTGGTACTCTCCTGTGCCGCATATAATTTTTAAAGGCTTTGCCGAGTGTGTGTGGCTTAGGGGTACGCTCTCTTGTGCTACATATAATGGAAAACAAAAATTTGGAGGATAAAGTAGGGAAAGATCAAGACCCACTTCCTCCTAATGCTGAAGCTGCTGCCACTAGTCATGACATAGACGATGAAATGCCATCAACGTCGTCTGGCAAGCCCGATGCCCAATCTCCTAGTACAGGGCATGTAAAATCCAAAAAGCCCAAGTTCTCAAAAAGTAGCAAAAAGAGAAACTTAAAATCATCTGAGGAGAAACGTAAAGTTGGCAATATGCCATTTACGACACGTAGTGGCAAGGAACGGCTTAGGCCCTGGCCCGTGTTCATGATTAGTGGTCCAGCTTCACCCAAGGATCTAAACCCTCCCCCCCCCCTACAAAAAATTTAAGAGAGTTATGCTGTCAGCAACAACAACAAAATAGCAAAGAACTCTGCCTTCTAAACAGATGACATCACATATCCCCAAGGCGAGTCCAAGGGTGTTGGTGGTTGTGAAGCCTGACCTTCCCATCACTGTACGGGAAGAGGTGACTCCATCCAGCATTTGCAGCACACCCTCTGCATATGTTGGAAGGATCACCCACAGTGTAGATCCAGATTTGGATAATCAAGGTGTCAATGTTGTACACCGGGAGGAGGCTATTGATGTAGCTGGCGCTGTGGAGGAACTTGATGATGAGGATGGTGATGTGGTTATTGTAAATGAGGCACCAGGGGGGGAAACAGCTGATGTCCATGGGATGAAAAAGCCCATCGTCATGCCTGGTCAGAAGACCAAAAAATCCACCACTTCGGTCTGGAGTTATTTTTATCCAAATCCGGACAACCAATGTATGGCCATATGTAGCTTATGTAAAGCTCAAATAAGCAGGGGTAAGGATCTTGCCCACCTAGGGACATCCTCCCTTATACGTCACCTGAATAACCTTCATAGTTCAGTGGTTAGTTCAGGAACTGGGCCTAGGACAGTCATCAGTACAGGAACACCTAAATCCCTTGGTCCTGTTGGATACAAACCACCAACACCCTCCTCGTCAACTTCCTCCACGATCTCCATCAGATTTAGTACTGCAGGCCATGTCACCAGCCAGAGTGAGTCCTCTTCTATACGGGATTCATCCGAGGAATCCTGCAGCGGTACGCCTACTACTGCCACTGCTGCTGTTAGTCGGTCATCTTCCCAGATGGGAAGTCGTAAGACCGCTACGTCTTTCACAAAACAATTGACCGTCCAACAGTCGTTTGCCATGACCACAAAATCCGATAGTAGTCACCCTATTGCAAAGCGTATAACTGCGGCTGTAACTGCTATGTTGGTGTTAGACGTGCGCCCGGTGTCCGCCATCAGTGGAGTGGGATTTAGAGGGTTGATGGAGGTATTGTGGCCCCGGTACCAAATTGGGTACCGGGGCCACTCCACTATGCAGTCCAGATAGAGGCGTATCAGATATTAAACAACGTTGACTGTTGCTGCCAAATCATAAATTAATGAAAATGACCAGTCATCGTCAAAAACAAGAGGTATTGACATGCTCGAACTACACCCTGTATATGCTGCAGAGGATGTAGGAGCAGGCAGCTGTGCAGTGGAATTCAGACCATTTGAAGGCGGAGGTATTGTGTACCGGGACCACTGCACTATGCAGTCCAGAAAGCTACCTCGGTGAAACGTTTTGGACTAAAAACAATATTGTGAGGTGTGAGGTGTTCAGAATAGACTGGGAATTAGTGGAAATGATTGTTATTGAATGTTATTGAGGTTAATAATAGCGTAGGAGTGAAAATAAACCCAAAAACTTGATTTTAACACTTTTTATGTTTTTTTCAAAATAAATCCGAATCCAAAACCTTAAATCCGAACCAAAACCTTTCGTCAGGTGTTTTGCGAAACAAATCCGAACCCAAAATCTCAAGCAAATCTGAATCCAAAACACAAAACACGAGACACCAAAAGTGGCCGGTGCACATCCCTAATTGGTTCTGATCCTTGGTTCTTCGGTTCTGACTCAGCTTGCTTCCTTCTACTCTCCTGTGTTACGAATAGGTACCTTGTTGCTCGGCTGGTTTGATTATTTGGCTTGACCTGACTACTCTCTGGATCTAGACTGTCTGACTATGCCTATCTACTACCTTCGCTACACTGGTGACTGTCTTGGAGAACCGCGACCTGCGTACCCTCAGCAGCTATGCCCAAACTCCCTTGCAGGGGTCCTTGGTGAATACCAGGGGTACGTTAGACGCCACGCCTCCCTGTTCAGTTCCGCTAATATCGGATAGCGACCATCTCTGCTATTCCGTGACACAAATGAGGTATTGACATTTATTTCTTTTGGCAGTACTGTCAACAAACACAGATAGTAATCAAGAGTAATTCAGAAATATGGTTCTTTGAGCTGAAAAGTTCCAGAGACATTATAATGTACAATTTATATATATATATCAGATCAAAGTAGTATTCTATCTCTGACGATAACCAGAGAGTTTTATAATCCTACTCCACTCTTACAGATCTTACCGTAATTTGAGAATATTGTATGATAAATTCTGGGGATAGGATGGTAGGTTCAAGAAAATATTCTCCCTTTCTTTTAAAGGGGTTCAAAAATTAATTTTGCTAGCTCACTTCTCTTCCCTATAATAACATGTTGATAAGGTTTCTCCCCTGAATTCCACACATTTGATGTATTTAACAGCACTCCAAAATGTAAATGTACCTGGGCCTCTGACAGTCAGCTTTGGTGTTATTTGGAAAGCTTAAACCACTTTGAGCTTAAACCTCAGATGTACAGCATTTTATGGTCAGATAATTATAGAAAGTTACCGTCTATTGTCATATTGGTGATTTCACTCAAGACTTGAGAAGAAAAAATTAGTCAAAATCAATATTGTTCTGTAGGACGACACAGCTAATCCTCGTTTTCAATATTTTCATTCTTTCCAACATAAGCTTGTTTGTATAAACATGTGATGGGGTATTGTGGGCCACCAGCATTACATTACATGGATAATAATTAAAAGTTTATAATTAATTTAGAATTGTAATGGGTTAACCTTCATTTGTTTTACCTGATCCACTGCATCAGCCTTTTACTTTTTACAACCACCAAATTGAGTTCACTGGTGAAAACGCAGATTTTCATATCTTCCATTACCCCACTTTTGGACTTTAATCCTCCTGTCCCTTCATTCCTCCAAAGTGTCCTTATTTTGGGACTGCTGTATACCTTTTTTATGGATAAAACTAATCTGTAATTCTTATTGCTTTCTGGTGCTTATAACTGTGTGTTTTAAATTTTAGCATGTGCTTATATAAAGTTTTTAATGATCAGCATTTGGAAGCGTGCATGTTCTAAAATGTAATCATTTAACTTTATACATGAAGTTCAATGAATACAGCAAGCAGTGCAATAGGATTGTGAGCTCTAATTGGATGGCAAAACAGCCAGTTACTTGCTGTATTAATTCAAAGTTCTCCAGGGTGGCTTACCAGCAGAGGCAAGGTGAGTACAGCAGGAACTATGGGGGTTTCTGGGGAAGGGTGGCTATTTTATTTTAAAAACAAACACTTTAGTGGAGTTCTTCTTAAGTGGTACGGTATGGCACTTTCCCTTTCTTGCATGGGAGCATACAAGAGCTTTTAAGCTTTTTCCACAGAATAACAAACACATGAAAATGTAAATTTAGTCATATACATATACATATAAATAAGTCACATAAGAGTCATTGGTGCTGTTCCCATCACACAGTGGTAAAATATTATTAACGCAGAATGCCCTATTTCTCATGAATGAACATGAGCTACCAGTACGATAGATTGTATTAGTAATATCACAACACATGAATATCTCATGGAAGGTATGTTAGTCTTCATGCATTTCTCCCCATTGTCCCCAGTGTATGTGTGTGTGAATGAGGGTGCTGCTATATTAAAGCAGCATTATCTGACTGGTTGTAACTTCGAAAACAGCTAATTTTACTACTATGCAGGGAGTGAATATGAGCAAGAAAAATTATGTTTGCATTTTGAAATGATTCTTTATTGTCACTGGGTCATATTTATTTGCATCTATGTATATTTATTTGCAGGCACTGGGCACAGTTCTTTAATGGTACTTAGTCATTTTTCTTTCTTGGCACTCCAGTTCTTAATTGGGGATGTAGTCAGAATGTGGACAATGAAAATGCTGACATTCAGAATGTTGACACCATGTTGACAGTAAGAAGGTCAATATAGTTTAAAAGTTGACAGTCAGAATGCAAACATGTTCATTAGGCTGACAGGGTTAAAATGTCAACATTGCGAATGTGAACACGTTGCATATTAGACAGTAATAATGTTGACATAAAGGGTTAGATATCAACCGGTAATACCGCCTGCACATTATTCTGTAGTGGAATATGTATGTATACTGGCACTGGGGCACATTTGTTGACTGACACTAGTGAACACAGTAAATTGACTGTGGGGCACACTGTCTGCTGCAATAGGGCATGTTATTTACTGGCATGGGAACTGCATTGCAAAGTGTATGTTATAGGACTATATTGTATAATGGACATTATAAAAGTATTACTGATTATTGTATTATCCCCTGACTAGAATCCAAACACATACAACTATTTATATTTAAATAATTTATTGGTATAACTTAAAACATATCTTAATTAATAAGCACACAGGATCCAACCCTACCAACCCTACATACCTTGACTGCAGCTTTTTCCAGTAAATCCAGGGAAACATTTGCATTTGTTTGCTCCAACACATTCACCATGCTTACATCCCTCCTCACATACAGCTAAGAAATGAGACAAAATCTATGAATTAATAATAATAATCAACATGATTCGACTGATTCCTTGTGCATCTTAAATTAGGAATTGAAGCATTAGTCTAGTTTCTCGAGACTGAAATAGTAAAATAAAAAGAAAGCAAAATAAATCATCCATGACAATTAAATACTTTACTAAAGAAAATACTATCAAGTATATTTGTGCTACAAGTAAAAACAGCCAGTGTTTTCATTTTGTGCAAAATAATAAGCTATTTTGCATTGTAAAATGGTTTGTCCAGGAGCAAATGACTCAGGCCCAACATTTCACCTTCCAATGGAACATAATGTATAAATGGTAATTTAATTTTCAATAATTATAATTTATTTTGATTTAATTGAAAACATTTTACTAAAACTAAGATAACCGATTTCAAACATACAATCATGGTGATGAAAAGGTAATAATAGTACCTGGAGAGGTGCTTTGGATGTTTAAAAGTATACCTGATGTCATGAGCTAGTATAATGCTCAATTTAATAAAAAGTTATACTTCACCACTATGCTCCATCTATCAGATGGTCAAATACATATCTAAGTGAGGAGACGACAATCAACTCATTTGTTAAAGGCTCCCAAATTCCCCACAATGCCTCAAAATCTTGCATCTTATACTCTACAATACAGACTAGTTTTTCATTGACCATGTCATTAATTTTAAATATTGTCTGATCAACCAGGAGAATTGCTTTATGCCAATTAATCATGATATTGGCAGAAATAAGATATAAGTATTATAATTCCAATAAGGCCTTAGTTGGGTCAAATGAGCCAGAAAGTAAGGACATCAGGACATTTCAGCTTCCTCTGAAGCTATTGGGGAGCTGAAACAGAAATGTAACCTTACCCTATCTGGTTACCACCCAGGAAACATGAGTAGAACATATTTGTGTCAAATATGTGAAGTCTAGCAGGTGTTATCTCATTGTAGTCTTATACAACGTTTTCTTGACGATACTTTCTTATTATTTAATCTTTTAAAATGTTGCCAATAAATCTTTTACTACAGAAATAATCCATAATCTGATAAAAAAAAAGTCACCTTTAACACAACAACACATATACTATGATAACCAATAAACTGCCTAGCTTGCCCAGCTTAGCATTTTGCTACTGTTTTTAAATAATGGAACCATTTTTCTCATTGACCATTTTCCTTTAATACATGGATTTATAACGCATTACCACTATCACATACTGGCCAGTTATTAAGATGTGAACGGCCTGTAAAAGGAATGGCTATACACAGCTTACCTTCACAATGTCCTTTACTATTTTGCTTCCACCCATAGCAGCACTCAAATTTGGTTCCATATCGACATAAACCAGGTGTGTTTGGAGATAATATGAGCTGTCTATGTCTTCTAGAGCTACAATCAAAGCATATTAATTGATATTAGAATAATTCAGTTCAAGCAATATCATTGGCTGTATATTTTGAAATGATCTGGTGCAGTCTGCAAGTTGTATTTTTAAGGAGCAGCTAGCCAGAAATGTATTTTATTTGTAGTAACAAAAGTGATCCAATTGTTGTCTGTAGCATAACATTTTGGAGGTTGAGAGTAGTTTTATATGTGTACGCGTACTTGGCTACTCTCACCGGAATGTCTGGGACACTCCCAAATATAGGCTATCCCCTCGAATCTTGCTTCTCTTTCTTGACGACGAGAGTCATGATCTGCATTGAAGCGATTTGTGTAATTGTGCAGTTGGGGATGGGCCTGATATGAATTGCATCATCACGACCTTGCCTTCCCCTCCTCCCCCACTACACAATGACACAAACTGCATCATTGTTATCCCATTGCGTAGCCATGCTATCCAATAGAAGGATAATAAGAAAGACATTTAAACATTGTAGGACTTAGTATGAATTGGAGAATGAGAGGCAAGGAACAAAGGCAAATAAACAGGAAGAAGTGAGAAATAAAAGCACCAAGGTATTTTGTCTAGGGTTGTAAGATGGTGAATGCAGATTCTAGTATATGAACAAGATCTGAGGACCACATGCAACAATCTCCAGTACATCTAGCAATCCTGAGCTATTTATCTGATTGATACAGTTTAAAGACACTTTGTTTATAGGCAAGTACACATACTGTACACATATTAAGTAAATAAAACAGACACAATTTGGCGCTTTACTCAATAATCCGGTTAAAGGTCTATCAGAATTATTATGCAGAAAATAGACTCCACATGTACGGGCGGCTGCCTCACTCTCAAAAGCCAGGTGGTAAGTACACTACACTGCACAATCCTTTTAAGGCTTTCTATTTGGAAAAAGCTACAACTTGAATTTTCATGAAGAAATGGTGCATTATTAGAAAAAAATTGAGAGGGTGCCAATATTTGTGGTCACATGGTGAAAATTACCAGGGGGACACCAATGATGATCCAGCAAGTTTGAAAGCTACAGATAAGCCTGTTTTATTATATTTTTGGTACGCATAAACACAAGTGGAGTATGCAGTGTGGTGGTGGGATCCACATTGGTTACACTATACTACATTATTGTGCATTTTTCTTCTTTTTCCATGAGATGACAACATATATATAGGAATGCATCAGACTGGACCTGCAAGATAGATCTGCTGATATGTACTTACACCTTTATCCATCTGGTACATATATATAACTTTAACTTGGTGGAGCAAATGTGTTGTTAACCATGCTACACTATCAGGTGCCTATTTCTTCTCCATCTTTTAATTTCTCCCTTTCCTGATATAGACAGGGCCATCTTTTCCATTGGGCACGATGGGCAGGTGCCCGGGAGCCCCACGGGCAAGGGGGCCCCATATGCAGGGCTCTTAATTAGAATAAATAACCCTGCAAAAGAAAAAAACCTGCAAAAAAAACCTTCAAGGGTCACTGAGCAAGTACATCTATCTATCTCTATCTCTATATATCTATATCTATATCTGTATCTCTATACATCTATATCTATATATATATCTATATATATATGTAGGGGCCCCGGTACACTGCTTTGCCCGGGGGCCCATAATGTTGTTAAGATGGCCCTGGATACAGAGCAAGGATTCTGAAAATTGCATTGGGCGCACAGTTACAAAAACTTCCAGCAAGATATGGTTGAGCACTAATCATTTTCCCTAAGTTCTAGAACTACAATCAGGGCTAGGATTGAGGAAGGTTATTTAACTTGACAGCTGTCAAGGAGATAATTACTAGTAGTTAACTACAGTAGCGACTACTATCTAGTCAGGGAGCTAAGGACGCCCATGGGGAATTTGTGCAAACCCCTTTCTCTACATTATGATGACTTCTTGCTCCTTACACCTGGCTCTTTATAATGATGACTTCTGGCTCCTGACCCTTGGCTTTGTTTTACGGTGACGTCTGGATGTTCATTACGATGACTTCTGATTTCTGATACCTTGCTCTACATTATGATGACATCTGGCTCCTGTTCCCTAGCTCTGCATTACAGTGACTTCTGGCTTCTGACCTCTCGCTCCTGATCTCTGGCTCTGCATCTCCGTTGATACTGCCTCCTGACTCTGCCTTCTGGATTATGGTAATTTCTGGCTACTTGGCTTGGTTTTTGGACACCTCCTCCTTCTGCAGCACGATACTCTCAGGTAGCTATACTACAGTTACATACTGAGTACATACTCCTGGTTTAGAATTTCTTCCATTTACACTGAGGGTCTCTGGACCTGTCTGAGTAGTGCTGCTGTTCTTTCTGAGTGCTCAACTGTTTGTGCTTTTTGGACTGTGTAACAGTCAGCCTCTCTGCCTACCTGTCTCAAGTGATGACCATTTATACCTGTAACACCAACTAGAGGCGTTTTAAGGAACCACGCACCCCAGGGACATAGGCTGTTTGCTGTGCTGACAACACTCCCCAGCATGCTAGTGTGAGAAGGAGGGGCTGTCAAAACGGGAGAAAAAGAAAAGGAGAAAGTATGAGATACAGAGAAGACAGTGAGAGCAGAGATGTGATGTGAAAAACTGGGGACCTTGGAGTGCGAGTGTGATGGCTTTGCAAGGGCAAGTAAAGTGTTCCCTGAATAGGAGAAGAGTCCCCAGAGCAGAGACCCCTGGAGAGAAGGGGGATTGCTGCAAGTGGCAGCATGGATACATTAAGGGATGTGAGAGCAAAGACACCTGGAGAGAGGGTTGGACAAAGAGAGGTAGTTGTCTAGTTGTGGGAAACCCAGAGAGAGGCAGAGAGAACACTAGAGAAGAGTGTTATAGCCCAAGGGATTTAACCCCTGATTGCAAAGCCGAGAGCTACACAGAGAAAGGGTCAGCGCTACAAGTGTAATTCCTGCATGTGTATACTGGGGACAGACAGAGGCTGAACTGTGAGTTGCTGTGGTACTACTGTGACCAGGAGAACCTGACATGTACTGTGATAACACCTGCAGTGTTAGATGTGTGCAGGAGGAGTAAGGAGATGTGTTTTTAACCATATTCATACTGCTCATTAAGAACTGTGCTGGAGAGAGTAAGGAGCTTTCTATATAGTTATGCATTGCTGCATCCATTATGATTGTCCTGCTGGGGGAAGAGGAGTGTAAATAAAGAGTTCAGTTTGTGATAGAGATATTCTGACTTTTATTGCACTGCACCACAAAGTGACATCACCTGTGTCCCACTACTAACAAAGAAACACCTGCATGTGCAGAGACCCCCTGGTCATTTTACTGCCATGCCCATCAGAAGCCAGGGCTTGAGAAGGGGGTGCACAGTGTAATCTATGCACCCCACACTACACACAGTGACAAGGGGTTACATACCAATACTGAATCAGTATCTACATTACTATTGTGTCAGGGAAACTTATGCATTACCAGTGACTGTCTTTTTTCTGCTACACAGTGTATTTCCATATTTGTCTGCATAATCCTGGATATTGTTCAGCATTGTGTTACTATTGTGCTTCAGAATTGTCCTGCATATCATTACAGCCAGTGCACTGTCGTCATTTTCTGTCTGCTGCATTTTCTCAATAAACCACCTTTAACCGCAACACAATCTCATCCTTCCTGTGTTAGGAACCCCTCCAGCCGGCACAACACAACCCGGAGTCTACTCTGCCAGTCAGGTGTTCACTGGAGCCCCTGATGGTGGGGACAGACTGGGCTGCAGACTGACGGAGGGTCGTGAAGTGTGTACCGGCTGGGGAGAAATCTAGGCAAGCGGAGTAAAAGTCCAAGCAGAGGTCAAGGGCCGGCAGCAGGTAGAAATTTCAATAAACAAGCCAAGGTCAAGGGTCACGAGCAGACAGGGAGGTCGGTAAACAAGCCAGAGGTCAGGGTCACGAGAAACACAGGCAGGGTCCAAATCCAGGCAAGGGGTCATACACAGGGAAGCAGTCCAACAGGTTTTCACCAATACAAGGCAGGAGCAGATTAAGCTGACAGGTAACTGGACGCTATAACCGGCAGGGAGGCTAAGCCCTCCCTGCCTTATATACAGACTTTGGCCAATCAGGGCTTAGCCCTGAAATGCATCCCAGGTGTGCTACCAATAATAATTAGCCCGCAGGCTATCCTAGCGCATGTGCCCGGCTGCCTCACTTGCCGGGGCGCACCGCTTGCTACACTCGGCGTCCGGTCGGGCCCGAGAAACCGGAAGTGACGCCCCGGTCATCATGGAGATGGCCGGGACGTTCACGGGCACCGCCGCGGCTCCTGACATCCTGCCAGTGTATTCCTAACACCTCTCATCTGGTAGCATTTTAACTTATGTAGGCAGGGATCAGAGACATGTGAATTTGGTGATGGAGCAGAGTTACAGAATGATTTGGAGGATGGGGATTTGTTCTTTGCTGTTAGACCCATTCATTTTTAGCCACTGCCCAGTTAGCTATATTAACTCTCTTGATATGCACTGAATCAAGGTTTGCAATCTGAAAGCGGTTCCTAGAGCTAAATCACTAAAGCCAGTGCTATTAAGTAACATACTTAAACATTGACATCTATTAAGGTCAGCAACAGAGTTAGGCAGTGTACTATATAATGTATTATATGTACTAAGTACTAAGACTACAGAAAGTGATGCAAATTTTTTTGGGTGCAATGCAATTTGTCCTGAAGACCCTGGGGAGTCTTTCTCCAGCCATAACTCAGGAAACAATCTCAAAACCTGGGACTGTCCTTCTACATCAAGGACAGTTGACAACTAGAAGCAACTGCTGGAAGGGCTTTAGAACCATTTGACAAAACTAACATATGTCAAAACATAACTTTTTCCTAGAAATTTAAGAGGCCCCAGTGCTTCTCATACAGATGCTGGATCAGGAGACAAAAAGTCTGATAAACCAGCTGTTACTTACTTTGCACTAAAATACTACAGCATGCAATTGATCGTTATCTGTCTATATGGCTCACCTAAAGGTAAACGCTAGAGGGAAAACACACCAACAAAGCATGTTTACGTGCATATGTTAAGTCAGATGTATCTCAAGATATGACAAGCCAAAAAACAGCAGCATTTGCACCAGGCATATGTCAGCATACAGGCATGCATATTTACACACCACAATAGAAAGACAAAGCGTAGAGACTTTGCAGTGTTAGTAGTAAATGCTTAAGTCGCATTACCCTATTTGTACACAATATAACAATGTAACGAAATTTCATAAACACAAAAGAGACCCAAAGTACAAATTTCATTCTAGTAAATAAAATACAAATTAAGTAAAATTACATGATATATGTTGTTTTCCCCTAAAATCAAATGGGAATCTTCTTTACTGCAGTAGTCCAAATGGAAGTGTCAATTAAGCGAATAGACAGTTGTGACTTGATATAATCTAGTCGCAACGCTAACGATTTATTATTCTATCAGCTGGAGGGTCCATAAAATGTGGCTAGATAGTGCTGCTAATAGTCAACATCATCATTACATATTGTTGTACCCACCCTCTAGCACAGTGGTCAGGGAACAGGGGTAAAGTACCCCAAATGGGGTAAAAATTTAATTCCTGGGGGTAATGCTGCCGATTCACATGCTGTCAGTCGGATTGTAGACCCCTTTAAATGTGAAATTGCTGTTGTACCAGAAGAGCCTCAAGGGTTGGCAGAGGCTCTTCTTGAGCCTCGATGCAATAATGAAGCACGTATTGCATTTGAAAACAAAGCCGATCTGTCATATTTTTGGATGTCAACAGCTGCAAAGGCATCAAAATTGCACATGAGGAGGCATACAAAAAATTGCTGCCTTTTGCAACAACCTACCTTTGCGAACAAGGATTTTACACTCTAACGAACATAAAAACAGCGGAGAAATCAATTGGACGCTGAAGACTGTATCCAAATTGCTCTGACATCAAAATGTCCCAATATTGATGCTCTCGTATCAAAAATGAAGCAACATCATTTCTCCAAAACCTGAAGTTTTGAAGTTGAAGCTTTCAAACAAATTTTAAATAGATTCAATAAAAATTTTAATTCCAATAATTAATAATATATGATTTCCTTCCTTTCAAATCAAGGGGGTAACGTCGGCGTATCTAAATATATTTTGGGGTAAAAGGTAAAAAAGTTCCCTGACCCCTGCTCTAGCACCTGCAGGAGCTATACCTCCCAAAATCTGCAGATGTGACCATGTGAAATGGTGTAAATGAACATGCGCTTACTGTACTCTGCATATACCTGCCGCCTCTGCCCACTCCCGTTCCACATCTCCAGACATAAAAGAGATGCAAGTCGACCATATGAAAAACTGTATGGACATGGACATGTATGGAAATGCACATCTTACACAAAACATCTAGTTTAATTTTCTTCCATGATTTGTATAGATTTTTATTTACATTCAGAAAAAAACATGTTTAATCATATTTTTTTATACTATATCCATCTTAATGACTTAATAAATAGACCCATTAACACATATTTGCGAAGAGGTGTAATTACTGGGTATTGATACACAATATATTACATATGTTACATTTGTAACATGTACTCTACCCAAGCAAATTTTATATTGGTGTTTGTTTTTTGTTCTGTTTTTTAAAATAGGAAGGGTTTTCTTTTGGTAGCATATTGGAACAAATACATTTTTATTTTTAATGCAATGTACACTTAAGCATATTCAACAATACATAAATAAAACACTTTTACATGATTCTCATATAGGTTACTTTCAAACAATTTTTGCAACCAAATCCATTTATCCCAAACTAAAATGAACCAGTTTTTTTTTTAAACGTTTCAGTACCATTGCACAGGCATCCTATCACTACGGATTGAATGAATGATGTCACAGAAAACACCCTTTTGCATTAGAAATACACAGTATTTAGTCCCTCAACGTCTTCATATGATATACCCAGACTCCTCATCGCTATGCTGGCGTCAATGCGGTCGGGAGGGTACCCTGTCTCACTTATGGTGGTATTGTCCAAAACTACTTCCTTTCTGGAAGTCGGTCCATCGGTTAATTTCTGATGTCACTCAGATCTCCCTTCCCCCATCTCTGTCGTATTCCTTACTCCTGCGCTCTATTCCCAAGATATCAAAATCAACTCAGAGCAATTTGGCATCTAGCAGCACTAAGTATATGTGTTTCTATTTTGGAAAAATCCGAGTCCTCCCCCTCTGCCATTGGTTATTAACCGCACATGGCAAGTTTACCATATGGAGTATATGACTAGTATTCTCCGCCACACTCCTGTCCAATTTAACAAGGTCTGGAGTCCTTGGACTGAGCACCACGGAGCCTCCTCCCCTCTTGCATTCTAAGGCCCTTGAGCCCCAACTATCAATCTTAAACCCTGTCATGGTTCACCATCTTCTCCATACTTTTCTTTTCCTCACTTTGGCTAGTGATTACCCCTGTCCCTCTCACCCCTATTCTTTCCTCTCTCTTTCCCCTCCCTTCTATCCCCCTTAAATTTATTTTCACTTCTTCAGATCGTTAACAATATACTGTTTATATTTCGTGGAAACTTCATTGCAGCTTTCTTCCACCTGTACTGCCTGTTTCCCTTTTTGCCTGTATTGTAAAACTCAATAAAATATCTTTTAAAAAAAAAAAAGAAATACACAGTATTTCATGTGGACATTGTGTGCAGTGACCATGGTACTGGTATCTGAAAAACATGTCTCCTGTCTCCATGATTGGACCACAAGC
This sequence comes from Mixophyes fleayi, assembly GCF_038048845.1. Classification (NCBI taxonomy): domain Eukaryota; kingdom Metazoa; phylum Chordata; class Amphibia; order Anura; family Limnodynastidae; genus Mixophyes; species Mixophyes fleayi. Next base: position 159,578,590 of record NC_134403.1, on the reverse strand, counting down.
TGTCGGTGACAGTGGTGGTCCAGCAATAGCAACATGCTTCAGATAGTGTGAATACCATCTCTAATGGATATTTGTTTATAAACACTCATTCCTGGGGATAAGTTAAATATGTACTTACGTATATGTCATACCTTGCTTCCTGGAGAGATGAAAAGAGGTGGCAGGCACAATATGGATGAGAACAATGTGTCATCATGATCCTGCCCGCACTGAGGTTTCAGAAAAATTACCTGCTTTCATGGGACTCTGGGATGTCTCACCCTAATCGAAGAGTCACCCTGATATTTCGGGACAGTAAATCAAACCACTAGTTTGCTTCGTTCTTGATTATTACAGTCATGGCCAAAAGTTTTGAGAAAGACACAAATATTATTTATCACAAAGTCTGATGCCTCAGTTTTTATGATGGTAATTTGCATATACTCCAGAATGTCATGAAGAGTGATCATGAATTGCAATTAGAGTCCCTCTTTGCCATGACAATGAACTTTATCCCCAAAACAACATTTCCACTGCATTTCAGCCCTGCCACAAAAGGACCAGCTGACATCAGGTCAGTGATTCTCTCATTAACACAGGTGAGAGTGTTGACGAGGACAAGGCTGGTGATCACTCTGTCATGCTGATTGAGTTAGAATAACAGATTGGAAGCTTTAAAAGAAGGGTGGTGCTTGAAATCATTGTTCTTCCTCTGTTATGGTTACCTGCAAGGAAACACTTGCAGTCATCATTGCTTTGCACAAAAAGGGCGTCACAGGCAAGGATATTGCTGCTAGTAAGATTGCACCTAAATCAACCATTTATCGGATCATCAAGAACTTCAAGGAAAGAGGTTCAAAAGTTGTGAAGAAGGCTTCAGGGCACCCAAGAACATCCAGCAACCGCCAGGACCGTCTCCTAAAGTTGATTCAGCTGCGGGATCAGAGCACCACCAGTGCAGAGCTTGCTCAGAAACAGCAACAGGCAGGTGTGAGCTATCTGCACGCACAGTGAGGCGTAGACTTTTGGAGGACGGCAGGGTGTCAAGAAGGCTAGCAAAGAAGCAACTTCTCTCCAGGAAAAACATCAGGGACAGACTGATATTCTGCAAAAGGTACAGGAATTGGACTGCTGAGACTGGGGAAAAGTAATTTTCTCTGATGAATCCCCTTTCAGATTGTTTGGGGCATCTGGAAAAACGCTTGTCTGGAAAAGGAAAGGTGAGCGCTACCATCAGTCCTGTGCCATGCCAACAGCAAAGCATCCTGAGACCATTCATGTGTGGGGGTTGCTTCTCAGCCAAGGGAGTGGGCTCACTCACAATTTTGCCTAAAAACACAGCCATGAATAAAGAATGGTACCAAAACATTTTACAAAAGCAATTTCTCCCAACCATCCAAGAACAGTTTGGTGACGAACAATGCCTTTTCCAGCATGATGGAGTACCTTGCCATAAGGCAAAAGTGATAACTAAGTGGCTCGGGGATCAAAACATCGAAATTTTGGGTCCATGGTCAGGAAACTCCCCAGACCTTAATCCTATTGAAAACCTGTGGTCAATCCTCAAGAGGCGAGTAGACAACAAAACCCCACAAATTCTGACAAACTGCAAACATTGATTAGGCAAGAATGGGCGGCCATCAGTCAGTATGTGGCCCAGAAGTTGATTGACAGCATTCCAGGGCGAATTGTGGAGGTCTTCAAAAATACAACACTTGAAATATTGACTATTTGCATAAACTTAATGTAACTGTCAATAAAAGCCTTTGACACTTATGAAATGCTTGTAATTTTACTTCAGTATACCATAGCAACATCTGACAAAAAGGTTTTTGGCCATGACTGTATATTATGATACTTATAAGAACCAAAAATACAGCTGTTAACAATGGTATATCTCTATTTCCCAATGCACAAAATTGTTGTGTTGGTATTAAGCCATGTGGTCAGTACTTTCACTAACAAAAAAATGTAAATAATTGATTGACACATGGAGGTCCCTCTTATTTTGGTTGTAGCCACTGGTTTGCTAACATTTAAAGCAATCATGTGACAGCACCCTAAAGAAAACAAAATATACAATTACAATAAACAAACATATACTGCTGTTATGATTGTCTTGGACTAGAAACACTTAAGGCCAAATTCACTGGTGAAACATGCTACATTTTTTGGCCAAATGCAGTAAAAGGTGACTATTAATCAGAACAATTTAGACAATTTTGCTCATATCTATCTAGGAGACATGAAGTTATATAATAAAACTAATGGATTTCTATTCTAAATGGAGGCACAGAAGCAAATTATATTAGTAAATGAAACTGCAAAATTCCATGTTAATACAATGAAATCACCAAGTTAGCCTGCAGGGTTGTTGTAGTTCATTTTCTATTGAGGTCTCCACAAGGGAAACAGAGATCAGTGGAGGAGATTATGCAGGAAGCGGCTAGAGTGGTGTTAAAGTGTTCGGTTACATGGAGTATTCTCTATGACTTCCTAATATTAGTTTCTAGATTCCTTCAAACCAGCATATCTCAGTTAAAAAAATAAACGTCATGATTATTATATTTTCATTGGACATCTGGATTCCCTCAAATTACCCAAGTGTTGATGTACAAAAAGCTTGTTACCTCAATGGCTCACTTATTTTTTTAGAAAAATGCGCTACGAAAAAAGTCCTTGCATAGATGTGTAGCAGGCATTACTGTAGAGATGCAGTAACCATGGACTTATTTTCATTTATATTAAAAAGACAGGACTTCATAAAAAGTAAAATAAATGACACAGGCATGTTTCAGTTTGTAAAAATATGAGTCAGAAGTGTGAAATTACTCTTGTGTTTTGAAAATTAAAGTGATGATGTGATATGTACCAATACAGGTAAATTGATGTCTAGTATCTAGAACTGAGGGAAAAGAGATTATATGATATCTACCAAGAAGTGGTAATCGGTATCCCAATGCTTGGGATACCGATACCGACTACACCTACAAAAAACCACGAAGACTCAAATCATGACATAATTAAAATGTATACTTACCTTAGCAGTTGTTTTGGTAATGTCCTCCGTCGGTTAGAAGGTAAGTGCACATTTTAAATATGTTGTGATTTGAGTCTGTGTTTTTTTTGTAGGTGTAGTCAGTGTCGGTATCCCAAGCATCAGGATACCATACCCAACTGTACCAAGACAGATCTATCTAATATCTAGAACTGGGGAAAGAGATTATGTGATATGTACTAAGGCAGGTGAACTGATGTCTAGTATCTAGAAATGATGAAAGAGATGATGTGATATGTACTAAGGCAGGCGAACTGATGTCTAGTATCTACAAATGATGAAAGAGATGATGTGATATGTATTAAGACAGTTGGACTGATGTCTAGTATCTAGAACTGGGGAAAGATATTATGTGATATGTACTAAGGCAGGTGAACTGATGTCTAGTATCTAGAAATGATGAAAGAGATGATGTGATATGTATCAAGACAGTTGGACTGATGTCTAGTATCTAGAACTGGGAAAACAGATTATATGATATGTACCAAGATAGGTGAACTGATGTCTAGTATCTAGAACTGGTATCTAATTGTAACAAGATTATCAGGAAGGGAGTCCTGAGGTGATGTATACACATGTAGCCTGGTTTAACGCTGGCCACACCGAGGCACAGAGTCTAACGGATTCCACGGTCTTCACCAAGAACTTCCACAAAGTGGTATGGGCTTAGCAGCCTGGAATGCACAGGTCGCGGCCCTCTGAAAAGCCACTAGCCGTAACACATCGGAGATGGAGGATGGGTAATCCAGAAACAGGTCAGCAAGCCTAGGACTGGTACACTGGCGGTAGCGAGGTACAAAATCAGTATGCAGAAGGGAAGTCCAATAACAAACCCGGAACTGTTACACAGGTAGTGCAGCACAAAATCCGAGAGAGAGTGGTCAAAAACAAGCAAGGATTAGTACACAAGGAGTTAATAGGCAGAGAGAGGCAATACAAGGGAAAGCACAGGAAAGATTTGCTTTTGCAGCATAACAGGGAGTCAGACTGGTGTGGAAATCTATTACTCTGACACTGCTAGATTGTCAGAGTGAGCTTCATATAATCTGCAGGTTTGAATATGCCGCCTCCCAGCCACAATCATATGAGCGCTCAAACCAGGAATTGCTGGTCTTTACGCAGAGGCAGAGTGAATCAGAAGCACAGGAGCAGGACCAGTGCTAGCATGTTCAGCGTCTCCCCGCAAAAAAATATATTTGCGCCCTCCTCTTGTATAAATTATTTGTTCAATAATGCTTTTTGTCTTTTAATACAAATCATATAATAAATTTTAATAAGGAGAGTAATACAAATAAATATATTTAACAGCGAACTTTTATTGTTACATGAATAATATAAATAAAGACAAAGTATTTTTTGTAATTAAAGTTTACATTTTTGACAAATTAATTAGCTGAGAAGTATAGAAGAGAAAAAAAATGCACCCTCCTTCATCACACTGTGCCCCCTCTTTCAGCACACTTTTGCCCCCCTTCATCGTCACACCACCTAGGTCTGCACTTTCTAACAGATAATCCAGGTTTCACCCATAGCAAAATTTTGATGTGCACCATCATAAAGTCATACCCACCACAACGTCTGTCCCATCCTCATTCACTATCTAATAAGTGGAGAGTACTAATTGCATTAGTAGCTATTTTGCACATTAGTTTGAATTATATATTAAGTTATTTTATCCTTTATTATTATTATAACTGCCTGGATAAAATTTGTTATGAAGCAATATTAAGTTTGCATTACAAGGTATATTTTTTTCCTGTGGGACGTGACCCCCTGTACAGCTGGACCCATAACAGTTGCATAGACTGCTAGGCCTATAGTATGACTTGATCTCGACCCTATATCGTCTCAACACATTATCATGTGTTTTTATTAATGGCAGCAGCCCTGTATTTTCTACATAAGATGTATCCAGTCTTTTCTTGAATTATTTTTCGGTGTCTTCCAGTTCTTGTGGAAATGCATTCAATATTTTTACTACTCTAGCTGTAATGAGCAGAGCAGAGCTGAGATGTATCACTTTTAAATTCCATGAAAATAACTCTACCTAGATCATTGAAACGTTTTCAATAAAAAAACAGATACTAGAATGATAAAGCAATATAACTATACAGTACAAGATGCAAATCAATAAAGTCACACTAAATTCCTAAATTCAGAGACTGCTTATCTAGCTTCAAATATTCTCTATATATTGTGTGTTACATAGAGACATTTCTTCCCAGAACCCTTCATTCATTTCTTCATTAGCACATTCAATTATTTTCTCCCCCAGCAACCTAACGTCATTTCTCCCCCACCACACTCCCCTCAATTCATTTCTCCCCCACCACACTCCCCTCAATTCATTTCTCCCCCACCACACTCCCCTCAATTCATTTCTCCCCCACCACACTCCTCTCATTCATTTCTCCCCACCACACTCCTCTCATTCATTTCTCTCCCACCACGCTCCTCTCAATGCATTTCTCCCCCACCACACTCCTCTCATTTATTTCTCCCCCACCACACTCCTCTCAATGCATTTCTCCCCAACCACACTCCTCTCAATGCATTTCTCCCCACCACACTCCTCTCATTCATTTCTCCCCCACCACACTCCTCTCAATGCATTTCTCCCCCACCACGCTCCTCTCAATGCATTTCTCCCCCACCACTCTCCTCTCATTCATTTCTCCCCCACCACACTCCTCTCAATGCATTCCTCCCCCGCCACACTCCTCTCAATGCATTTCTCCCCCACCACACTCCTCTCATTTATTTTTCCTCCACCACACTCCTCTCAATGCATTTCTCTCCAACCACACTCCCCTCAATTCATTTCTCCCCCACCACACTCCTCTCATTCATTTCTCCCCCACCACACTCCTCTCATTCATTTCTCTCCCACCACGCTCCTCTCAATGCATTTCTCCCCCACCACACTCCTCTCATTTATTTCTCCCCCACCACACTCCTCTCAATGCATTTCTCCCCAACCACACTCCTCTCAATGCATTTCTCCCCACCACACTCCTCTCATTCATTTCTCCCCCACCACACTCCTCTCAATGCATTTCTCCCCCACCACACTCCTCTCAATGCATTTCTCCCCCACCACTCTCCTCTCATTCATTTCTCCCCCACCACACTCCTCTCAATGCATTCCTCCCCCGCCACACTCCTCTCAATGCATTTCTCCCCCACCACACTCCTCTCATTCATTTTTCCCCCACCACACTCCTCTCAATGCATTTCTCTCCAACCACACTCCCCTCAATTCATTTCTCCCCCACCACACTCCTCTCAATGCATTTCTCCCCCACCACACTCTCCTCAATGCATTTCTCCCCCACCACACTCCTCTCATACATTTCTCCCCACTGTTTCTGCTTACCTTTCTATTATCTTCTCCTCTTCTGTCTTTTATTCTTCTGGGCTGTTGCCTGTGCAGCTCCTCACTGACAGTGTTGGGGAGTGATGACATCCCGCCCGACACTGTCAGTGAGCAGCTAGCAGGGAGAAGGAGGGCGCCGGCACCAGTGATTTCTTTCTTTCTTCCTGGGCCAGTGGACAGAGGGGAAGGCAGGCGGGGGGCAGCTTCTCTCTGGCATGGCGCCCCTCCGCCTTGCTTACCCCGCTTACCATGTTCTGCCAGCCCTGAACAGGAGTGTGGTGCAGGCAAGTTTTGTGACACTAATGATGACATCTATATATACCCAAACAGTCCACATATTTGCCATATAAACTGTTTATACTGAAGGGTGTATATTTGCAGAATAATTTAATTTATATGTTTTTCTAGTATTGGGCTAAGATAGTTTGCTGTGATTGTCTTGCTTAAACAATTATGGGATGGCTTTTGTTTTTATCAACCAAGAAAATGTGGTTGATAAGAACAAGATGCAGATGAGTAGAGATAAACAGATTTTTGCAGGACAGTCTGATTGAATGCTTTGGGCAGCACTACCTCTATAGTTAGGTTCGCATTTACATAGGGACTGATGGAACTGCAGCTCCAGGCCCCTTTTTAAAATGGCCAACAATTGAACAGTGCACTTGTTTTGTTTATTTTTGTATTAATAAAATGTAAGAGCAGCCCACATGGCCCAAAAACCACACTGAATGGACTCCTTGAAAGTCAGGCTTGGACCTAGGATTTTGTATGATGAGCAGTTTGGAGGTCTGTGATGTCACAGTGATGTCATGTAACACCACTGCTGCACTTCTTTTGAGTCTCTCTCCCCCCACTTGCGAGTTAGCATCCAGATCAGAGCTGGATTAAGGCTCTGGGGGTCCAAGGGGCACTTAAGGCAGGGGTGCCCCTAAGATGTAACATGGTTATCATTTTAGAACAAAAATAGAAAAATACATAGGCAAAACTGTGTGCATTACTGTTAGATGCACGCAGCTCTGCCTTCATGAGCTCTGCCTTCATGAGCAGTACAGTGCTAAGCGGGACATACCTCACAACTATCCTTGTAGTGGACCAAATCCTGTCTGAGCAAGACAGTCACCAAATCTGAGACCAGGTTCAGGACATTTGGCAGACTGTCCTGCTCTCTCTTACCTGTTCTTATCCAATTAAACAACACAGCTGAACAAACAGTTCAACTGAGGATGGCCAGCACCAATTTTCATCTGCTGCATCCAGACACTGCACTTCTCTTCTCACTGTCCTGGAAAATGTAACTTGCTGAGTTTATATCTCTTTATTTCCTCTGTTTATTTGCCTTAGGTCTTCACATTTATTCTCAAATACCTATCAAATGAAACAATGTTTACCAAACTTTATCTTACTATCCATCCATGGCATTATCCTTAGAATTACACCATTTTTGTCCCGTTACTTCACACCTCTTTAGCCATATCGTTCCTTCACTCTTCCCAACAAAAATGCTGGAATATGATGTGATTGGCTAATAACTCAAATCAGAGATAGGTAAATGTTTCAAAGAATTCTAGTTAATATCCTTGTAGTTCCTAAAGGACTTTGTTTATTTGTCTCCATAATAAGACCATTTTAATCTTACAATCATCTTTTTTACCTCTATGTGCTTCTACTTCTAGTAGTTGGTGATATATCTATCCAGCCAGCAAACATTAAAAATATCACCTGTCCCCATCACTTACAAAATAATTTACATATTTCCATGTGAATGCATAGTCTGTTTTCAACAAACTGACCACCATCCGGGATCTCTTCCAATCAAACAGCCTCAACCATATGGTAATAATAAAAACACAGCTCACATATTCAGACACTTCCACACACACAGCCATTTCACACGGTGGTCTCCACTTCACCCACACCTTCAGGCATGGAATCAGACAAGCAGGTGGCATGAACTCCTCCTTTCCCCAAGGTGACACATTCACAACCAACTGTTCCATCACACACATTTCCTTCTTTTCAAGTACATAGTATCTGGGTTTTCAACTTCTTCTCCCTGCATGTTGCTGTGGTCTATTGTTCCCTTAGACCATCCCAACAACTTCTTCATCATTTCTCTGCCAAGCTACCAAATTTCTTATTCTGTGGCATACCAAACATCATCTTGGATGATTTCATCATCCCAACTGATGATCCATATTCTCCTTGAGCCTCAAAACTAATCTTTCTTACTTCCTCTCTCACCCTCTCCCAGTAGACTGACTCCTCTTTTCATAATGATAGTCACCATTATCTCAGTTTCTGATTTCTATAACACTTCTTCCCTGTCTCAGATCACCTTCAAACTCTCTTCCACTCTAACTCTACTAAGCCTTCTCATGCCCGCCAAAATCTAAGCTCTATTCATTTTCAATAACTTTCTACTTTTCTGCAACAGTTTCTACCCAAATTCTACCAATTTCAACATTATCCTTTCCTGAACTGGCAGTACCAAAGCTTAATCAAATCCTAGCCACAGTCCTTGTTCAAGTGGTTCCAGTTTCTCTTTCCTCTTAGCATCGACAAAAATCTCTGCTGTGGGACACTGAAGAAACATGGTGCCTTCAAAAAGTCTCCTGGAAACTAAAACAACATTGGCGAAATCACATATTTTTTATGACTTCCTCAAATATACTACCGTCTACCTCTCCTAATGAAATGCTTCGTACACTGCCGAACAAATATACCTCTCTCATATCTGCTCAGGGTTCTAATCTCGCAAACTTCTTTAATACATTTAAATATCTTTTCAACCCTCCGATCACTATCATTGCCCAAGATCTTGCTTCCTATTTCAAAGACAAGATTGACAAGATCCAACATGAAATTGTATCCTCTTCGAAATGCAACAACCTGCTCAATACCTTTCCCACACACTCTGGCATCTTCTGGATCACATTTTATCCCACAAATGAAGACAAAGTATTCACTGTCTTCTCCTCCCACTCTACTAGCTCTCCATATGCCAGTCATCAATTGCCGTATCCTTTGCTCACTCTAGCCTTAACTAGCATTTATAATCTCTTTTTAATCACTGGTATCTGTCCCATCTTTCAACTCCAATGCCCCTCAAAGCTTCTTAAGAGTCTTAACTACATTTGCCTCACATGCTTCCTTTCCTAACACAACCTACTGGACACTCTTCATTATGAACACTCCATACAGACTACACTGATTATGGTGGTCAATAATTTGAAACTAATCAATAATTTGAATGTCTTTCTTCCAATTTATTTTAAATGTCCGCTTGCCATCTCAATCGCAATCTTTCAAGAAATTTTGCTATTAACCCCTTCAGTGGAACTCAACCTCAATATATACTTTAAAACTACTAAGGATGAGCGGTTACCAGAGACAGTCCAAAGGTCGTGGGTCAGATGCGAGCAGGATAGCTGAATGAGAGGCAAAAGGTCAGGGCAAGTAGCAAACATGGGTAATGCAGAAACAGGCTGAGGTAAAGGGCCACAGGAGTTCAAGCGAAGTCCAGAGTCAAGCCAAAAGGTCACAACAGGGAATCAATAAAAGGTAGCAGAAGATTCACAGAAACAGGGGAGCTGGTCAGCAATGTGTGCAGGCACAGAGAATGCTATATCGGGGCAGGGAGGCTAGGCCCTGTCTTATAGACATAGGGGGGCAATCAAAAGTAGGGGACACAGCTGACATAATCAGCCTCAGAGGGCTGTAGTCATTTAATTAAACCTATTTGTGCGCATGCCCTGATGCCTCTCATGACGGGACATAGGGTTACACTGAGAGAGCCCCCGGCCGTTGCCCTGGTGATGGCCAGGACCAAGAGACAGTGATGTCCCATCATCACGGCAACGGCCGGGACGCAGCCCACATGTAAACAGTGAGCTGCAGCTCTTTAGGCACTGCTGCAGCTCGTAACAGTACTTGCAAACCATTAAATGCCAGTGAGGGCCGAAGAAAGAGGTGGGATGTAAAGATATCATTGTGTCATCGAAATTACATATTCAAGCTCTGCACCTTCACGTCCACTGCACTACAGTAAGTTCTGAAAAGCCAGGTGATGAGGGTAGGACACTAAAAGTGCCATATCTCCTCAATCCCGGCACTCAGAGGTACGCTTGTTTGAAATAGGGGAGTTCCGTGTTTCAAACTGTATGGCAACTGAGAAGTTATACTCTGGGGATCATGTGTATTCACCAGAAAATATCCCCTACACTACAGAAATGATTAAGTAAAGAGATGGTGAGGATCTCCCCCATCCTGGTTTCAATAAATCCAGGGGTCAGGGGCCTCATCTGAAAGAGCGGCGTCTCCTCTTTCAAATTATGTGGCCCCTTCATAGTTATTTTTTGGTGATCACTTGTGATAACAAACATCTACTCTACAGAGAAAATTAAGACGCCCAAGATGTAGGATAGGTTTTGTAATGCATATTCTGGCTCCAAGAAAGTAATCGGATTCTTTATTCAACATTTTTTTCTATTTAAAAAAGATAATCTACTCTTTCGAATGCTGTGCCCCAAACAATAACACCCTACACTATAGCTAAACATTAATAATGCTCAGATTTCCCCCATCCTGGCTTCAGTAAGCACAAAGATACCCTAATTTGATGCATAAGCTTGTCTATTCATGTAAATGAGCTACCCATACTGTATTACTACGCATTTTATGCATTTCATTCCAGACAAAATAGCAAACAAAATAAATTAATATAAAAAAAATGCATTAAAGTGCAGATTTTATTACAAATACCTATGTGTAGAATCCTGATTTTTGCCGTTTTGTAACGGTGGATTGATGCTAAAGCAAGAACCACAAACTATTTCTTGGTGGTATTTAGACAAAAAATATACCCACTTGCTTTTAGTTCAGGCTCAATATTAAAAGCATCTCTTTGGCCATGGGTAAATTTTCTTTACTGTGACAGTGTTTATAAACAAACTAACAGTATTTTATAAAAAAAATTAAAAGTCTTCTGGAAAAGACATGGTATAATTCATAAACAAATTACTGATATTGATGTTAGAATGTGACCAACCAAAGATCTGCCAATATAGGCTCAACATAGGGGAGAGAAAGGCCTCAGCTGCAAAGGGATTAATATTCCCACCTACCCGACAGCTCTTTTTCTGTTGAAAACATGAATATAAACCCTACTCCTCAAGTTCGCTGCTAAAGAGTCATCCTTGACTCAGAATTCCTCTTTGTTCCCCATACCCAATCTGTATCCAAATCCTGATGCATACATCAAAGAAACATTTCCAGAATGTACACGTATATCACACAACACACTGCAATAACCTTAATTCATGCCCATATAATCTCCTGCATTGACTACTCCAATAAACTTCTTACTGGTCTTCCCCTATCCAGCCTTTCCTCCTTCAATTTATTTTGAATTCAGCAGTTAGACTGTTTCCTCTCAAAAAAAACCCAAAACATTCTTCTACTGCTGGTCTGCCCTGTATTTTACACCAAATTCAATATAAAATACTTCCACGAACACAAAAAAACATTAACAAAGCTGCATCAACATGAACTCAGTGGCAACTTTATTAGACCCATCTTTCTAGTATTGACTTAGATCCACCTTTGCCTCCAGAAATCTTGGCAGCATGGATTCAACAAGCTGCTTGAAACATTTGTGGAACCAGCTTGAGATGCCGTGTGATTTTCTATTTACTGAAATTCCAATTGTCAAGTCCAAGAAACTTCCAACTGGATCTTTCAGCTCTGCCCAAGATCCGTGCCTGCCTCTACACTCATTTGCTGCTCCTATTGCTGCTTACAGTACTTTTTCTGGTTGCACTGAGTATGTGGACTTCCCTACCTCGTACAAAAAGACTTTCACCTAGTCTCCAAAACCTTTAAGCGTTCCATGAAACCTCTTTAGGCAATCTTATGAAATTCCTGAACGAACTTCTTAACATCCCTAGGTAATTCTAACCAATTACTAACCTTCTAAACAGTTCACTCAAAACTTACATGTATTCTCCTTCTATACTCAATCAACCATCTGACCCCAAAACCAACACTGATCTGTGACTGGGTCATATAGCCTTTCTAAGCACTTTTTCCAATTGCAATCTGGCTGGACCAATATGCAATATGTGGCACTTTACTTTAGGTATATAACATAAATTCCAGCAAATTATAAGATAGCAAGCAGGGCTCTAATTAACTATTTGCCTGTCTGTCAATACCCAGTCTTGTTTTATTACTGTGTTTGTGCCCTGTTGTAAAGTGCTGAGTATTCTTGGCTTTTCACAGATTTGCTACAACAATCTACTTGAATGTATGAATACTAATAATGCAAAGAATGCTATGATAAGCATCACATAAATGTGTGTTAGGAGGGAAATGGAATTGTATGTTTTTGTACTATAGGTTGAAATAGACCACAGAAAAGAGAGGTTGTAAACAAACTTTACAAGAGATCTAAAGAGTAGATAAAAGGATCTTTATTGACTCTATCCCATTGAGCTCTTTTTGGAGTGTTTACAACAGGTACTTATGCATGACATGACTTATACATGTTGCAGCCACCTCTTTGTAATATGATACATATACTATGAGCATCTGGTTTGTAGCATCCAAATTCATAGCAAGTTCTTGGCGGTTATTCTTTATTCTCTAATAGCACCAATTATGGGATTATTATTGAAGTCTGTAGCACATAAGAAAACAAAAATGTTCCATTTCACACTGTGATCTACTACTGTAGAAACACAATTGTAGTTTGCAAATAGGTAACCTACATTACTGTTAATGATTATCTGACACAATTCTCATTTGCTCAATGGGAGGCTCGCCTCCTAGCAACGACGGCAAGCATATCAGAACACTATATCCCATTATTGACCTGCAGTCACGTGATCGGGCTTGAGTACCTAGGAAGCTTGTGTGGTACCTGAAAACATGAGACCTCTCTTCAGCGTAGACAATGAAGTTTTTAGTGTTCGTTAGTGAAACTGATTTACTGCTGTTCTCTCCTATGTCCCTCTCTGGTGAGTTTTAAAAAAACTAAAATAAAGAGGACACATCCTATTAGTCCTTTCTCTTCACCATCTTCAGTGAGTGTTACAAAAAAGAAAAAAATACCTCTGACAGTGGTTCATCCCCGGTCTCAGGTCTCCCTGGGTTTGATGGAAAAACATCAGACTTGCATGGTCACTAACAATACTCACAAAAATTCTATAACCCGGTTTGGAGATAAATTTGGCAAAAAGAAGGTGCATGGGGACTCTTGGCCAGGGCATAGCGAGAAAGTCTCTGCTACTCATACTGACTTATATGAGTCCCATTCTGAGGAAGAACCTGTCCACAGTTCCTGATATTAGATCACTACTGGCTTCAGCAATTAAACTGGCTCTAGTAGCATTAGAAGATTAAAATGTAATAACAGAAACTAACCAGCTCCTCCACAATATTCCATTTAAATGAGTGGATATTGTAGATCCTCTCTTTTTTCCTTTGGATAAAGCAGAGAAGGAGAGTAAATTGTGTGGCCATGCTTCCGTAGAATCCTTTATTGCCTCTATAATGGCAGTGATGCAATCTGCAGCTAGAGCCATCTTAATAATAGGTCAAACCATTAATCATCCACCATATTAGGTGCCTTACATTAGCAGGCTTATCTGAGCTGGCCCCTAAGAAGGTCAATCACTACAATCTAGAAAACGCATATTCATTTGGACCAGAATTCCTACAGGAGGTGTGAGCCTATCATAAGGCCATTCTGAGACATCAGGGTCAAAAATAGATACAAACAGCCGTTTCAAAGAGATGCTCAGTACCGTAGGTCCTCAGTAATGTCCCAGGCTTTTAAGTAGGTTTCAGAAAAGATCCAACCCAGCAAAAACATTCCATAATTCTAAAGGAAGACCTGCTAGAAAACATCCCTGTAGAACAGCAAATACATATTTTAAGTGTTATGAATTTCAGTACAGTATGCGAGACATTATCACAATAAGAGCCCATAACCACAGACAAGTGGATACGAAGAGTGGTAAAAAAAGATGTCTCCCGCGCTCTTATCAAATTTCCTTTCTAGGGTTTATTTTCACAAAACAATTGCATCAGTCAATTAAATGCTGCTCTTGAGTTGGGACTAGCTGAGAAATAAAAAGAACTGACCACATTCAGGAAGGATGGAACAGCCATTTATTCCCAATCACTAATCCAGATGGTTTTGACAGACATGTATTCAAGGGAAGTGAAGACAACCTTGATCTTCCTATTATTCTAAGTCAGAATTTGTACTGTAAAAAAAAGATCTAAAAAGTGTATTTCATCCTATACTGATCTACCACTTACACTGAGACTTTATTGGAAAGACCATTTATACCAGTGGACTGTCATGGCGTCCTACCCACAATTTCTTTCAACAGATTGATGAAAGCCAAGATTTCACACTTTCAGCCTCCCAGGATGAACTTGAAATTTACCTGGGCAAATTAGTTATCATAAACAGGGACAAGAATCTCCTACTTCAGGAGAAAGGATATCGCACCAATATCCTTCATAAATTAGATTTCATTAGAAATGTGAAAAATCCCACTAAATCAATAAACTTCTTGGGATTCAGCACCTCTCTCTCCTTGGCTGTACCAAGGGAAACAATTATTATAGTCCAGAGACAGATCACAAATCTTTTGGACTGTGCCTACATAACAATAAAGAAACCAGATGAGAACTGAACAGTTGGACATCAATGCTCCTTACACCCACAAGTCCACTAAACACACCAGTCTCAGACATAGTAATCACCACGGACACATCACATGTAGAATGGGGAGCTTTACACATTCAAAGGCTAAATAGTGAGTAAAGTAAACTGAAAATGCATTATAATCTAATTCTGTAAATATGACATAATGGGAATTGCTGTGCTCCAAGGTTCACTGAGACAGAATTGTGTATGGCAGGTATAGATGCATCAACTCAGCAGAAAAATGACTCTGGAAATTAATTTATAATGTTGGCAATTCTGAATTTGGACAGTGTGATATCACACCTCCTGTTTTGAGGTATGAAACCCTTTTGATTTATTGCATATCAAGTTTTGACTTTTAGATTTGAAAAACTGACATTTACAACACTGAGAAAATAGAACTATTTTACATGATTGGGGCAGCATGGCGGCTTAGTGGTTAGCAGTTCTGCCTCACAGCACTGGGCTTATGAGTTCTATTCCCGACCATGGCCTTATCTGTGTGGAGTTTGTATGTCCTCCCCGTGTTTGCGTAGTTTGCTTCTGGGCGCTCTGGTTTCCTCCCACGATCTAAAAACACACTAGTAGGTTAATTGGCTGCGATCAAATTAACCCTAGTCTGTGTGTGTGTGTTAGGGAAATTAGATTGCAAGCTCTATTTGGGCAGGGACTGATGTGATTGTGTTCTCTCTACAGAGCTGCGGAATTAGTGACGCTATATAAATAAATTATGAGGATTCATAGTTTTCATTTTAACATTAAAAAATGTAAAAAAGATAGCAAACTAATCAAAGCATATATGAATAAAATGATAATATATGATCTACACTTTTAAACAATCCGTCTAGACCTGTATAACTAAAGAATCCGGTGGTACTCATTTCCCCGATGGCCTAAACCCCGACAACAATTACCATGGCAACTTGAGGGCGATGCTGTCATTTCCGGCATAATAGTAATGCCTACTGGTAGTTTGATTGACGATCAATTAATGCAATCAGTGAATATCCCGATGCGCGAAAATGACTTCAGTCTTTGACGCAACTCTGTTATTGCTCTTCGTAAGGGGGTAATGGAAGCAGGCGGCACCAGTACAATGTGAAAGGGTTTTTCAAATATATAACATCCGCAGGCTGCTTCCATTACCCCCTTAAGAAGAGCAATAACAGAGTTGCGTCAAAGACTGACGTCATTTTCGTAGTACAAAACATTCCCATTGAGAAAAATGGAAGTTTTCAACTGGGTAGAGGTGTAACAAAAAGCTTTCAAAATTATCCACAGAAACTCCTGTTACAGACCCTGAACTTGAGCTAAGAAGCATGTTAAATGCATAGTCCGTGGGTACGGAGCCTAATGTGTTGCTCTTCTGTTCCTGAGATGTTGTACCTGCCACATCAGTCTGAGTGGTGTGCACACATTGACATCAATGCTAAATTTGGCCACTATGGTAATCAATAATCATAATTAATATTAAAACAGGTGACAAGATTTTACTATATCTAGTAAATTGAGAGCACAAAGTGTATTTCCTTTGCTCTTATATTTTCACAATGCACCAATAACTTTTTTCTTAAAGTTTACTATGAATTGACTCTGCTTTAATACAAGATATTGGGTATATTGTTTAAAGTGCCCCACTGCGGGTGAAATCGGTAACTGGTATTTTACTATAAAGGCCACTTGGTTCCTTTGTGTGTACTTTGAAGAAACTGCTATAACAGTAGTTACTCTACAGCTCTATCTTCAGGGCAAGACTACAAGTGACATGTGAGAAATACATCAATTCACACTCCTGTTTTCCAGGGCAGTGGAATTCCTGGAACATACTGCTGTTGGCTTACTCTATATTACTACATCTGGTACAAATTATTATTTGGGTTTATTCAACAGTTTTGCACCTGCCTTCTCCCACTGAAAAAGTGTGAATTATAAACAAACATGCAGCAATTACTATGGTGCAAAACATGATACATTTCCACCTATGAACTCTCACCTTGAACAAACTGCACACATTGACTAATTTACCCAACTGTTCATTTCCTGCAGCACTTATACAATTGTCTGCCACTTACCCAGCTTCTATTTAATCCTGGCCAGAGACCAGCCAGTACCTTGGCATGAAACAGACACATCACACTTATAACACCACTTAGGATGACAAGAGCCAGATCTGCACATTGCTTAACAGAACCCAGAGTGGTCATTTACTCTATCCTGAAAAACATTCTACAAACAATCTGCAAACCCCTCCGTAAAAGGGTAATTTTAAATGTAGTACTTAATATTATTAAATTCTGCATTATAAATAAAGACATCAAATTGCACCATATGTGTGGATACTATTTCACATAAAATAGTGTGTGTATAGAAATATATACATCTATATCTATAGATATATATTGATATATATAGATATAGATAGGGATACACACACACATATATACTAGATCTGCTTCACAGATTGCACATGAACACTAACCTTGAAGACTCCACAAATCTACCTGAAGCAGCGGTGAAGTATACACCTAATATTATCCAAAGCAGCAGCACCATGTCTGAGCCCAGCACACCTCCTGGGAAACTCATTTTGCAATGATAGGTAAAAGAAAATCTCTTCTCTTCTTGCTGATGTATTTGTTAACTCTTCAGCAGCAGTTCTTTTATAGCGAGCAATGCTGAGATTCCTGGTATTGTTATTCACTCCATCCCTGTGTGCCTGGGTTTAGCAGCGGTACAAGCAGTGAGGGAGCAGTCTTCCTCTCTGGTTTGTCTTTTGTTGGGTGTTAGCTCTGCCTTTTTCCTGCCTTCAGCAGCTGCACGCAACACTTGGCTGTTCTAAAATTCCAGCCAGTCTGCCCTCAGTCACTGATGACAGCGCAGGAGGTCGCTGGGTTGTAGCAAGATTTTGGATGGGGAGGAGTGGGCTGTCTGTGTGTTTTTTTTTAGTTTAACCCCCTGCTCCTACTACCAATTTGACAGGGAATGGAGTTAAAATTTCAGTCATGACTTCACCCTACCCTTCTGTCTTGCTGTTTTTATATTTTCTTAATATCATTACAATAGAACATATTTGTATGCTTGTTTAAACTTACCTGCTTGATAATCAACCCATGTATGAAATATAGTGGTTATTTTGACAACATAAAACAATGTGGGGAAGGTAGAGTAGTTGAAATGTGTTTATTTAATTATTTTAAAAATATTTTTAGAAGTAAAATGGTTTTAACTGGTGTTGTTTCTTAGGGGCCTATTTATCAAAGTTTTTCCCCGTTAAATGCCCGAAAACTTTTGCTAAATAGGTATGTATCATTATAGCATCGCAGCAGATATCTCAGATATCTGCTGCTTTGCATCCCTTATCGTTTTTTTGAACATAACAGTGTATAGGGAGTGCTCAGTAACGCTATGTACCAATAACCGAAACTAAGTTTTCATTCATGTTAATGTAGGCCAGCTCAAGCTGGCCTACATTAACATAACTGAAAACTTTCTGAAACAGCTCTGCTCCGAAGAGCAGATCTGCACAGCGCATGTGTGGAGGGATCATGTGTTCCCTCCCTATCACATGACTCACCTTCTTGCAGTCCAGGATCTCTGTGCATATGCCCGAGGTTTTCGGTCGGCGCATACGCACAGAGATTACAAGGAGGAAATATCATTGCAGTCGGCATCGCATGGGAGGAGAAAGAAGGGGCAAGTGAAAGATGAGTGTTGCACTTCCCAGGAAGGCAGTTTTTCGGAACTGCTGTTCATGTGAAGGTTTTTTTAATAAATAGGAAAGTTAGTTCAATCCTTAGCAATGCGAGGAAGATTGAAAATGAACTATCATATTTGCCGATGCGTCTTAAATAGGCCCCTTAATAAGTTCTATTGTTTTATAAAAAATAAGCTAGTTTTGCTATTGCGAAACCTTTTTCCTGCTTGATGAAAATGATTTCCTTTAAAGGTATCTGACTTTTTTCCATATTTGCGTCCTCGCGGCCATCAGTCAGAGTAAGGGTGTACACACATGATAATGAGATTAATGATTGCTATGCGGCACATTGCCCCAATGTATTCCCTCCTACCTGTGCCAAAATCCCCACATCCTCTGAGCAGAGCTGCTTAATATGTAATAACTAAATATTACATATGATGCTGCTCTGCAGAAGACTGCTGGCTTGATTCATCAAGGCATGTATTCTGAGCACAACCTGTGTTTAGTATTATACACACGTATTTAGGCTTTGCATGCTCACGATTTCAGCAAGTCACGGATCTCAAGATACTTGCGCAGCTGAATTCTGGTGTAGGTCTGCCCTGCTCTACTGCACAAGACACTGCAAGATGCGATTAATACCTATGTGGATTATAAATTTGCAAAATAACGGACAGTAAAATAAAACAGTTATTTAATTAATGTCACCTGGTAATAATAAAAGCATTAATGATAAAACAGTTAAAAAAAAATAAAAAAAAAGTTTTGTTTTTTTTTTAAAAAACCAATCCCTCCATGAAATACATTTATTAGAATGTTGCTAATGTCTACTAAACATAAAATACATTGTCATAGTTGCTCATGATTGCAAACACATGATATGTCATGCATACGAGACTGTCATCACTACAGGACTTAGACTAGCCCTGTTACTGGAGCCCGAGATACGGCAGAAAAACAAGTAACTGTGAGATGCTTAGAGCTGGCTTTGGATGTGGCTGATTAATCCTTGGAAAAAATAAAACCATAAAGAACACAGATGATCTGCTCTGTGAGGAGCCGCACTGCTAATTGCAGGCCTGGTGCCTGCCAGACTCTAATCAATAGAGATCAGCATCGTTCTTTTTGATAAGAGCATGGGAAAGCCGCTTTGTACTGGTTAGCAGTGGTGAGACCC
This sequence comes from Mixophyes fleayi, assembly GCF_038048845.1. Lineage (NCBI taxonomy): Eukaryota > Metazoa > Chordata > Amphibia > Anura > Limnodynastidae > Mixophyes > Mixophyes fleayi. Next base: position 159,558,581 of record NC_134403.1, on the reverse strand, counting down.
TTCTAACTAAACAGTGTAGTGTGGGAGTGTTTATATTTTAAAATAAACAACTTTTTGCATATTGTTTTTAGCTCTCCAATTGCCATCATACTCTAGAAGCCAGACGAGATTCGAGTTATCTCGCGGGTGTGGTAAGGTTTTCCGGCTGAAATACATCCGACACTGTACAGGCCGATGAAAAAATAGCGATGACTACAACCAGGCCCGGCGCTCCCATTAGGCAAGGTTAGGCAATTGCCTAGGGCGCAGGGCTCTGCAGGGCGCCTCGAAATTAAAAAAAAATGACTATTGTCATTTAAAACGGAAATCCACGGGGAGGAGAGGGGGGAAGGGGCTATGAATCTTACCTGCATGAAGCTGCTCCTCTCTGCTCTGTCTTCTCCCCTCCCCTCCGCTCACTGACAGTGACAGGCCGTGATGATGTCATCATCACGGCCCGACAGTGTCTGTGAGTGGAGGGGAGAAGACAGAGCAGAGAGGAGCAGCTTCATGCAGGTAAGTTAAAGAAAGACATGGGGAGCTGAAGGGAGGGAAGCGCAGCGCCGATTTTTAAAGGGGGGGGCGCCGATTTTTAAACGGGGGCGCCGATTTTTTAAAGGGGGGGCAATTTTCACACTGTGCCTAGGGCGCCAAGGACCCTAGCACCGGCGCTGACTACAACCCCGGTAATGGCCAAATTGCGACTTACACCTCGAAAAAATGACCCTGCATAACCTGGACGGTAACAAATGACGTCATTTGTAATGGTCTGAATGGAAACTGCTGTTTTAAAGCGGCAATGCCTGTACCCACAGCATGGATAATATAATCCATGCTGTGGGTACAGGCATTGCCGCTTTAAAACCGCAGTTTCCATTCGGGCCATTACAAGTGATCTGGATTCTGCATAACCTATAGCAATTTGAGGTCTAAATTGCTACCAGAGTTGCTCTCTGCATAGCCACAACAAATTTGGGCTATGTATTGCCACTACAAATTTGGGGTCTTTGTAGTCTCTAGGAATCTTGAGGTCTAAGGTTTGGACATCTGAATAATCCCCTGGAATCTGGGGAACTGCATAACCATAAGAAATTTTGGTTATACATAGTCATCAGGGATTTGATGGTATGTATAGCCACCAGAAATTTGGGCTCTGCATAGCCATCAGAGATTTAATGGTCTGAAAAGCCCAGCCTCGGACTGGCCTGCCGGGCTATACACCGGTAGGCCCAGGCACGATTAAGCCCCACCCCCTCTGACGTTGGAGCGGAGCTTGCAGAAAGCACCTAATTGATGGTCCCGGACGTCTGCGGCGGCAGTGTAACAAACACACTACCGCGCAGGTGCAGAGAGCTGTGTCTGGACTCTCTGCACCTGCGCGGTAGTGTGCTTTACACTTCAGCAGGGGAGGAGGAGTTGTTTGCCTGTCGCGGCCGCCCAGAGGAGCAGCATGAAGGAGTATCTCACAGGTAAGACACTCATTGCCAGAGAGCCTGTTTTTTTGTTTTTTTTAAACACAAAATGGCAGAGAAGTCCCATATATAATGTGTGTGTGTGTGAATTGGGGACACTTGCGTGGCATACCATTGGGGCACTACTGTGTGGCATAATATTGGGGTACTACTGTGTGGCATACTATTGGGGTATTACTGTGTGGCATAATATTGGGGCACTACTGTGTGGCATAATATTGGGGCATTACTGTGTGGAATAATATTGGGGCACTACTGTGTGGCATACCATTGGGGCACTACTGTGTGGCATAATATTGGGGCATTACTGTGTGGCATAATATCAGGGCACTACTGTGTGGCATACCATTGGGGCATTACTGTGTGGCATAATATTGGGGCACTACTGTGTGGCATACCATTGGGGCATTACTGTGTGGCATAATATTGGGGCATTACTGTGTGGCATAATATTGGGGCACTACTGTGTGGCATACCATTGGGGCACTACTGTGTGGCATAATATTGGGGCATTACTGTGTGGCATAATATTGGAGCACTACTGTGTGGCATACCATTGGGGCACTACTGTGTGGCATAATATTGGGGCATTACTGTGTGGCACAGTGTGGGGAGTAGGGCTATCTATTAAATGTGAATATTAATTATTTAATGCTATGAATGGTCGTCGGAAATGGATGTTTTAAACCAGGGTTGTCCAACCCGCGGCCCAGCACGCCTGCAAATGTGGCCCAGAAAGATTTTGGGTTGGGGCAAGGGGGCAGCACTGTTAATGAAAAAAAAAATCCTGCAAAAAAAAGAAAAGAAAATACTTACCTTGCGGTCACGTCAGCTGGTACTCCGGCTCCCTTCCTTGTCTCCTCCTCCATGCGGTGCTCGCAGTGAATGTCGGGCGTGATGTCTTCACGCCCAACATCCATTGCGGAGCGCAGCACAGAGGAGTCACCCGCGCGAGAAGAACAATCAGCAGCACAGAATTGGAGAAAAGAAGAGAAGAGGACAGGAGAACAAGCCGATTAAAAGGTAAGTTAAGGGGGATTTTTTTTATTATTTCAAGGGACGCTGACCAGTGAATAAAAGTCACTTGGTCCTGGAGCATCATGGACCTTATCTCCCTGCTACATACTTCTACTTGTATTACTAATGGGACATTATATATTATTCTCTTTGGTCCATTATAAGTTGTTATCCCTTAACTAACATAGTGGTGTAATTAGCAAAACAGGTCACAATTTGGGGTCACAGTGATGTAAATGTCAGGTACCGCAGGCCTGGTCAGGGCACCCTGATATACAATGCCTGGCTTAAATGCACTTTATTGATATTGCATCGAAACAATACAAAAAGTGATTATAGTATAATAACTAGAGAGGATTTTTTGAACAGGGCGATTAAAAGGTAAGTATAGGGGGATTTGAAAAAAAAGTGATATATATATATATATATATATATATATATATATATATATATGTATATATCACTTTTTTTCTCATATATATATATGTTGACTATGTTTTCTATGTTTTTTTGGATGATCAGCTATCGTTATTGTTAGTGTATCTTATGTGCGGCCCAAACCAACTCGTCCTCTTTCAATGTGGCCCAGGGAAGCTAAAAGGTTGGACACCCCTGTTTTAAACTTAAATGCTATTAATTTATTGCTGGGGCTGTTTGGAGGGAGGGTAATAGGTTTATTTATCACATGTGAGCACTATTACCTTAATGTTGAGACTGGAGAGAGGCCTAATTGTTAAATGTGGGTGTTGATGATTTAATGGCAGGGATGGTTGGCGTTTCTAAATGTACTCATTATTTTTTCCAAATAGAGCCCTCAACATTGCAGGATCCAGACAAGCCGCAACTAAAGAAACCAGCAGCCACAGGTGGTAAAAGTGACAACAACAGGTAGGACAGTCTGTCAAATGTTCTGAGTCTAGTGCAGGTCTGGCTAACCTGTGTAACTCCAGATGTTGTGAAACTACAAGTCCCAGCATACCCTTACAGCAATAAGCTGCCATATATTGGCAAAGCATGCTGGGGCTTGTAGTTTCACAACACCTGGAGTGTCACAGGTTAGCCAACCCTGATCTAGCGGGACAATCCTGATTTTTGGTGACTGTTCTGCCCAATCTAAGGGGCAGGTCAACACTGTGTATTCTTTATACACACACTGCATTTTTTATATACTACACTAAGGTGCTAGCTGTCCTTCGTGGATTGACCACTCCCCCTCTAGTGTCTGGTCCCGCCTCTATGATGACTGACTACACCCCCTATGGTGGGCCTCTAGTGTTGCAGTCCCCCAGTGGGCCCTTCATGCCCCAGTCCGACACTTGAATAGCCACAAGGAATTTGGCTTTGCAGAGCCACAAGAGATTGAAGTCTGCTTTGCAAAGGCACCAGAGATTTGGTTTTTGAATGGTAAATCCACAAGATTTAAGCTCTATCTTGCATACTGGTCATTAGCATGTTCTATTTTATATTGATAATTATACTGCTCTCTCTGTTATAAATAGTTCACTGGAATGCTTCCCCTATTCCATATGGGACACTAGAATTATCTGTATTCTCTATGGGTCACTAGAATGCTTTCTGTATTCTACAGAGGTCAAGGTCGGATTATCTGGGGGTCCACCACGTATATCGTAAACCTTTTATTTTTATGTTTGGGCCTGGTAGAGGCAGGGTGGACTGGAGCGCATGTGACCCCGGGCCGAACATCATTGAATGGCAACTGGCTTGCCTAGTGGGAATTGATGCGGCACAAATTGCCTGTGTGGCCGTGCCACTCACTGTCACAGCATTGACTCCACAGGGCTTCTATAGCCTACAGGATTCCTATGGGACCAATATTGTGATTGTGACAAATGCGGGGAGTCAAGATCTTTCCTCTGCAGCTCCTGTCTGCTAATGTTTGGACTTTGCCATTATGTGAACCTGACCTGCACTACCCCTATACCCCCAGAGGTGCTGCTGTCTCACCATTGCACATGCCATCTCACTAGCAGAAGTTACCTCATTCCCTAATCAGCACCCACACCTGTTCACTGCCTTTATAAGACTGCCTCTTCCAGTTATCTGTGGCAGTTGTTGTCTTGCCTGCTATTGCTGATTCTCCAGAGGACCCTGTTTCCTGTTCCAGTCTAACTTGCTGGCATTGACCCCTGCTTACTCCTCACCTTTGCTGCTTATCTTCTGACCCAGACCCAGACCCAGACCCAGGCTCCATTCTTGACTATGCTCCAGTTCATTCTCTCGTACCTTTGTGGCTCACCTGGCTTTTGACCCTTTGGCTTGTTTGACCTTCTTCTATTCTGACACACACGGATCGATCCAGTGCCTTGGGCCTCCTAGCAACACTTTGATTCCTGTTTACTGTGGTTCATCTAGTACCTCATGCCTCCTGAGTACACCAGGTATCGTGCCATCTCTGGTTCATCCAGTACCTCATGCCCTGTGCCTCCTGAATAAAACAGGGGGTAAATGTATCAAGCTGAGAGTTTTCCGACGGGTTTGAAAAGTGGAGATGTTGCCTATAGCAACCAATCAGATTCTAGCTGTCATTTTGTAGAATGTACTAAATAAATGATAGTTAGAATCTGATTGGTTTTTCAAACCCGCCGGAAAGCTCTCAGCTTGATACATTTACCCCCAGGTATCCTGCCATCTGTGATTCACCCAGCCACACTAAACTTATATAGCGCTATTATACCATGTACTCAAAGACTCTTACCACCACGCAGTGCTTAGGATTTTTATATATATTCTGCCTACAACCATAGGAGAATTTGGATCGTGATTTTCTGAATAGACAAACGCTATTTACACATTTGTGACTTTGGGTATTAGTCATTTGTTCTATCTATTGTATTTATTTATGTAATTCTTGTTTTTATCAGTAGATAATTATATAAATTTTTAGCAGTTAGGATTTATATATGGCGTATATTGATTAATATTTTGAAGGTACCTTCTGAATTGTTCTGTGTATTTATTGTTTTATTTTATTTATGTGCAATAAAGTAATATATAAATCCTATTATCCCTTATACAACATGTCTACATACCATCATTACTAACATATATATATACCCTTTTTCCCTTTAAATACACCCATTAGGTTTTTAATAGTAATAACACCATTAGTACAATTTGAGCGCAACACCTGGTATTTGGCTACTCTGTAATGCCTCTACGAAGTGTTTTACCAATTGTAACTTCCTGAGTTATTTAGCTATATTTCTTGTCCTGCTGTTGTATCTACAGCCTTGAACTATGTTGCCGTTTATCATTTATTGCACCATTCTTTGCCTGTGAATCTCTGCCTAACAAAGACACTTTATTTTTATGTTATCAATTGCTCTGGAGTTCATGCTAAGAATCCTGATAGGGTGTTAATGTTGTCTACTCTGGAGGTGCTTCATTGCTTGGAAAATTTTGAATTGATATGTCCTGTTGCTCTGTGGGTGCCTCTAGAGCATTGACCGTGGAGAGTGTCCTAAATCTGGAAGTGAGACATTTAAGATCACCTATCCAAGAGGACTGATTGTCCACCATTCAGTTCTCATCTTTTCTGATACCAAAGTGGTCTTTTCATTTCCAGTTTGTGCTTCAATTTTTCTATAGCTTTGGATTGGTGCAGATGTAAACCAAGCCTTATGTTTTGCGTTAAAATTGTATATTTTCATAAATGTCCCTTAATGTGAATTTCCTACCAATTCCAAGACAGATTCTTTTTGAATAAACGTACACAAACTTTGCATGCCAAATGCTAACTGTAGCCCCACAATCAGTAGCATACTGGTGACCCTGGTTTGTATATGTCTTATTCTTTCATAAAGTGTGAGAGTGCTTTATAAATATGTACAAGCATTTCTTACTTAAGTTTTCTGGACAAAACCATGTTGCAATGCAAAGGGTGTAAATTAGTTTATTATTTTGCACTTAAACTATCAAGTATTTGTGTGCTACATGAAAAAACAGACATTATTTAACTTAGGTGCAAAATAATAAACTAATTTATACCCCTTGCATTGCAACATGGTTACATTTTTACAAACTTTTTTTTGTTTTTTTTTGCACAGTAAAATGTTTTAATACAATACATAACATTCTGTAACCTAAAATCACTTTTGTTTTTATTTCAATGGCTCATCCAAAATATTTAGATGCATAATCAATAAATATCTAAATATTAAATAGATGGTAAATGCTCTATTGTGCAATTTATCTTATCAAACATGCTAAGCACCTCTTAAAGTTTCTTTGAGGTCATTGACTTGACTTCTTCTGACTAAGATTTATGTGCTGCAATATCTCTGCCGTCTGGATGATGCCTGATTCATCTTAGAATGCAATGCAAATCGGACATAACTTGCAGGCACAGTACTCAAGTACAAGCGTTTCCATTTCAGTACGGGTATAAGTCATACTTACCAACTTTAAAAGGCAGCTGTCCGGGAGGGGGTCTGTCGAGGGGGGCGTGGCCTCGCGTGGTGCCCTGTTAGTAAATCTTAGCCCATTTTAGCCAATCGCAGCAGGGGACGGGGCCACGATGTCGCGTTTAGCCCCGCCCCCGCTATCTTCAACAGCGGCGACTTCGGGATCCGGGGTTTTTGCCTGCTCTCTCGGGAGCCCGGGAGAACTTCCAAAAATTTGGGAGTCTCCCGGACATTCCGGGAGAGTAGGCAACTATGGTATAAGTACACTCTGACTATATGTTGCTTGCCGTATGCAGACAGACAGAACTTGATGCAGGAAAGGCACAATGCAAATGTGCAATATAAAGTCTCAAAACGCATTAAAAAAAATGTCATAAAATTAATTAACTTTTTTTATATGAAGTACATAAATCCGGTTGTTCTTATTGCATAATGTACATAAAATGCATTTTTATTGTTTCTCTTATTTACAAACACGTGTTCTCGTGTGCATACATGTCAGTCATCACTATCAGTCGGTACTTAAACCTGCCCTGTAGCTGGGCCCAGAGATGTCCAGAGCTTGAAGCGGACGAATATGCATGCACTCAACCTTGGCATGCCTTTACTGTACATTGCCTATGTGCAGGGCCGGACTGGGACTAAAAATCAGCCCTGGCATTTAAAGCACATAGGCCCAGCTCTGTTCCAGATTAATAATAATTACAGTACATTTTGCAAAGCTCATTGTTATATGGTGTCCTGTGAGATATTAATGTATTACGTGCAGCTTGACTCTCTATTTGCAGCATAGGGCGCACCAGTATCAGATAATGGTATGCACAGGACTGGCAAAAGAAATTTAGGGCTGGGGTACAGTGAAATTTTGCCCTCCCCTTACCCCCACAGGTGCACAGGAAGAGAGATGTATACCAACGCACAGTGGCGTCGGTAAAGGGGTGTGGTCGCATAATGTTGGGGGCGTGGTCAATATGTGGCGTGGCATAACAAATTGGGGGAGACTCAATTGCTGGTGATGTGATACATGGGTATCGCGCAGCCCACATTGCTGGCAATTACGGTAGAAATCTCTGCTTATTTTTCCTTGACAGGAAAAATGAACAGTGATTTCTGTCAAATTTCAGCCGCAAAGTGTCTCGCGGATGTTCACTTTGCAGCTAATTGAATTCCCCCATTATGTATTAGAATGGTGTTGCTCTCACCTACCGGTTATTGCAGCTTTCACAACCTGGTACTGGATTCTTGCATAGATCCTGGAATGTTGGGACCTGTTGGAAAATGTATATATGGAAAACCAAGCAATAGGTGAACATCGTACATAACACAGATCACACAGTGTAAAATACATACATTATAATAAAATATTACATTTATCACCAGCTACATAACGCCACCCCTCAGACACATCACTCCACATCCTGCATCACGCTACCCCCTGCCACATCACCCATCACACCACAATACCCCCCCAGACAAATCACACCATGCCACCCCGCAGACAAATCAGGCTACCACCCAGTCACATTATCATGCCACCCCCAAGGCACATTATCATGCCACACAAGACATATTATCATGCCACACAAGACATATTATAACCCCCGAGACACATTATGACACCCCCCCTAGCCTGCTGTACTTATCTATGCAGCTGACATCAGAGTAAAACAGAACGCCTTGCAGAGTGAGCAGGCAACCTCTTAGTCTCGTGAGATTTGGAGCTCCAGGCCTGCTCTGCAGGCTGCTGGACAGTATATGATGACATATGCTGTCACCACACACTGTCCGTGGACAGCTCCCCCCAGAGTTGGATTAAGGCTTTGGGGGGCCTGGGGCACTTAGACAGGGGGCACTATGGTCTAAAATTAAGAGCATAGTATCATAATTCACAAAAGAGAGAGTTACTTACTAATACACAATGTAGAAAAAATTTACCATTCAGTCGCTTATCAAAAATTATTAAAATCAGAATTTTGAGGTTCAGGTTCAGTTAGGTGGCATCAATATTATTATTTATTATAGTAGATTTCTAAGGCACCACAGTGCTCCACAGAGCCATACAGTAGGGAAAATAGTACATTCATAAAACAGGGACATACTAGGTAGACTAAATAAATGAAGACTTGAAAACAAAGGGTATGGAGGACCCTGCTCATTAGAGAGGAACAAGAGGAGCGAGTGTTGTTCAGATTGGAGATTATGACAGTTGTGAGGGTGTATTAGTGTGAATAGTGTTTTCGAGGATAAGGTCACCTCTAAAAAAAAGATAGGTTTTCAGAGAGTGTCTAAAGATTTGAAGACTGTGGGAAAGCTGGATTGAGCGTAGTAAGGAATTCCCTAAGTGGGGAGCAGCACAAGAGAAGCCTTGTAGGCGGGAGTGAGAGGTGGCATTGGACATGGTTGCACAGGGGAAAAATAGATACTGGGAAATGGTAGAAAAAGGTGAGGAGATACATGTGATAATAGGGGCAAAGAGAGACAGACACATAAAGGGGGCGAAGGAAAGGACAGACACCCACAATGCGAAGACAAAGAGACACAAACACAAAGGGTATAGAGGTGGGGTTAGAGGGTGCACATCGTATGTATACAATAAGGCCTGTGCATTGTCTATATATGGCATTGTGCAATCCTTTGGGCAGAGGAATGGAGGTGGTCCTGCTGGTGCCACCTCTGCGGTCACCCTGACTGACAGTGCCTTGAGCAGCTAGTGTGTTTTACAGAACTGGCAGAGCCCCAGAAACAAAAATATACATATAGCAACCCTGGGTGGTAGTGCAGCTCTAAAACCAACATTTTAAGAATATCACTAACCACAGCTTACATACAACCCTGTCGGATTATACAGATCATATACAGCTCTAAATACTGGAGACCAATAACTTCATAATAATCAATATCAATAACACGTTTATTCTGACTTATAAAGTAAAGCAAAATATATATAACTATATTTCAATATCTCAATATATCAGTTAAGTTCAGTGCTAAATAACCATTATAAAAATGAGCTAATAAGTTAAGTCTATTCCTTAGTGTTTGCTCATATATAAAAAGAATGCCATTTCCAGATGGTTTTTGTGCAGTATATTACAGTCCTCTTTTTTTTAAGTTACCTTACCTGTTGTATGCTCCAGGCTTCCTCCTTCAGACACTGCAGGCGGTCCTCGGCAGCATATAGTTCCACCCTGCCATGTACTTGGCACTGGAACGCCGGCTCCTTCACTTTTTAAAATGGGTGCCCAGTTCCTGGACCGTGCCCTCTGTAACTCACCACCCCCCTCACCCCCAACTCGCGGGTGCACGCGCGATTGCGGGTGCGGCACCTGCTGGAGTAAAAAAAGTCCTTTTTTTTTTTTTTTTTTTTTTTTAAAACACTGCTTTCCCCGGCCCATTTAGCCATCGGCCCTTCTGGCATTTGCCTGCTCTGCTACAGGAGAACTGGCATTATAACAGGGCAGATTTAAAGGTGGTATGGAAAACTAGTTTCTTATCTGGGGCCCTATAAAGACTCAATCCTGCTCTGACAGAGGTCACTACAACACTCTCTGTATTGTATAGAGCATTAATACTGTAAAAAGAGCGTAATACATATGTTATATTATCGTAATGATGAAGCTAATATTCCATCACTATTTATTATACTATTCCTAGATCACCTATTAATTACTTGTACCCTTTTCACACTTTTCCTTGTACAATTTATGCCATGCCCACTTCAATACTTCCTATTACTTAACAACACATACTGCTCACTGTTAACCACAAGAGTCTCTGTATCAATACTGTACTCTACACATTCAGTGTCTTTGGAGACAAGCCACTTTTTTAGCTAAAAATCTGATAATACTGCGCATATCAATACTAAAAATGTGTATCCCCGATAAGGCAGAATGGGGGACAGAAGGCAGTGGCGCACGCAGGGGGGGTTTCTGAGTCTCTAGAAACCCCCCCCTGCGCTAACTAAGTGGCCACTGTCCTATACAGCAGCCGCGGCTCTCTCTTGGGTTGTTTTGTTTTGTTGGGTTTTTTTGGGGGGGGGGGGAACCCGACAATCCTCTGTGCGCCCCTAGAAGGGGTACGTAAAAGTAGGCAGAGTACAGTAAAGTCCTTCTCACACAGTTAGAGGTGGAAACAACTGCAGATACGCCTGTCAGGAGCTATATCTGTCGACCCCTGGAGCAACAATTCAGGCTGATGATCAGCACAGGCCACGGCTTATAGGTTGGTCTTGTTGCAGTAGTTTCAGGAGTCGAATAGTGTGTAGTTCCCTGAAAAAGCTGTGGGGTCCCTCTGTCATAATATGACAAATCCCCAGCCTGTTCAATGACTAAAATTCTGTTAGGAACCCCTCCAGCCGGCACAACACAACCCGGAATCTACTCTGCCAGTCAGGTGTTCACTGGAGCCCCTGATGGTGGGGACAGACTGGGCCGCAGACTGACAGAGGGTCGTGAAGTGCGTACCAGCTGGGGAGAACCCAGGCAAGAAGAGTCAGGTCCACGCAGAGGTCAAGGGCCGGCAGCAGACAAGAGTATTGATGAACAAGCTGAGGTCAGGGGTCACAGGCAAATAGCAGAACGGGTAAACAGGCCAGAGATCAGGGTCACAGGAAACACGAGCAAGGTCCAAATCAAAGCCAAGGGTCATACACGGGGAGTCAAATAGCGATATCAGGATACAGGACAGGAACTAGCAGGTTAGCAGACTGGAACACAGGAGCTATAACCGGCAATGAGGCAGCAGACCTCATTGCCTTAAATACCCAGCTGAACCAATCACAGGTTGAACACACTCCTGCAGGTTAATAAAGCAGTCACTAACAGAGCTAATCAGGGCTTGCCCCTGGCCTGCACAGTTGCAGGCTAATGCCTGTAATTGCCTCCTATAATCTGCCCATATTGCGCCCGGCCTCCTCCTATTGCCGGGACGCAGCTCTGAAGCATCTACTGGTTGCCCCGGCAACGGCCGGGTTATGGCCGGAAATGACGTCCCGGTCGTCATGGCGACGGCAGGGACGCGGGTGAGTGAGTCGCGGCGGCTGGGCACCGCCGTGGCTCGTAACAGTACCCCCCCCTTGAGGAGGGGTCGAGGGACCCCGACATCCTGGTTTTCTAGGGAATTTTTTGAAGAACTCCTTCAGTTTCTTTGGGGCATGGAGTTGTCTCCGCGGAACCCAAGATCTCTCTTCCACTCCGCGATTCCTCCATTGTATGAGGAAATGCACCTGTCCTTGAACTTTTTTAGAATCAAGGACCTTTTGAATCACAAATTTTTGTGGTCCACTGGAACCTCTCCCAGGCACACTTGAAGACTAGGTTTGACCAGGAATTAGTACCGGTTTCAACAGAGAACAATGAAATGTGTTGGGAATTCTCAATGAGGCCGGAATTTTTAACCTAAATGCGACGGGGTTCACCTGTTTGATGATAGGAAACGGCCCGATGAACTTAGGGCCCAACTTCTTGCAAGGCTGTCTGAGCCTGATATTTTTTGTAGACAGCCACACCTTCTGGCCAACCTTAAGGGAGCAGGTGGTACGATGTCGGTCCGAATTTTTTTTTGCCACAAGTGAGGCTTGTCTCAATGATGAGTGAACTTTCTTCCAGATAACTCTGAGATCTCTTGCAGTGGAGCGGATCTCCTGGATACCAACGGACTGGAGTGAATACAGGGAGTTAGATCTGGGGTGAAAACCATAATTGCAGAAGAACGGAGAGATTTTTGTAGCTGAGTGACAGGAATTATTGCAGGCGAATTCCGCCCAGGGTAACAGGGAAGACCAATTATCGTGGAACTCCGATGTGTAACATTGCAAATTTTTTTCTAGGGACTGGTTAACCCTTTCAGTTTGCCCATTTGACTGAGGGTGGTAGGCGGATGATAAACTGACCTTGATTCCGAGAAGGGTACAGAAGGACCTCCAGAATTGTGCTATAAACTGAGAACCCCGATCAGAGACGATGTCAGTAGGGAGTCCATGGAGCCTGAAAATATGTTGAATGAATAAGAGAGCCAAATCCCGAGCAGAAGGTAGTTTGGTTAACGGAATGAAGTGTGACATTTTGCTGAACCGGTCTACCACGACCCAAATCGTGTTGTGTCCTGCAGAAGGTGGTAGATCCACTACAAAGTCCATAGACAGATGAGTCCATGGTTTCGCAGGAGGGGCCAAAGGAACTAATTGGCCTACTGGACGGATCCTAGGCACTTTGTTTCTAGCACAAATCTCACATGAGAGGACATGCCTCTTGACGTCGGCAGACATGGATGGCCACCAGACCGTGCGGGAAAGGATTTCTAGCGTCTTGTAAATTCCAGGGTGCCCAGCAGCCCTACTGCAATGTGCTTCCACAAGAACCGCCTTTCTTAAGTGGACTGGAACAAAAAGTCGTTGCTCCGGAGTAGCATCTGGGGCTAATTTCTGGAATCTCTGCAGTGTGACATTCAGATCTTGGGTTAACCCAGCATGGATTATGGAAGGAGGAATAATAGACTCTGGGTTAGTAACTGGAACATGGTGTGCCATGAAACTCCTGGACAGGGCATCTGCCCGGACATTCTTGGAACCTGGTCTGTAGGTGATCAGGAAATTGAACCGGGTAAAAAATAATGCCCAGCGGGCCTGTCTAGGGTTTAAGCGCTTGGCTGACTGTATATATTGCAAGTTCTTGTGGTCGGTAATGACAGAGATCTGATGCGAAGCACCTTCCAACCAATGCCGCCACTCCTCGAAGGCCCACTTGATTGCCAATAGTTCTCTATTACCGACATCGTAGTTGGCTTCTGCTGAAGAGAACTGACGGGAGAAATAGGCACATGGGTGTAGACGATTAGTATGAGGATCCTTCTGTGATAGAATGGCGCCGGCCCCGACGTCCGAGGCATCGACCTCTAGAACAAATGCTTTAGCTGGATCTGGATGTTTAAGGACCTCAGCTGAGATAAAGGCCTTTTTCAGACTTTTGAATGAGACTACTGCTTGAGACGACCAATTAGTTGGGTCCATTCCTTTACGGGTCAAAGCCACAATGGGAGCCACAATGTCAGCGAAGTTGTGAATAAACCTTCGATAATAATTGGAGAAGCCCAGAAACCTCTGTACCGCCTTTAGATTGTTGGGTTGTACCCAATCCACAATAGCCTGGACCTTTGTTGAATCCATAGAAAATCCCTCAGAAGAGATTACGTAACCTAAAAAGGATACCTTCTGCACCTCAAACTCACACTTTTCCAGCTTGGCGTAGAGATGGTTTTCCCGCAATTTTTGTAAGACTTGTTTGACGTGAGTCTGATGTGCGAGTAAAGATTTGGAATAGATGAGGATATCATCTAAATAGACGACCACAAAACCACCCAGGAAGTCTCGGAGGACCTCGTTGATCAAGTCCTGGAACACTGCAGGCGCATTGCTGAGGCCAAACGGCATGACCAGATACTCGTAGTGGCCAGAGTGCGTATTGAACGCCGTCTTCCACTCATCTCCTTCTTTGATACGGATGAGATTATATGCTCCGCGAAGGTGGATTTTAGTGAAGACAGTAGCCCCTCTTAGCTGATCAAACAATACCGAGATGAGCGGAAGGGGATAGGTGTTCTTGACTGTGATATGATTCAATCCCCGGTAGTCAATACAAGGTCTTAACCCTCCGTCTTTTTTTGATACAAAGAAGCATCCTGCTCCTACGGGAGACTTAGATGGCCTGATGAAGCCTCTCTCCAGGTTTTCGTCGATATATTCCTGCATGGATTTTGTTTCTGGAGCAGAAAGGGAATACAAACGCCCCTTAGGTAACTTTAAACCAGGAATAAGTTTGATGGCACAGTCAAAGTCACGATGTGGCGGTAAGGTATCAGCAGCCTTCTTGGAGAACACGTCCCAGAATTCATGATACTGTGAGGGAAGCCGCTCCGGAATAGGCTGAATCATACGCAGAGATAGTGACAAACAAGACTGTGTACAATAAGTACTCCACTTGACAATCTCTCCTTTTACCCAGTCTATGACAGGGTTATGACAGGAAAGCCATGGGTGGCCCAAGATCATAGGAACCGACGAACAATCGATCAGGAAGAAGGTGATTGACTCAGAATGGAGAGCTCCGATCTTCAACTGTAGTGGCGGGGTCTCCCAGGAAATCTTGCCACCAGGCAACGGACCTCCGTCTAAGCCACAGACAGTAATGGCAGAGTTGAGTTTTACCATCGGAATTCCGGCAGAGCGGGCAAACCCAATATCAAGGAAGTTGCCTGCAGCTCCGCTATCAATGAAGGCCGACAGGTCCACAGAGCGAGCCCGGAAGGTGAGCTGTGCAGGGATTAATACAGCATTTTTCGGGGAGATAATTTGCAGACCTAGGTGAACTTTCCCCTCATTCCCTAGGCATGGTCTTTTCCCGACTTATTTGGGCAAGAACGGGAGAAGTGGCCTTTTATGCCACAGTATAGACATAGACCTTGCGAACGTCTCCTGTCTCTCTCTTCAGAAGAGAGACGATATGCTCCTAATTGCATAGGCTCCTCACCATCCTGGGAAACAGGAACGAAGGCGGATGGAGGTGATGATGTTTCCTTTTCAGTTTTCCGCTCCTTATATCTCCTGTCAATTTTAATGGAGAGGTGCATCAGATCCTCCAGAGAACTAGGAGACGGGTATTGCACCAAAGAATCTTTAATCTGTTCAGATAGGCCGAGACGGAACTGACTTCGTAAGGCAGGGTCGTTCCATCCACTATTAGGTGACCATCTACGGAATTCAGCGCAGTATTCTTCTGCCGACCGTCGGCCTTGTTTCAAGGACCGTAGATGAGCTTCCGCGGAGGCCACTCGATCCGGGTCATCATACAGTAGACCCAGTGCCTCGAAGAAGGAGTCTACGGACTGCATGGCCGGACTGGTCTGCGGCAAAGAAAACGCCCAGGACTGGGGGTCACCCTGTAGAAGGGAAATAATAATCCCAACTCTTTGCTGCTCTGAACCGGAGGAGCGGGGTCTCATCCGAAAATAGAGCTTGCAGCTCTCCCTGAAGTTCCGAAACAGGGTTCTATTTCCGGAGAACCGATCTGGTAAGTTCATTTTGGGTTCACAGATGGGACCTGGAGTCGGTTGTGAAGCTTTTGTGGCTTCTTCTTGAACAGACATACGCTCAGCCAATCCCTGCATCATCTGATACAAGGACTCAACGTGGCCTGCTAGGGTTTGTGCCGGAGACGGTGTGGATCCACTTGTATCCATTCTAACCTTGTCTCCGTGAGTGGGCCGGTTATAATGTTAGGAACCCCTCCAGCCGGCACAACACAACCCGGAATCTACTCTGCCAGTCAGGTGTTCACTGGAGCCCCTGATGGTGCGGACAGACTGGGCCGCAGACTGACAGAGGGTCGTGAAGTGCGTACCATCTGGGGAGAACCCAGGCAAGAAGAGTCAGGTCCACGCAGAGGTCAAGGGCCGGCAGCAGACAAGAGTATTGATGAACAAGCTGAGGTCAGGGGTCACAGGCAAATAGCAGAACGGGTAAACAGGCCAGAGATCAGGGTCACAGGAAACACGAGCAAGGTCCAAATCAAAGCCAAGGGTCATACACGGGGAGTCAAATAGCGATATCAGGATACAGGACAGGAACTAGCAGGTTAGCAGACTGGAACACAGGAGCTATAACCGGCAATGAGGCAGCAGACCTCATTGCCTTAAATACCCAGCTGAACCAATCGCAGGTTGAACACACTCCTGCAGGTTAATAAAGCAGTCACTAACAGAGCTAATCAGGGCTTGCCCCTGGCCTGCACAGTTGCAGGCTAATGCCTGTAATTGCCTCCTATAATCTGCCCATATTGCGCCCGGCCTCCTCCTATTGCCGGGACGCAGCTCTGAAGCGTCTACTGGTTGCCCCGGCAACGGCCGGGTTATGGCCGGAAATGACGTCCCGGTCGTCATGGCGATGGCCGGGACGCGGGTGAGTGAGTCGCGGCGGCTGGGTACCGCCGTGGCTCGTAACAAATTCATAGGAGAATCAGGCTGCAAAATAAAATTGTGTGCCTCTTCCTAGAAGAAACATGGTGAAATCACTGGGGCTTCACCCAACATCTGTGTGCAGTTGGTGTTTGGGCAGTAAACAGTTACACGTCAGAAAATAGCATTTTTATGAAGCACTACTGGTCCTAGCAAACCTTGGAAGCCATGAATTACTTGGGTGTGCTTGTGTTTGTAGAACTGCAAGTGCCAGCATACCCATACCTGCCAGAACATGCTGGTGCATATAGAACTACAGGTGCCCTTTGAATCCAGGGGATGCTGGGACTGTAATGTCACATAGAATAAACTGTTAGAAAAACTTTGACACCATGATAAAATACTTTATTTAAATATTAATCACCTAAATCCAAGTAATAAAAGAACCAATGCACACTTCCTGTCAGGAATGAAATAATACAGACCAGCTTCTCTGATTGATTAGTATCCCACATTGGGTCTGCAATGAATTTAGATACAGAATTTCTCTGTTATAATGTGACCAGCTCTACCTGTCATTTACCATTGCTGGATGCGACTTTTGCAAGGAACCCCCATGCTGTTCATCCCATGCAAATGTCACAAGTAGCCAAGGCTATTATCACTTAGATCCAGGGGCAGGCTGGGCTGGGGAGGCATGGGGGGCATCTGCCCCGGACCAGTCACATACTGGGCTACCTTGGGCTGGGTCACTGGGGCACCTGAATTGTTTTCCTTTAAAATGTTTCTAATAGGCTGCTGAGTCGAGTCTTGCCCCCCCCGGGCTAAATTTTGTCAGCCCTCCCCTGCTTAGATCACTTTTTTGGGAGGGTGGGAATGGGAAAACCACAAATTAAAAAAAATTTGTGTCACATGTCTTTTATCTCGCCAAATCGCTCTTTCTCGGTTTCCTTCCTCTCTCGTGTATCTGACTGACTTTCCGCCATCTTCTCTTGGATGTTTTCACGCATTCTTAAAATTAACATTGGCAAACCTGAAATTTTTTCCCTCCTTCTAAATCTTCATTCCACCATGATTTCTCCATCACTCTTAATAATACCACAATCTCTTCTGTTCCCCAACTCAGCTGCCTGAGTGTCACCCTTGACTCCTTCCTCTCTTTTGCCCCTCACATTCAATCTCTTGCCCAATCCTTTCACTTCCAACTACGTACGCATCCGGCCTTTCCTATCTCAAGATGCCACCAAAACCATTATTCACGCTCTCATCATTTCCAGTCTTAAATATTGTGACATTCTCCTTTGCCGGCCTCCGCTGCTCCCACCTCTCCCCCCTTCGTTCCATACTCAACGTGGCTGCAAGACTTGTCTTCCTTTTTCACACTGCTCCTCCTCTGCCTCTCCACTCTGCCTTGCCCTACAATGGCTCCCTTTCCCCTAGAGAATCCTTTTCAAACTCCTTACCCTCACCTACAAAGGCCCTCTCCCACTCCACTGCCCCATACATCTCCAACCTCCTCTCCATTCACACTCCTGCCCGTTCCCTGCGATCGGCCAATGACCATTGCCTCTTCTCCACTCAGATCACCTCATCCCACGCCAGAATTCAAGAATTCTCCTGAGCTGCCCCCTTCCACTGGAATGACCTCAATGCTCTATCTGACTGTCCCCTAATCTGTGCATCATCAAATTGGCACTTAAAACTCATCTGTTCCTCAAAGCCTACCAGCCACCACCTAACTATCTCCATACTTGTTCTCCTCACCTTCCCTTTATAATGTAAGCTCTTATGAGCAAGGCCCTCTTCCCTCCTGTCTCTACTCCATTTGTTCACCTCCAACTTCACTGTACTTGCTATGCTTGGAGCCAATGGAGTCTTGGTTTTCCTCGTTCACTGTTCTGTACTGTTTACCATGTATGGTCAACTGTCTGTATTATGTATGGCGCTGCAGAAAGCTTGTGGCGCCTTATAAATAAAGAATAATAATAATAAAAATGTATACTCCTGCATAATGGTATGCTTCAAGCTTATCTTCATGCGCTTTTAAACATATCTTCATGCATTCCTTTAACAGTTTATTTGTTATTTATGCGTGGCACGCAGTTTGCATCTACACCCTGGCCGCAAATGCATTCAACTCTAAATAAGCGTCAAGCGTGTGTGTAGTTGATAGGAGGAAGGATGCCATTGATAAGATCTCAATCACCACTTTAAAATCCCAGATATTGGAAAACCTACATTAGTTGTCGTAAAAAGCTAAATGGTAGAGGGACGGGCTGCAATCATTGCCACTCTCCATGCTAACTATGCAGATGAACAAATCTCTTGTGTTTTTTGTCCCAAATAAACCTTGTTTTAAACTCCTTTCCTGGGGTTATAAACATAAAAATTGTTCTGCAACAATTGAAAAGAGAAATCCAAAAATAGGCCAAGTATTAGACATAGAGTTGTTCAGCCAGTCCCTTTATATTGGCATCTTCTTCCATGGTGTATATATACAACATTACCATATTATTTCATAAATATCCTGATTAGACTATAATCATCACAGTAGCCAATATCAGTGATTTGACCGGAATGAACTGTATCAAAATATATGGAAATCTGCAGAGCAACATTAATTAATAACATTAGTTAAATGCCACCATATACTGAAGTACAATGATGTATCTATGAATTATCATCTATATTTATGATGCATGTATAGCTAAAAAGGCTGCACACCTAAAAGCCGTGAGTCAGGTCCCACTTTAGAATATGATGTGGAATAGATGAGCATGGTGAATTTCTTATTTCAGTGACTTTCTTTAAAGGGTATTACGACAATGTGACTTCATCTGAAATAATGAAGAGCTCAACATCCGCACAATAGAGGAAAGTAATCTATATTTTTTTAGTTCAGACTTTGTCATATTTATTACATTCCATAAAGACTTAAAAAGGGTCCTATATTTATATAAAAACATGAAAAATGGTTGTAATAAAAATACATGTGCAAAGAACAAAGAGAGAAAACCAGAGCAAAGTTCAAAATTAATTGCTTCTGCTCTGTTCTCCCAGCATTGATATCTTTAGCGTTAATGCATATATGTCAGATCTCTCTGCCAATATTATACTTTAAATTGCCACAACAATTCTAGAGTCAGAGTTTGCCAAAACATATTCCTTCCTGATATTATATTGTCAGATCTCTCTGGACTCTAAAAATTAGATACAGTGGGCCTGATTCATCTTCAAACAGACAGAACTTGCACACACGTACGCCTGTATTCAGTTACAAGCAGATCTCAAGAAACGTTGTCATTTGAATATGGGTATAAGTACAGTCTGGCTAATCTGTCTGTCTGCATACAGCAAGTAACGAACACAGTGCAGGATGTGCACATTCATATCTGCAATATAAAGTCTCATCAGAACTAGAGATGAGCGGGCTCGGATTGCGCTAATCCGAGTCCACCCGAACAGAGCGGATACGACGGGATCCGAGCACTGTTCGGGTATTTCCAGCGGCCAAAAGAAATGAAAACGAGGCTATGATGTCCAAGTCTCGCGTTGGATCTCGCGAGACTCGGATTGCATAAATTCCCCGCTTGCGGCCGCCATCTTCAGTTGGGCTCAGATCATTGAAGAGGGAGGTTGTAGTTTGGTGCTCCTGTGTCCTGTCACTCTCTGTCCTGCTTAATCCAGTGGTTACTTAGTCCTGTGCTCTGTCCTGCTGATCAGTCCAGTGGTGCTTTGTCCAGTGCTCTGTCCTGCTGAGTCCAGTGGTGCTGTGTCCTGTGCTCTGTCCTGCTGAGTCCAGTGGTGCTGTGTGTGTCCTGTGCTCTGTTCTGCTAAGGCCATTATTATTTAAAAATTATTAAAAAGTTATAAAAAAATTATAAAAAAAGTATATAAAATTTTTTACTGCAATATATAAATACGTTCACTGTTCCTGCAGTCAAGAAATATTAGTACTGCAATATATAAATACGTTCACTGTTCCTGCAGTCAAGAAATATTAGTACTGCAATATATAAATACGTTCACTGTTCCTGCAGTCAAGAAATATTAGTACTGCAATATATAAATACGTTCACTGTTCCTACAGTCAAGAAATATTACTACTGCAATATATAAATATGTTCACTGTTCCTGCAGTCAAGAAATATTAGTACTGCAATATATAAATTCGTTCACTGTTCCTGCAGTCCAGAAATATTAGTACTGCAACATTTTACTACGTTCACTGTTCCTGCAGTCCAGAAATATTAGTACCAGAGATTAAACTATAATGGAGTACAAAAATTTGGAGGATAAAGTAGGGAAAGATCAAGAACCACTTCCTCCTAATGTTGAAGCTGCTGCCACTAGTCATGACATAGACAATGAAATGCCATCAACGTCATCTCCCAAGGCCGATGCCCAATCTCCTAGTAGAGGGCATGTAAAATCCAAAAAGCCAAAGTTCACTAAAATTAGCAAAAAAAGAAAATTGAAATCATCTGAGGAGAAACGTAAACTTGCCAATATGCCATTTACAACACGGAGCGGCAAGGGACAGCTTAGGCCCTGGCCCGTGTTCATGACTAGTGGTTCAGCTTCACCCAAGGATCTAAGCCCTCCTCCTCCTCCCCCCCCTCTAAAAAATTTAAGAGAGTTAAGCTGTCATCAACAACACAGCAAACAACTCTGCCTTCTAAAGAAATGGCATCACAAATCCCTAAGGCGAGACCAAGGGTGTTGGTGGTTGCGATGCCTGACCTTCCCATCACTGTACGGGAAGAGGTGGCTCCTTCCACCATTTGCAGCACGCCCTCTGCATATGCTGGAAGGATCACCTACAGTCCAGTTACAGATTTGGCTAATGAAGGTGTGAATGTTGTACACCGGGAGGAGGATATTGATGTAGCTGGCACTGAGGAGGAACTTGACGAGGAGGATGCTGATGTGGTTATCTTAAATGAGGCACCAGGGGGGGAAACAGTTGTTGTCCATGGGAGGAAAAAGCCCATCGTCATGCCTGGGCAGAAGACCAAAAAATACACCTCTTCGGTCTGGAATTATTTCTATCCTAATCCGGACAACAATTGTATGGCCATATGTACCTTATGTAAAGCTGCAATAAGCAGGGGTAAGGATCTTGGCCACCTAGGGACATCCTCCCTTATACGTCACCTGAAGAACCTTCATAATTCAGTGTTTAGTTCAGGACCTGTGGCTAGGACCATCAGCAGTCCAGGGACACCTAAATCCCTTGGTCCTGTTGTATCCACACCAGCAACACCCTCCTCGTCAATTTCCTCCACGATCTCGATCAGAGATAGTCCTGCAGTCCAGAAATATTAGTACCAGAGATTAAACTACGTTCACTGTTCCTGCAGTCCAGAAATATTAGTACCAGAGATTAAACTACGTTCACTGTTCCTGCAGTCCAGAAATATTAGTACCAGAGATTAAACTACGTTCACTGTTCCTGCAGTCCAGAAATATTAGTAGCAGAGATTAAACTACGTTCACTGTTCCTGCAGTCCAGAAATATTAGTACCAGAGATTAAACTACGTTCACTGTTCCTGCAGTCCAGAAATATTAGTACCAGAGATTAAACTACGTTCACTGTTCCTGCAGTCCAGAAATATTAGTAGCAGAGATTAAACTACGTTCACTGTTCCTGCAGTCCAGAAATATTAGTACCAGAGATTAAACTACGTTCACTGTTCCTGCAGTCCAGAAATATTAGTACCAGAGATTAAACTACGTTCACTGTTCCTGATTGGTTTGTTAAAGTGCGAATGTCCTATTTCAACAACATCAGGGTGGGTGGGAGGGCACAAGGACAATTCCATCTTGCACCTCTAGCAAACTCTTGCAAACTGCCATCCTGTCTGCCACTGCAGTGCCACTCCTAGATGGGCCACGTGTTTGTGCCGCCCACTTGTGTCGCTTAGCTTAGACATCCAGCTACCTCGGTGCAACCTTTTGGACTAAAAACAATAGTGTGAGGTGTTCAGAATAGACTGGAAATTAGTGGAAATGAATGTTATTGAGGTTAATAATAGTGTAGGAGTGAAAAAAACCCCAAAAATATGGATTTTTGCACTTTTTATGCTTTTTTTAAAAAAAAATCAGAATCCAAAATCAGAACCAAAACCTTTCATGGGCTGTTTTGGCAAAACAAATCAGAACCCAAAACCTCAAGTTAATCAGAACCCAAAACCCCAAAAGTGGCCGGTGCACATCCCTAATCAGAACGCATGCAAAAAAAAAGATTTAATAAATTTAACACTAGAATAATTAATAACAAAATATGTAAAAATTGTTTTTTATTTTTATTTTACATTAGTACGTTCTGGCTATATGTTACCTGCTGTATGCAGACAGAGGCCTCATTCATCTTTGAACGTCAGTCCCGTTGCGTGCCGTTTCTTGCTTGAAATTGCTCAGCACATGCTCATAAATGGACTTTATGCCGGTGACCACAAATGCATCCAATTCATGTCCAAATGCAAATGGCCTTTCAGACTGCCTATGACTTTAAGGGCAGAACAAGGGTGGGAAGGGGCCGTCGCACTTAGGCAATGTACAGTAAGGGCATGTTGAGGTGGAGTGCACGCACATTCTTCCGATCCAAGCTCTGGGCATCTCTTAGGTAGGTGTTTTTTAGCCGTATCATTTGCATCAGCTACAGGGCAGGTGTAAGTGCCGATAGTGATGACTGACACGTATGGATGCAAGAACATGTATTTGCAAGTAAGAGGAACTATAAAAATGCATTTTAGTCTACAGTTCGCCTTAAGAACATCCTGATTTATGGATTTCATGTAAAAAATATGTATTATTTTAACATATATATTTATTAATGATTATAATATTAATTGTTGTAAAATCATTTCATAGCATCTTTTTTTTTTTTGCATGCCTTCTGATGGGACTTGATATTGCACATTTGCAAATGCGTATCCTGCACTCTATTCTGTCTGTTGGATACAGCAATTAATTTATAGCCAGAGCGTACTTATAACCATATTGAAATTGAAAAAATTTGTTGAGATCCGCTTCTATTTGAATACGAGCGTACGTGTGTGCAAGTTATGTCTGTTTTTTTAAATGTAAATTGTGTTCACAATGTGTTCGAAGATGAATCAGGCCCAGACAGAACAGACTGCAGGATAGGCAGCAAAGGGACTTACTTCCGTAAATGAATCTGTGATGTATTAGGTAATTTACTTAACGTACCAAAACACACTGTAGATGCCTTGTATAAACTTTGAAAGAACTTACTAGTGTAAAACCACATGTAAACCTGGCGCCA
Organism: Mixophyes fleayi; assembly: GCF_038048845.1. Classification (NCBI taxonomy): domain Eukaryota; kingdom Metazoa; phylum Chordata; class Amphibia; order Anura; family Limnodynastidae; genus Mixophyes; species Mixophyes fleayi. The sequence continues at coordinate 159,534,449 of NC_134403.1, read as the reverse complement.
GGGCCGTCTTTCCCATTGGGCACGCTGGGCAGGTGCCCGGGGGCCCTGCAGCCCAGGGGGGCCCTCCGGAGGCAGAAAATAAAAGAAAACCCTGAAAAAAAAGAAGAAAATACTTACCGTGCTGTCAGCTGGCGATCCGGCTCCCTCCCTGGTCTCCTCCTCCGTCACGCTGGCAGTGCATGTCGGGCGTGACGTCATCACGCCCGCCCGACATCCATTGTGGAGCGCGACGGAGGAGGAGACCAGGGAGGGAGCCGGATCACCAGCTGATGCCACGGTAAGTATTTTCTTCTTTTTTTCAGGGTTTTCTTTTTCCTGCCTCCGACGGGCCCCCCCCTGGGCTGCAGGGCCCATATATAATCATTTTTTTTTATTTTTGTATATATAGGGGCCCCGGTGCACTGCTGTGCCCGGGGGCCCAAGAGGTTCTTAAGAGGGCCCTGCCTGGCGCCAATAATTGCTCTCAGTGTAGCACATATGGGGCATAATCTAGCCATGATGATCCTCCGAACCTCACGGATGTGCACATTTTCAGGTACTATGGTACCTCAACATTGTAGATTTCTCCTCGCACCTCTATGGGGGCGAAGAGAAATCAACGATGTTACATTGCCACTGAGTGCCTTCACGACCATTCCGGAGGCACTCTGTGGCTAATTGAATATGCCCCTATAAGTCCAGTCCATCACATAGGGGTCTATTTATCAATATTGGGCAATATGAACAATTTTCTATCACTGTTTATGACAGCGATAGAAAATCTTCTATTGCCAAATTTATCAGCAAAATGGGGCAGGGACAGCGGATCGATGCGCAGCTCCCCAGCAATACTGGCTGTCAGCAGGTAGGGGAACCTTACCGCTTCACCAGCCAGTGCATGGTCCCTCTGTGTATTGCACTTTTATCAACCTGAGATGGCGATAACTATAGAGGTATAGCTTTGTTACTTGTACCACTGCTGTCCTTGCTAAATACGCTTCCTCTTATTTACCACCTTATCCCCAGTGATACCTGTAAATAGGGAGAAGCCCTAAATCCGATGAAAACTCCCATTTTTACTGGATTTAGGGCTTTTCTCACTCTGATAAATAGACCTCTAAGGCTGCAATTTTTTCCCTACTGTTGGTTGAGAAGTGTACCTGTGGGCACACGTTTTTTCCTATAATGGTTTACTACAGCGAACTGTTTTAATCCTTTGGCAACTCAATCACTCTGTGTTAGTTTCTCAGCTGGCATGAAATTACAATTGCATTTATACTAATTGCTCAGCATTTGAAGTAAAGAAAAACCAGCTTGTGCTATGAGTTGGCACAGTCACTGTTTCTATTTTTGTTATTTTGTAAGCATTGTCTTTTTTACTTCCTTGTATGACTATTTTCTTTTACATGTGGCAAAGCTAGACAAATGTATTGTACACTGCAGGCAGAAGTTTAAGTTGGTTAAGCACCTTCCAACATATGGTACATCACTTGAGGAATAAGCTTGTACTTATACTTTGGGACCATTTCTCAGTATCTTACAGCAACTGGGTTGTATGATATGATAACCTCCACTCATCAAATTTTTAAGGTATTTAGGAGATAGGACGCATCTTGGCCAAGCCAAGCATCCCGTGAGTCCAGCAGCAGAAAGAAAAGAAGCTTCTCCTGAAGAACCTAGTGTCACGACTTGCATTCTGCAGCTACTGTCTGCAGTGACTTTATTGGATTTGTTGTGTATATATATCCTACTTGTATTACCATTGCCCACCAAAGGGGCCACTGTGCTACTTGGACCATTTTCCCTGACTCATTATCACTGGGAGTTGTTTCACCTGCATGTGGCCTATACAAACCTGCCTGCTTCAAACGGTCTGGGCCAGATCATCAGGTCACTCCTGTGAGCATTTCCAAGTGCTCAGCTCCCGTCTGCATTTCCAAGTGCTCAGCTCCCGTCTGCATTTCCAAGTGCTCAGCTCCCGTCTGCATTTCCAAGTGCTCAGCTCCCGTCTGCATTTCCAAGTGCTCAGCTCCCGTCTGCATTTCCAAGTGCTCAGCTCCCGTCTGCATTTCCAAGTGCTCAGCTCCCGTCTGCATTTCCAAGTGCTCAGCTCCCGTCTGCATTTCCAAGTGCTCAGCTCCCGTCTGCATTTCCAAGTGCTCAGCTCCCGTCTGCATTTCCAAGTGCTCAGCTCCCGTCTGCATTTCCAAGTGCTCAGCTCCCGTCTGCATTACCTAGTGCTCAGCTCCCGTCTGCATTACCTAGTGCTCAGCTCCCGTCTGCATTACCAAGTGCTCTGCTCCCGTCTGCATTACCAAGTGCTCAGCTCCCGTCTGCATTACCAAGTGCTCAGCTCCCGTCTGCATTACCAAGTGCTCAGCTCCCGTCTGCATTACCAAGTGCTCAGCTCCCATCTGCATTACCAAGTGCTCAGCTCCCGTCTGCATTACCAAGTGCTGTGAGTTCAGGTCTCTCATCAGGACTGGACTCCCTTTGTGAGACTTACCTGTGGTTGCAGTGCACCGCTATTCCAAGATCTGCTATTGTTGCTCTCTCTACACCTGCTGCGCTGAATACCATCTAATGGATCAGTTAAGTCTCCAACATTGTTGTTACCATTGAACTGTTGCTCTGACTTTTCATCTCTGTATATCTGTGCCACAATCCGTGGTGGACTGTTATCTGTGTTTCTTAATAAAGCCACTTTAACCACCTACCATCTCTCCGTGGTCATACCTGAAAAATCCTGACACCTAGATGGCGCAGTGGGGATGAGTAATTCGGGGAGCAAACATAGTTTCATATCTGTTACATATGCCTTCATAAATATATGGGAGCATATGAAACAATATGGACCTATTAAGGGAAAATTGAAGGATCAGAAGGAAGACATAAGGAAGAGGTGAAGAAACACAGGATTGGTGGGGGCCACAAGGTGGGTAGCCTTGTATTATTTAATGTTTTAGAATATACTATATACTGTAAAAATGCATCTAAAATTAATTTTACACCATCAAAATCCCCAAAAGCTCTAGGCGGCCCCCAGACTATCATTTCAAATTTCCATACCTGCACTTCTACATTCCCACTTCGACCACTGGCGAGAATATGAAAGCAGCAGTGGCAACAGGAGGGGTCCATATCTGGATATGGAGTATAGCTCATATGGGAAAGAGTGGAAGCAAGTAATGCCAGTCAAATTCCAGCACGGGGTTCATGTGGAGGATACTGACAGTCCATTAAACCCACCTCAGTCTGGTGAGTAAACACATTATTATTTCACTACAGGCATGTATAACATGTTTATTTTGCATTATAAATAGAACATAATCATAGAATTTAAATTTTAATTTAATGATCCCTGACTCATGTAAGTATCTCAATACGTGATTACCATTCAGGGCTATAATTAGGCCTGTGCAAGGCAGTGATGGTGCTAAAATAAGGTACAGGCAATGCACAGTTGATGTTATTTTGCTTATAACTGAGGCTTGCCTGGATGCTTTATTTCACTATTGTGCAATAAGATAACATTTCTAGTTGTGCATCTGTTACCAAGACATGTTTAGACACAACAGTGTTATATAAAAAGGCTGCATTAAATAATGTCTACATTGTCCCACATTACAGATCCTTCAGAAATGCCGGCCCCAGCAGCTGAGACTCACTACAAAAATATTAATGCTGTGGTACTTACCTCAATCAATAAGCCTCAACCTGCACAAGCAGCAGATACTCACAAAATACTTTGCTTAACAATGCTGATGGGGCCTTCCCTCCAGATGGTCCTCAGTTGAAGTTACATGAAAAATGTGAATTGGTTGGCCTACCACTATTTGCTTCATCATGATTACACTGGAGCATTTAAGATAAAATACTTCAGACTCAGAGTCCATAGCCCAGTAAGTCTGATATACACAGGAAGGTGACTTTTTGTCTTTTAAGCCCAACCCTTGCCAATTGTATGCCAATTATTATAACTGCTAAAGACAGAGATAATGTCTCGGACTCCCAATGTATTTATGTAGAGTCAACAGAGGTACCATTGACAGGTTTTTCTTCTGAAAGGGATTTGCATGAGTCTGTATGAGTGGAAGAGACTCTCTCCCTATTGCCATGGTGTCTCTTGCATCTGATATACATGGTGTCAATGAATGTTGTAAGGAGAGACTTATTTGTCCTATGGTAGCTTACCTATCTCACTGCAACAGAAAGAAAACAATCAAACCTGTACATCTGCCTTGCGATGAAACCACCAAAGTATTTCTCCGAGTCTCAAGAACATGACTGCAGTGCATGTTTCTGATTTCCAGTCTTTAATCAAAACATGGTACATTTGGAATCAGAACAATGAAAGGCAGCTGCTTTGTGTACACAAATCATGGTTACAAGTTCAGCACAAAGATCTCAATTGTATGTACTGTATGTTTTGTAGAACTGAGTGGAATGATAATAATATTTGAAATTACCTGTATTGTGGTGAAGAAGTGGAAAGAGCATCATTACCATTCATTGCTTTATTTTGCTTTGTGTAAAGGGTACATTCAGTTAACTCCCTTCAGAACTGTAAACAAGGTAGGATTTATTGTTCTATATGAGCAGGGCCGGATTAACCTGAGGTCTAACTAGGCTACAGCCCAGGGGCCTCGGGCATCCAGGGGGCCCTTGACAGAGCTCAGCAGAATTACTCCGGCGCTCAGTAATCTACTTACTGAGGAAATCTTGCAAGAGTGTCACGAGATCTCCTCAGTAAACAGCTTACAGCGCGCCGCGGAAGGATGACTGCAGTGACAGGAGAAGGTCAGCTAACGGGGGGGGGGGGGGTGGTCAGCTAACAGGGGGGCCAGTCTGCTAACGGGGGGCCTCACGGGGGAATGGGGGCCCCCTTAGCCCAGGGGCCTCCATTCCGTTAATCCGGCCCTGTATATGAGCCTGGCAAATCAAATCAAATCTTGTGTTTATTTGCTTTTCGCCATGGTGACAACGTTGCAACGTTGCAACGTTGCAAACCATAAACCAGAGAGAAAGAAGAAGAAAAAAATAATCACAGTTGTTAGACCATGGAGTGATTGTTGAGGAGAGAGTTATTTTCACATATGTCACTGGTACAGGAGATATGGGAGAAGAAGTGTGATGACTTCAGGAATTTCCTGCGGATGATCCTCCATTCATCTTGTCACCCCACTCATAAATGTTTATTATTAAAATAGAAACGGAACTTATTAACATATTAAAAACACCAAAAGAAAAAGTATAAAACCTATAAAACAAACTCAAACTATATAAAACAAAAATAAAAGTCACAAGTGCTTATAATGATATTGTTGTATGTTTTCCAAGGAGGAAGACCTTCCACTGCATTGCAGAATACTGACACTGCTGGTTGGTGTGGAAGCCCTAAAGACAGGAGGGGTACTGTAAAAGTCTTGGGCATGACTCTGGGAAACTCTGTGAACCCACTGTACTGCGTTGGTTTCCCTCTGTGAGCACCTCCATAAGTAAACATTCTGCTTCTGACCCTTTGTCACCATTCAAACATTTTATTTTTTTGCTATTGTCACACACATCAGATCTCACTTGTCATCCTGTTTTTCTATCAGCCTCTTAGAGTCGAGTATCCATAGAATCATGACCATGGTGTGTTCCGTCTCCCGTGGGCTTTTCTTTCCCCTCCTGTCAGGGTGTTGACCTTGTTGCTGGTGGTTTTCTGAGTGGGAGCTGGTGTCTCTACCGGATCCTCCACCACATAACAAAACCCCTCCTCAATCAAGGCAGATGGCTGTGTAATAAAAATGCAAATAGTATGATAACAATAGATGCATGTAGTGATTTAACAACAACAATCTTTCTTTTTCAGTTCCTATCAAAGGTTGAGGAATGGCAAGTTATTGCAAAAGAATTTGAACAATTGTGGAATTTCCCAAATTGTGGCAAGGCCATAGATGGAAAACATGTCAGAATTATGCCACCCTCTAAAACTGGTTCCTTTTTCTACAATTACAAGGAATTCTTCAGTATTATCCTAATGGCCAGCATGGATGCAAGATTATCTTCGCGGCATTGGAAAGAATTGAACTGTTAGATGGTAGGGCATCGGAACAGGCCCTTCCAATACAAATCTAAAAACAATGCAATAAATTCTCCAACATGTACCCAAATTGAAGTAGGACTTAATTTTGTTTTTGTGGCTGATGAAGTATTTGCACTATCAGCTAAAATTTTAAAACCTTACCCCGAAAAAAGGACTCACACTTGAAAGTAGGGTATTCAATTATCAATTATCAAAAGCAAGGCAAGTAATAGCGAATGCTTTCTGTGTGTTAAGTAACAGATTTTTTGTTTAAGAAATCGACACATAACACATCAGTAAATAAATTAGACTTTATTGATGTAACCAGGCTGTCTTATGCTGAACAGACAGAAGCTTATGTTGCTATGAAAATGCAGGGTTAAGCAGAGATCAGCCATGCCAGTGTGTCTGAGCTGAGAGGAGAGACAGGATGAAGGAGAAAGCTGGCAGGAGGAGGTGCTGGGAGCCTGAGGTGTGTGCTGGGGAAGGAGAGCGATCAGGTGGGAGTGTCTGCAGGAAAGACAGTGTGTACAAGCAAAGAGAGAGACATCAGAGCTATCAGAGAGATGCTGAGTGTAGCTTTGCACAGAAAGATCTTGTAGCCGGATCCCTGCAGAGAATCAGCTATTAAGCAGCTTGAGGGACTATACACAGCAAAGCTAGCCTATGTGCAGAGAGGGAGACTCCCGCTATTAGCGAATTGCATGTGAGCAGAGAGGGACAGCTAGCAAGATCAGGCTTGAAGTTAATCCACGATGGAACAGTGGCTGAGACCTTTATCATTATCAAAGGGAAAGAAATTAGTAATAACATACCAAACACTGCGACACCATTATTGCTTCATTAAGAAAATAACTCTATACCTCTAATTCCACAAGTTAGAAGTCCTTAAATAAATCTGTACATGTTTTCAGAGACTGTGTTAACTGCCAAGTATCAGAGAGCTAATGCAAGTTACCAATGTTTCTACAAGTACACCAACATTAACTAGTTAATCTTACAAACTCTTTAATATGGGCAGGACTTTGATTATCGTGTTAAATTATTTTTTATTTTTATTTTTCAGACTGTATGTGAGTGCAATGTGGGAGAGTATGGATGCCAGTGAATGCACATGTGACGGCCATCATGTTTGTTCATTGTTACTATTCACTATGCTGGTGCCTTTGATTATTATCTTACCCATTGTCCCACTTATCTTTTCCAACACCTCCCCATGCTTAAATCTACCTTACCCATTTACTTTCCTCAAAATACACTCCCAGTTGATTGTTTGCAACCACAGCGTGCAGTACATTATTATTTAGCGAGCTAGTGTGTTCGGGTACAAGGGGCTTCCCAAGTCAACCCCTACTGGATTCAGTCACAGTCCGCATCCTGCCATACTGTGCAGAATACTCGGGTGGAGGCACTGAAGCGAGAGAGAAAATTTCACCACCCCTTTCGGTGTGCTAGGGAAAGGGGTGTTCCATTGGAGGCACTTCTGAGATCACTAGTGTCAGACTCAGAGCCACATGGTGGGAATTAATGGGGAAGAAGTTTTCACATGGTATCAGGTCCAAGGGACAGCCCCAGAGCGTAGTCTGTGTCTGTATGGAAATGTGAAAGATGTATCAGTTGAAGGCGTACTCCGAGCACTGCAACAGGTAGAAGACAGTGATGCTATGTGGCTCATCATTTGGCCTCAGGGACCCATGCCCTTCATTGACATGCCTCAGGGGACAAGAATACAGGCCATCAGTTTAGACAGCAGAACACCCCCCCTCCCCAGACCAGGGGGAGAAACATGATACGGTCTCAGCCTCAAGTGTTTTTGCTGACCGGCAGGGCTAACTGCTTGCAACCGCTATAGGATAAAGTAGCAGAACAGGTCAGCCGAGCACATCATGATGGGGAATACCGAAGGTTGCGGCCTTTCTCTGGAACCATGACTGTACCCACGAGAGAAGAAGCTATGACTCTTGGAGGTAAATTGGCCATCACTACATGGGAGAGTGGAATTGTTCAGAGTCTGTAAAACGGCAGAGAATAGCTGAGAGCTTATGTGGGCCTGCAGCGGATCTCGTGCAGGCATTGAAGAGGAATGACCTCCATGCGACCGGCCAAAATTATATAGGTGCACTTGATGATGTGTATGAAACACCTGAGAATGCTGATGAATTGAAGTATCAGTTGAAGCACACCTACCAGAAGCAGGGGGAGAAACTGTCTATGTACATATTTCTTTTACATAAGTTGATCCACATAATTGTGGAAAAAGGAGGGATGGTTCAGAAGGATGTGAACCTGAGCAGACTTCAGCAAATGTTTCAAGGGCTCACTACCCAAGACCCCGTGGCTCATAAATACAGATACAATGACAATCTCTCCTCTTTCAAAGAGTTGGAGAAAGATATCCGGAGAGAAGAAATTCTAGTGGCCGCTAGAGAGCAGCCTGTACAAAGGTTAGTGACTGTAGCCCCACAGCCTGATACAGAATGCAGCAAGACTGAATTATTAGAGATGCCCAAACTACAGGGGGAACAGATCGACCAACTTTTGGCAACACAAGCCCAAAATACCCCTTACAAGTCGCCAATGAGAATAGAAGTAGAGAAGGGGACCCTCTGCAAGGATGTAACGTTTGTGGAGAAATGGGCCACATTGCCCGACAGTGTGCAAAATTGGTGGAACCGAAGAAGATCCCTCACTCTGCCAACCTGAGGCAGCAAACCGTCGTGAAACGGGAGGGGAGGACCAGCAAAATTCCCGTTGGCCCCCTAAGAAAGATACAAGCTAAGAAGGTGGGGGAACCCAAACAGGAGTGGTGGAAAATAATCCCAGAAGGCCTGAGAGGCCTGCTCCAAATGTGCCAGTGTCTATGAATGACTATCAATGCTCATCTTTGCTAGATAGCGTGTCACAGGGGTCCATCATTTTTGAGGGGTGGTATAGGTGATACCTATCAAAAGTGCCCCTGAAGCCCTTGACTGGATTGACCATCTGGGGTCTGTGACTTTGAAGTTTTCTCAGGAAGTTGCAGGAGTTGATAGGCCACTGCAGGTGATGGCTTTGGTGTGCCCTGAAGTTGAAGAAGATGCCAGAGAAGTGCTGATCATCATAGGTGTGAATGCAGACATCTTCAGGCAACTAGCTCAGTGGTGCAGTGAAGCCAAAGGCGAAAACTATCGGAGATAGTTTTACACGTAGTCTCATCATCCATCCAGTGTGTTTGGCTGCCTATCAAAATGTAGAGATACAAGAAAGAAAGGTGAGAGAAGCCCAATAGTGGTGGCTCGGAAGGAGAACGGGGACATCCGCATGTGTGTGGACTACCAGATACTGAATAAGAGAACAATCCCAGACCAGTATACGGTGCTGAGAATTAATGAGGCCTGGACTGCATATCAGGAAGCAGATGGTTCTCTGTGTTGGACCTTAGGAGTGGGTAATATCAGATGCCCATGCACTATCAGGACGCAGAGAAGACTGCATTCATCTGCCCACTGGGTTTCTACCAGTTCAAGAGGATGCCACAGGGAATCTCAGAGGGACTAGCCACGTTACAGAGGTGTATGGACCAGGTAGTGGGAGACAAGAACTTCAGAGAGATCATAGTCTACCTGGATGACCTGATAGTCTTTGGGCAGACCCTTTAAGAGCATAACAAGGTGCTGTTCAAGGTCCTGGATCAGCTAGTGGAACATAGTCTGAAGTTCTCCATTGCCAAATGCTGCCTACGCCAGACCACTGTAAAATATGTGGGGCATGTGGTCAGCATAAAAGGATTTGCCATAGATCCAGTTAAGGTGGAGGCCGTGCTAGAGTGGTCTCGGCCCACAAAGTTGGGGAAGCTCCGGTATTTCCGAGGCTTCTGTGGTTACTATTGGAGGTTTGTGCCGGGATATTCTAAACTCACAAAGCCTTTGATTGACTAGGCTCAAGGTTACCCACCACAGAGAGGAGTAGCTCCCCGAAAAAGAGAGATACACCTTTTCATAAAGTGAATGAAGAATTTGGAGAGAGGTGGACGATGGCCTGTGAGGATGCTTTCAAGAAGCTGAAGAGGTGCTTGACAGAAGCTCCAGTACTGGCCTATGCTGATCCCACACTACCATATGTACTCTACGTTGATGCTTCATTTGAAGGACTTGGGGGAGTATTGTGCCAGAAGCATGATGGGAAGCTTCATCCGGTGTCTTATGTTAGCCAATGTTTGTCCCCCAGCAAGAAGAACTATCCAGTCAACAAATTAGAATTTCTGGAGCTCAAGTGGCCTATAGTGGATTAGCTGCATCTCTACGGTGCTACTTTTGAGGTCCAGACAGATAACAATTCTTTGACCTTCATGCAGACAACGGCAAAGCTGGATGCCACAGGACATTGCTGGCTGGCAGCATTAGTAATCTACAATTTTAGCATCAAATACAGGCCTGGGAACAGTAATATGGCTGTGGATGCTTTATCAAGACTCCCAGGGACATCGTGTGGAGGAACAGATGAAGGTTGGGTTGAAGTCCCTGCTCCTGAGTTGAGATGTGCCATGAAGGGTGAGTGACCATTCCTCATGTGAGGGAGAGCATCAGTTCTTTAGGAGCCACTGAGAAGGCCTTGCCACCATCATATTGTTGATTGACAAATCTGGAGATGGGAGACCTCCAACAGCTTTTACCCAGCTGCAGGAAGATCAACAGCAGAATCCAGTCATTGCATTGGTGCGATGGGCCATGAAGTACAAACAGAAGTGTAACGATATTGGTAGTATTTATCTAAAGCCCAATAGCCAAATAGATATCCAGAGAATAATCAGACGTTTGCCGGGTCCGTACACCAGCGTGTAGTCAGACGTTTGCCGGGTCCGTACACCAGCGTGTAGTCAGACGTTTGCCGGGTCCATACACCAGCGTGTAGTCAGACTATTGCCGGGTCGGTACACAAGAGAGTGGTCAGATGTTTGCCGGGTCGGTACACTAGAGGGTAGTCAGACGTTTGCTGGGTCGGTACACAAGCAGGTAGTCACAGATACAAGGTAGAGTAGCAGGTAGCAGGAGCTGAGCAAGCAGAATACTCAAGCATATGTCTGAACCAGGAAGTGCCATTTATAGACCCAAACAGGAAACAGGATCAAAGATGGTTTCTCTTTGATTCCAAACTGGCCATCTTGGATAAGGGCAAATCTAAGGGCAAGTTTTGCTAAAACAGAGACCACTAGTGGTCAGGGTGCAAATGTCAAAGTAATTCCATACAAGAAGATGCTGAGCAGTGGAGTGAAGGGTGAAAAGACGGCTCTGCTGTTACGTCAGAGGGAATTTCTAGTGGGGAGGAGGGGTACAACTATATCGAGGGTCCCAAGGGAAGAATGGAAGGACCCGAGTGCAGTTAGTGTTGCCAAAAAAGCATCGGGCCACTGCACTTAAGACTCTGCATGACAATCATGGTCATCTATGAGTGGAGAAGACTGCTGGGCTCATTGGAGACAGGTTCTACTGGCCGAGGATGGAGGCAGACATCGTAAGATACTGCAAGACCTGTGGCAGGTGTATATTGAGAAAGACTCTACCCACCAGATCTGATCCCCTTGTGAATATCACTAGTAGTGGGCTACTCAAGTTAGTTTGCCTTGATTTCCTATCCATTGAGTCACATGAAGGGAATATTAGCAGCTTGTTTGTGGTGACTGACCATTACACTCGCTATGCCCAAGCCTACAACACCAAAGACCAGAAGGGGCAACCGGGCCAATAAAAACCTATCATCTGTTACAACTCCCCTGTCCTCGCTCCAGCGCCGCGATCCTCTCTCTCTTCCGGGTCGCGGCGGTGCTGTCACGTGACAGTCGGGGCGGGGAATTCAAACTTGCTAAACTACTAAAGACCTACTCTGACGCCTGGGCAGTGTCAGAGCAACTTCCTATGTTCCCTGACTTGGTGATTCCTCGTGATTCTCTGTGTACCTGTTCTCCCTTCTGACTGCTCAGATTATCTTCACTCCAAGTGTACCAGATCCAGGCTTGCTGACTATGTATTTATCTCTGCTCCAAGTGTACCAGACCCAGGCTTGCTGACTACGTATATATCTCCGCTCCAAGTGTACCAGACCCAGGCTTGCTGACTACGTATATATCTCCACTCCAAGTGTACCAGACCCCGGCTTGCTGACTACGTATATATCTCCACTCCAGTGTACCAGACCCAGGCTTGTTGTACCACGCATTATCTTTATCCAGTGTACCAGACCTCGGCTATCCTGATACTACCATCCAGTTCCAGTGTATCGTGGGCTACCTCCTATCGAGGCAGACCAGTGGACCGCAACCTGCGATCCTCCGCAGCAAAGCCCATCCCGCCTTGCGGCGGTTCTTGGTGAACACCAGGGGGTTCATTAGACTCCGCACTACCGGCCGGCCAGCACTGATCTAGAGTAAGGCAAGTACTCCATATTTATACCTACATTCTACATTGTTGTACACGTTACATAATTGTTACATCATCGTCAGCATTTATTGCCCTTAGGCCACGAGATTTGGTTCCACACTCCAGAGTCGGAAGTAGGACAACATGGAGGGACACTGGAAGGTTGCGAGGTCAACGCCTCAATGCACAGTCCGAGAGGGCTTTGAGAAGTCTGGAACCATCATCCTTTGAGTCTGATGAAGAGTGGGGGTTTGATGTGAATGTTCATCTTCCGGAGGAATCAAGACTGTTTTGGAGGGAGCTCCTAGATGCACCAGAAGGAAAGATCCAGGAGTTCAAGAGGAACAATACATTCCCGAAGCTGTGTTGGTGAAGTTTCAGCCTGTAGAAGATCCAAGCCGTGTTGGAGCTCAGGTCATGCCAGAGAGAGTCCAGTCAGAGTCGCCAAGGGAAGATGAGGGGGTTCCTGAATCCTGTACCCATCCCAGAAGGGACATTAGACCACCTAAGATACTTACCTACAAGTCTCTAGGTAAATGGGCTGAGGTACCAAGAGTAATACTCCCTCATTTAGTATGTCCTTGGCCATACAACAATGTGTACAACATGTGTGTGAGTGTGATTTGTTCTGCCGGGAGACAGAATGTTTTAAACCACCCTTGCTTTTTAGGTGGTGCACCAGGACTGAGTTGCTATTGTCCTGTGCTAGAGCACCATGGGGAGAGTATAACCAGGCTGGCTTATACTAAACAGCCAAGTGCTAAGGTTGCTATGGAAGCAGGGTGAAGAAGAGATTTGCCATACCAGAAAGTTTGTGAGGAGAAGAGAGAGAAGCAGGGAGGAGAAAGCTGACAGGAAGAAGTGCTGAAGTGCGTCACAGCAACAAAGGAAGGAGTGAGGTGTGTGTAGGAAGTAGAGTCTGCGAAACCACTGAATGTATAGAGTTAGAGAGGGGTATCCAAGCTATGCAAAGAGAAGTTGGGTGTAGATTTGCACAGAGAGGTCTTGTAGATGGATCACTACAGAAAATCCCCTATCAAGTCACCTAAGCAGCCTGAGGGACATTACACAGCAAAGCGAGCCTATGTGCGGAGAGGGAGACTGCTTCTTATGTAAAGATCTGCACAATTTCACAATGTATCTTATTTCATACATAACAATAGTTATATAACTGTCTGGTGATTTCTGTCTATAAAAAAAAAAGATAACATGGTTTCAATAAAAATCATATAAAAAGAATAAACAGAAACCAGAGCTAAAGTTTAAAATAAACAGTCTCTTTCCTATCCTCACAGTGTTGATATGTTTAACTCTTCGGTGTATACAGTGGTGAGTGATCGATTTTGTACTGTATTCCTGAATTAATTTGATAACAAGAATGTGATTAAAGAAATAGCATTTAATTTTTTCATGTCTTTATTGAACATGATCTTATATTTACTGTTTTACTGGAAACAGTAAATGACTCAGGAAAAGGTTTAAAAAACTATTGCTAAAGTACATTGACTTCCATTAGTATGCAGTTAATCTACACAGGCCTAGATAAGATTGATCTGCAGAATAGCATTTAATCTAATTGATCACTTTTTGGTGCATGTGTAGTCAAGAAAAGACCAAGGGAGATCTAATACCATCCGTTAATACTTGTTTTGGCCTGTCCAATATCTACTGATTATTTAAAATGTCTGTGTGTGTATGTACAAAATTTAAGCTTTTATAAATGGTCCCTAGTCCAGTGCATGCTCAAAGATTTTGCCAGATAGGAATTATTGTAAGTATATACTCACAGAAAAGCACGACCAATGATCATCTTTTTTGATTGTGGTATTTGTGATTTGATCAATAATGGTCACTTTCTTTCTTTGAAGCAATCGAATCTCCATGTGCCTTTTGGGCAGATACTGTGCAAATGGTGAAAATTCAAAACCATCAAATAAACTCCCTCTATGAGTAGGATTATTTTGCATGGTCTAGTTCATTTTTCATGAGTGGTGTACAAGGAGAATACAACTGTTTTCCTAAGAAAAATCTTCTTGTCCACTTTGTAATTTCCAAATACTAAGAAAAATATGCACCATCCAGATAATATTCAGCGTCTAACGCAGAGGTCAGGGCAGGCAGTGGTCAAATACAAATGCAAAGATCAGAACCAGAGTCAGCACCAGGCTAACCACACAGCAGGAGTTCCCTGCACTAGAAAGTCCAGACAGCCAATCAGAAAACTCCTAGTGCTCTAGGCCCTTGTTTTTATTTGCCACAGTGCAATCCCATGTAGCACTGCAATACCCACCTGGTTGCTTGGAGGCCTCAATAGCAAATAAGCAACTGGAGGGGGAGGACAAATGCATCTGCATCCATCAATTCTTACACAATAATTAATTTATACTATAAATAAATCTACAACAGGTTGCCTAAATCAGAATAAATGATACGTTTTGATAACCTTGTTAGAGCCTGGATTGTAGTTATTGAAATGCTGTGGCATGACCTGAAGCATACAGTTAATGGCAGGCTAATATATCAATGACTTGAAGTAATTATATAAAGCACCTCTCTACAAAAAATAATTGGTGCATAAAATGTAAAGATTTTAAAAGGCATACTTAGGCAGTAACCCATGATAAGCCAATAGTAATGTCCTTCTTCAGCTGTATCATATTTCCTCACTTCTAATCTGCTATGCTACTAATGGGCCAATGAGATCAAGTTACTCATACATTTCAACTGTTGTACATAGACTGACTGCACTGCTGAATGTACTAACAGCAGAAATGAAGGAAATTATTTTCATCTGTCAATTTGTTATCCCTCATGTTTAAAAACAAGAGAGGCATGTAGGAAGTTTACCTCTTACAACCCTATGTCAGCCTAGAAGGCCCTCTTCATTGCCACACTTTAAGTTATATGGCTTTGTCTGCCTCTAAATCCCTGATTCTTCAGACCAGAGGTTGTTCCCACAAGGTTGTACAGACCATGATTTACTACCGGGTGTGGTCAGAGCAGTAAATCACAGAGGGTCTATGATGTGAGAGTCAAAGTTTTCTCACCTACTGTTTTAACCTTTCTCGTTTGCTATTTTTCCATCGGATGGATCTCGACAAAGGTCTCTGTCTATCTGCCTTGAAGCTGTGGTTTCTGCGATCTCTGTCTTTTTCCTGCGGTACTTGGCAGTTAAGGAGGATGTGTAGACTTCCCTTCCTTTGTGCACCCTTTTGAGCCTTGGAATCTTAATTTAGGCTTACCAGAGAGAATTTGGAGCTGTCGGATTCTGTGGATCTCTGTTATGTCACCTGGAAGGTAATGTTCTAACTTGCTATCTCTTCTGCTTGTAGGGTGTTGGAGTTGGAGTTTTAAAAAATTGTAAAAAAGCTAGATGTTTTTTGTCTAGTTGTTTTTATACTTATCTACTATAATACACGTGTATGTTGTCTTTACTAATTAAAGAATTAAAAAATACATGCGAAATACATCCAAGATCCAACCTTTGGGGCCATGTCTTGAATATACAGTACAGTTTTTTTCATGTAGTGGATGTTACACACTTGTCTCTGTATGTAATGAAGTTCAAAGGAAGAGATGTGGAGGGGGAACTTTCCAGACTCAAATCAATTCAATGAATTTGATACAATTTTTATTCAATTCAATGAATTGAATAAGGCCTGATCAGCTCATCAAAGCCACTGCTTTTTTGTACATGCCTAATACTATATATTGGAACTGGAGTGAGTAAAAGTGGCTAACTCAATGAGAGCTATGGAAGATATGATGTGATCACTGTTTGCAACTACATTTGTGACTCACACAGAAACTCTCTGAACAAACAACCTATCATGTCTCAATAAAGGCCACAAGATTACCCTTTGAGGTTTGAAAAAAAATAACTAACAACTAAGGCTCTGTGGCAACTAGTGGCAGTGCAGTGGCAGACAGGATGGCAGTTTGCAAGAGTTTGCTAGAGGTGCAAGATGGAATTGTCCTTGGGCCCTCCCACCCACCCTGATGTTGTTGAAATAGGACATCTAAAGAGATGTCATCACAAATCCCCAAGGCGAGTCCAAGGGTGTTGGTGGTTGCGAAGCCTGACCCTCCCATCACTGTACGGGAAGAGGTGGCTCCTTCCACAATTTGCAGCACGCCCTCTGCATATGCTGGAAGGATCACCCACAGTCCAGTTACAGATTTGGCTAATGAAGGTGTGAATGTTGTACACCGGGAGGAGGATATTGATGTAGCTGGCGCTGAGGAGGAACTTGGCGAGGAGGATGCTGATGTGGTTATCTTAAATGAGGCACCAGGGGGGGAAACAGTTGTTGTCCATGGGATGAAAAAGCCCATCGTTATGCCTGGTCGGAAGACCAAAAAATCCACCTCTTCGGTCTGGAGTTATTTTTTTCCCAATCCGGACAACAAATGTATGGCCATATGTACCTTATGTAAAGCTCAAATAAGCAGGGGTAAGGATCTTGGCCACCTACAGACATCCTCCCTTATACGTCACCTGAAGAACCTTCATAATTCAGTGTTTAGTTCAGGACCTGTGGCTAGGACTGTCAGCAGTCCAGGGACACCTAAATCCCTTGGTCCTGTTGTATCCACACCAGCAACACCCTCCTCGTCAATTTCCTCCACGATCTCCATCAGAGATAGTCCTGCAGGTCATGTCACCGGCATGACTGAGTCCTCTTCAATCCGGGATTCTTCCGGAGGATCCTGCAGCGGTACTCCTACTACTGCCGCTGCTGCTGTTGCTGCTGGAAGTCGGTCATCTTCCCAGAGGGGAAGTCGTAAGAACGCTACGTCTTTCACCAAACAGTTGACCGTCCAACAGTCGTTTGCCATGAGCACGAAGTACGACAGTAGTCATCCTATGGCAAAGCGGATAACTGCGGCCGTAACAGCTATGTTGGTGTTAGACGTGCGTCCGGTGTCCGCCATCAGTGGAGTGGGATTTAGACGGTTGGTGGAGGTATTGTGTCCCCGGTACCAAATCCCGTCGAGATTCCACTTCACTAGGCAGTCCAGAAATATTAGTACCAGAGATTAAACTACGTTCACTGTTCCTGCAGTGCAGAAATATTAGTATCAGATATTAAACTACATTCACTGTTCCTGCAGTGCAGAAATATTAGTATCAGATATTAAACTACGTTCACTGCTACATCAAAAAAGCATGAACCTGCCCTGCCATCAACTAAAACAAGAGGTTGTGACGCGCTTGAACTCCACCCTCTATATGAGGATGGAGGAGCAGCAAAAGGCCATTCAAGCCTACACAGCCACCTACGACATAGGCAAAGGAGTGGGGATGCGCCTGAGTCAAGCGCAGTGGAGACTGATTTCGGTGTTGTGCAAGCTTCACACTGGTACACACTGAAGGGGGCGAGGAATCAGAGGATGAGGATGAGGATGACATCTTGCCTCAGTAGAGCCAGTTTAGTTTGTAGAGGGAGAGATGAATTGCTTTTTTGGTGTGGTGGCCCAAACAAACCAATCATTTCAGCCACAGTAGTTTGGTAGGCCCTATCGCTGAAATGATTGGTTTGTTAAAGTGCGCATGTCCTATTTCAACAACATCATTCCAAGGACAATTACATCTTGCACCTCTAGCAAACTCTTGCAAACTGCCATCCTGTCTGCCACTGCAATGTCACTCCTAGATGGGCCACGTGTTTGTGCCGCCCACTTGTGTCGCTTAGCTTAGACATCCAGCTACCTCGGTGCAACCTTTTGGCCTAAAAACAATATTGTGAGGTGTGAGGTGTTCAGAATAGACTGGAAATTAGTGGAAATGAATGTTATTGAGGTTAATAATAGTGTAGGAGTGAAAAAAAAAACAAAATTATGGATTTTAGCACTTTTTATGCTTTTTTTTAAAAAAATCAGAACCCAAAACCCAAAATCAGAACCAAAACCTTTAGTGGGGTGTTTTGGCAAAACAAATCAGAACCCAAAACCTCAAGCTAATCAGAACCCAAAACCCAAAACACCAAAAGTGGCCGGTGCACACCCCTACTCACGAGTGATCGCAGCCAGAATGAAGATGGCGGCCGCGAGCGGTGAATTTATGACATCCGAGTCTCGCGAAATCCGACGCAAGACTTGGATGTCATAGCCTAGTTTTGGATTTATTTTGCTGGCGGAAATACCCGAACAGTGCTCGGATCCCGTCGGATCCGCACTGTTCGGGTGGGCTCGGATTAGCGAAATCCGAGCCCGCTCATCACTATAATAAAGAGTCATGTTTAATAGGTACAAAGTACCATCTATTTTTAACCTTACAATACACACAAAGGAAAAGTTTTATGAGCAATATATTCACATCTTTTCTGCTTATTGTGATTTAGCAATGGAGGGTGTTAGAAAAGAAAATGCACTGACATTACAAAGGATCTAAAGTTTAAATATTGTGAGAAAATCTGACAACATCACAGAGATGTGTAGATTGAATGACCACTTTTATTGAAAATGGCATTACTTATTGATCTTGCTGTCTGTCGTTTGATCTATGGTTGAAAATGCACAACAAAACACATGACAATGTGATGTGAATTATATTTCAATGGCTTAGTGCACACTTATGGGATTCACAATACTGAATGTTATCAACAGCAATTATTTGTAGTCCATGTTCCTTTAGTGTCCTTTTAATTCTCTTATGTGTGTTTGTACAGATGTAGAAGCAGGACTTCTCTCTGAAACAAAAACAAAAACCTTGAATCTGCTCTGAAGCATCTACTTCTTTACAAATTTCTGGATTTTGTACCTGGTATAGTGTGACTAATATGTTTATTTACTCACACCATGCAAAATGTGAGTACACTATGTCAGGTTAAAGTTAAGCAAGTTTCAGTAATATGTGATTGTGAATATTTGACACTGACTAGAGAATCTGGAGACCCTGTTTACAAAATTGTGTTGACTAGTGATATTATATCACTAGAACATTGTTGCTCTACCGTTATTTTCTATGGGAGCTGGTCTCATATTGATAACAGAACAGCTCATCTCTCTATAGACCACAGTGCTGGCCCTGGTTTTGCAGGAAAAAAGTAAAACCTATTAATAAAGAATAAAAACACATGCTACCTGCTTCGCTCCTCAAATCCTCAACCAGTCCAGGTGCTGGGTTGATTTACCCAATAACATAGAGGCCAGGTGCATGGCTTCCTCATGACTTAGTAAAAAGCAACCCTAGTCTGGTCAAAGGAGGACTTGGGTCTGTATGGGGAGGTGGAGAAACACTGAGTGCCCCCTCCAAGTAGCTACCAGCCCCTTGCTGAAAAGGGCTAGGGCTCTTCCTGATCCTTATCCTTAATACAGGTGTTAGATAAGTAGAGTGATCTGTAGAAAGGGAGAATAAACTGGGGGTTATCATCAACTTGTGGAGTGTCAGATGGGGGGTAAATTCTTAGCATGTCCCCTCCACCGAAAATTATTTTATTCAATTTAGTCCCTCGTGAAAAATATCTTGTGGTCCGCCATGACTTTAATATCATTGCTGCCTTGCAGTTGTGGCAAATGCTAAACATCCCCTGTTTTGCTTGTGTGCTTAATTTAATAGTAGAGATATTCTCGCACATACCAATACATTCATTCCATACTAGCAACAGCAAGGAAGGTAAGTGTCAATTTTAACATATTTCACAAAAAAATACCGTTATCAACTTATAATGGCATAACAAATCTGCATATGAATTCTACCGTGGTTATGCGTGAGAAACTGCAGGAGCAAAAATAAGCAATTTCTGACTATGTTATATTTTATCCAAAATTTGTGGGAAATGTCTTTTTGTGTTCCAGACAATGAGAAATAATAATGGACATTTGTAAACTGATGTGTCCGTTTGATGAAGCAACCACATTTGTTAGCAGGGATAATTGTAGCATTAGTGCCATTTTACCTATTATATTCCTGTTAGAGATACTGTTATTTTGACTTGATGTATTTTTAAGTTACGCCTTTTATGAAACATATTTTTGCACATCCCATAGGCCTGGAGCAAGCTTCCGAGTTGATGATAATGAGGGCTTCATGCTTAATTTAAAGTTGTGCGTATCTTAAGATATGTACAACTCAATATACATCCTCAGACAATTAAGTGTACAGATGCATTTTTGCAGGTACACAAAATTAGCATTTTTTACCTTTAATTCTAAATCAGACCCTGAGTGTATAGCATTACATAGAATAGGAACATACAAATATTGTGAAACAAGTAGAAACTGCTACCGTAACATATTAAACTATAAATAATTTTTTGTCATAATCATTTACATTTTCCTGGCCTCTTGAAATATGTTGACTTTACTCCCTAGTAGAAAATGGAAGTCTTCTTGAGTGCCAAAGTCCAAACCTCAATCTCATCAAGAATCTGTGGAATGATTTGAAAATTGTTATACACCAATGGCCCCCACCCGTCCTGATTGAGCTTGATTAATATTGCAAAGAATTGTGTGCAAATCTGGTAAATGTACCTAAATAGGCTCATAGCTGTAAATGCAGCTAAATGAGCTTCTATCAAGTGCTAAAACAATGGTAAACACTTATGTAATTAGTTACTGTCTGATTTGGAAATTAAGTAAGAAAAAGCTTTAGATTTGTTTTATTTGGCATTGTAGTTTGCGTTGATCAGTGGTAGGAATTCCTAAACTTAATATTATTATTATTATTATTATTATTATTATTATTATTACTTGTAATCTCATTTTATAAAAATATTTAAAAAAAGAATACAAAAATTACAAGCATTTTGAAGCTTTGTATATTTACATCATATACCACATAAACAATGAGGCCCCCCAAAACCATCTTCAAATTATAACCGTAACTTAATCTAAGCTTAGTCTCAATCAACAAAAAACATTGTCGGAAAGTATGGGAGCTATGTTAATTATATAACCACGGTCACTAAACCACATTATCCAATGCAGAAATACATAAAGAGGAGCATTGTAAACTAAGACAACCAAGACAAAGACAAAGGGATGAAAAATAAAGTGGGTAGGAACAAGAGTGTTAGTATAGGGATTGACCTTATGCACCCCAGAGCCCATTCGGGGTGAACAAGTTTGTTTTCCAGCCTCATTGAAGTAGGATAGATAGGCTATTAAATAATAATTTAATGAGAGACCAGAATCATGGACCTTTCACAGACAAAAATATGAGCCCCCAAGTTAGCAAAATGTAAAGATGCGCAATGGATTAACACAGGTTCCTCCAACAAAGCGAGAAAGAGGTTATGTCATGTGAGGACTATTGCTTAGATTCATGCATGTGACCTCTTTTTGGAATCACTAAGCTCCTTAGCATTAGTTGAGGAAATCCTTCTCCTCTGCCATATTTAGGGGAGATGTGAGTGGGAGGGCTGTGGGTGATGCATAGGAGGAGAGAGAAGGGAGTGTGAGTAACAAAAACAGATTAAACAAAAGGTACACAGTAACACAGGTTAAATATGCAGAAGCATAAGATTGAGTTGCTCCAGAAAGCAATGGGTTCTAAGAGAAACCTATGGTCTGGTAAATGGGAGCTATTCCCCTGCAGCAGCCAAACATCAAATAAGTAATTAATCCCACAGTGACTACCAAGGGACCACACTATCTTTCTATGTTCACTTCAGCAGTAACATAATGCTGAGTATCCCCATGTATACAGGTTACCGAATATAGAACTGGAGCTAGTTGTGACCTTCAGGGAAGCATTTCCAGACAAGACTGCGATATACTGCACCATCTCTTTTAGGGCTTTGCGGTCTTGGTGCTGTTGCATCTGGATCTCCTCAACATCCAATTGCTGTTGCCTCCGGAACTCCACACTGGCTACCTGCTGTAGCCTGGTAGTTTCCTGCTGAGCCTTGTTAGCTTCCTGCTGGGTCATGGTAACATGTACCAACTCCCTAATTACATCCTTTATGTTACCTCTTGATGGGGGCGGGGGGGGGGGGGGGTGGCAAAATATAGGGTAATCTGCAGTACTTCCCATGCAGCAGCCAAGTTATAGCACACTAGTCCACTGCCTCAATACAAGTAGCCATTGATAGTTTTACTTAGCAGTGTAAAATTAACAAAATGTAACATAAATCCTAGCCTGTCCGACTTTAACTAACATAATAAAAAATTTCCTCTCTGAGGTGGAAGGACCTAATGTCCCACAAACACCAAATTACAGAACTTACAGATAACAATGGCAGCGTCTCCAGCAGGCCTCTGTCCTGTTCTCCAGGCAGTGAGAGACTGAGGAAACAGCCTCACAGCCTATTAACTACACCTCACAGGTGCAACTCCTAATTACTCAGCAAGTATCAAGTTGGAAGATCCGAAATGGGCCTAATGAATGGAGCCTGCACTTCTCTCTCCATTCATAACCACAGGGACCCTTACGTGACTTACTGAAGCCAAGCCGTTGTTTGTAAACCTTCTTTCCAAACACACACGGTCTCCCTGGGATTTTAAAACACACAGGGCTGAAATCTGTGGCATATGTATCCAGGGCCGCTATCAGGGGGATACAGGAGGTACCAGTGTATGGGGCCAGCAGGGCTCACCAGGAGGCCTGCGGCCCAGACATACCATGGGGCCCACTATGAGCTGTCCTCCCCGGCGTCTCTGCTACTGCCGTGAGCCTGGCTGTCACTGTGACAGCCGGCAGCTGTGATCTGCCCCCTCTCCTTGTCTGTTGATTGTGTGACCTGACGCCACACTGATGTTCCCACCGCCGCTGTAGGAAGAAGGAACAGAAAGGCTGCATCAATTAACATATGGGTAAGTAATGCCTGTTTTAGAGAATGCCAGTTATTCCAGTAGGGAAAAATGGATGAAACACTGAGATGTATATGAATATATATTAATACGTGACTCTTTAAGAACCAATCTTATACTAACATGGGGAAGGGGGACCTGTCTGTTTCATTTGTACTGGGCCCCACAATTTCTGATGGCAGCCCTGTATGTATTTCCCACAACTTTTCCAGTGCTTCTGTCACAGTAAATATTCAAGAACTACGAACATCATCATAGAATGCTTTTTGTACTGGTTTATAATGTCTTCTTTTGCATTTTCAATGCTCCTGATATATACCGTATTTCCCCATGTATAAGACGCACCTTTTTCCCAAAAATGTTGGGTCTAAAACCTGGGTGCGTCTTATACAGGGGTAGTGGGGATGCAGGGGGGAGGGGCAGCGATACAGTGGCAGCGGGGGGGATCGAGGGGGAGCGGTGTAGCGTTACAGTGGCAGCGAGGGGATCGAGGGGAAGCGGTGCAGCATTACAGTGGCAGTTGGGGGGATCGAGGGGGAGCGGGGCAGCATTACATTGGCAGCGGGGGGGATCGAGGGGGAACGGGGCATCATTACAGTGGCAGTGGTGGGGGGACCAGGAGGAGGAGGCAAAGGCACAGTGGAGCGGGGATCCAGGAGGCGGGGGACAGAGGCACAGTGGCAGCGTGGATCCAGGAGGAGGGGGACAGCGCGGTATGCACGCATCCAGGAGGAGGGGGACAGAGGTACAGTGGCAGCATGGGGGGAGGGTCGATTGCAGGGAGAGTGTGCTGCCCGGCTGCTCTGATCACAATCAGAGCAGCCGGCCAATACACTCTCCTTGCCTTTTTTGACAGCTACCGTAATATTTTTTTTTCAAATTTTGGGGCCAAAATTAAGGTGCATCTTATACATAGGACCGCCTTATACATGGGGAAATATGGTAAATATTCTTTGTAAATTTCAGAGAACAAGAATGTATAGTGAAAATTGCATCCAGAACACACAAATGCCAAAAATTGTACTGTGCAGTTGGTCAATATTTCAAACCAGTGACATTTGCAGAGACAAAAGTTTTCTAAAAGTGAGACTGTTTCTAGAAATTAGAGACATTGGGCAATTTTGTCTGGTTGTGGGGATAACAATACAAATGAGCAGGAATTTTGGAGGTAGTAAAAAAAGTGTACCCAAACAGAATGGATTGTTGATGATCTAAGCAAACTGGTGTAGTAAGTTTTGGGAGTCATCATACATCATACATCCAATATTTTTTTTTTATTCCTTTGGGAATAGTTGCCACATGATAATAAATGCTTCATGGCCAAAAACATGTGGATAGCATATTAGTCTTTTTGGCCATTTCAGACACACCCAATGCTAAAAGGTGCAAAAAATCTTGCATACAGACATGTAATCCCCATAGTCAAATATTATCAGCAGTATATATCATACTTGTGGCACTGGCATTGGATTAAACTTTCCAAAAAGTAAATTCAGCAAATTTCTGCCCTGCTAGTGCAGTCCCAGTCAATTGTAAGTGCTGTTAGTGTGAAGTAAAAATGTCTAGGAGCTCAGCTGCGAAGCAGTAAGCGTGTATTGTGTAAAAATCATCTGTTCTTGGTTGCCACACTTACTATCATTCCAAACTGCCTGTGGAAGCATAGTCAGCCCAAGAACTGTTAGTTGGGAGGTTCATTGAAAAGGTTTTCATGGCTGAGCAGCCACACACAAGCCTCAGATCACTGTACACAATTTCAAACATCAACTGGGTTGATTAAAGCACACTGCCATTGGACTCTAGAGCAGTGGAAATGCATTATCTGGAGTGCTGAATCATAATCTGGCAGTCTGATAGATGAATCAGGGTTTGGCAGATGCTAAAAGAACGCTTCCTACCCAAATATATGTTGCCAAGTGTAAAATTTGAAGGCAGAAGAATAATGGTCTGAGCCTGTTTTCATGGTTTTGCCTAGGTCCCTTAGTACGAGTGAAGGGAAATCTTAATGCTACAGCATACAATGATATTCTAGAAAATTGTGTGCTTCCACCTTCTGTTTCAGTATGACAATGAATATATGCACAAAGCAAGGTTCCTAAGTTCGGTGTGGAAGAACTTGACTGATCTAGACACAGCCCTGACCTCTACCCCATTGAAAAACTTTGGGATGAATTGGAATTATCAAGCCTGAGGATGTGTCCGTACCCAGACTGGGTTGGGTCTCTGGAGTTAGGTTGGTGACTACGTACACAAAGCTGGGTGGCCTGATTATGTTCCTTTGCATGTAGGTGAAAGGACAGGAACAGGTGGTGATAAACTAGCAGAGAAGACCAGACAGGAACTGAACTTCTGAACCCGGGATGGAACCGGAATGCTGGAACCGGAATGCTGATTGCCGCAACTGGAATGTAACCGGAATGCTGGAATCGGAATGCAGATTGCACTGTCTGAACTGGAACAACAGAAAGGACTGCAGACTGCTGGGAACCAGGTTGGAGTTTGAAATAACAACGTTGCACTGGCAACAGGTAAGGGTTCCAGGAAGTCCTTTTATAGTAGTTTTTAATTCCCTTTTGGAGAGTGTGTTCAGCTGGGCAGAAAAAGCACTCTGAGTTGCTGAGATGGGTCAGATGACCATATCCAAGATGGCAGCTCCCAGGAACTGTTTATTGAGGGAAATCTGGAGCAGGCTGCTATCCCCTGATTGGCTGGGGGGAATCATGTGACTGAAGCCAAGATGGCTGCGCTCATCCCCTGATTCTGGAGGGATCTCTGGAGTGAAGAGAGATCTGAAACCAGCAGAGCCTGAGGACCGCAGGGACAGTTTGATAGACAGCAGAGAGGTAAGTGACAGGACCTGAGAGCCTGGTGTGTGACAGGAATGGTGTTTGAAGCATATAGCTTAGTTTAGGACCAGTATTCAATGATGTACCCTTGAGAATGGGATGTAGGCTTAAATATTTTGATCAAAAGATGAACTAATAACTCTTGTTTTCATTTTGCTAGATACACACATGTATGCAGTGTTAAGGACAAGCGCCAACAACACTGTTTTTGTTTTGTATACATATACACGGCATTCATTTTGCCATGCAGGTGTTATCATGTATAATATGGGATTTACTGAGTGCAGGCTTATTTGTTCTTATGAAATACTGACTTTGAGCCAAGACTTGCTGCTCAACATCAGTGCCCAACCTCACTAATTCTCAAGTGGCTGAAGGGATGTAAATCCCCACAGCCATGTTCTAAAATCTAGTGGAATGCCTTTCCAGAAGAATGGAGGCTGTAATAGCAGCAAAAGGGTGACCAACTCCATATTAATGCCCATGGTTTGGAATGAGATGTTCAGTAAGCACATATGTATGTGATGTTTGGGTGCTCACATTCTTTTGGACATGTAGTGTATGTTAACCCAATCACTTCACCAAGATAATGCATGAAATGCAGAGTAGGGACTATGAATTTTGTCTTACTAACAAATACGGGTCCTAAAGCTTGATTGATCTTTAAAGACACTTGGTTCTGTTGCATGTGATAAATTAATGTCAAGGTTTTATTGTGTTTTCAAACATGTATAATGCAATAGCCTGTAGCATAGGTAGAGTTGATGAATAAGAAGTGCTCATACACACACATTTCAGTGTAACAGCCAAGTGAAGCTTTATGCATTTATGAACAAGCAAACATGTCCATTCCTGCCAGGCTCTCCCTTCCTCCTGGGTAAAAAGAGGTCAGTGGCTTTCACGAACCCCCCACCCCCCACAATTATTTAACAACCACATACACATAAGAGGCTGTACCTTGAGAGGTGCTGATAAAATTTGGCTATGATGGGACTTTTTGGTTTCAACTAAAACTGGGGTTCAGCCACTCATCCATAATCTGTGACAAATAACACTAAATTATTCTACATAGTCTTTCTTCTGATCCATTTGTATATTTTCTTCTAGATGCAACTGGTCTGACCACAATGCCTTCAATTCAGGTAGATCCTTCCCCTCCCAAACAGGTTGTTCTCTAGGTTATCATATTTATATGGTGCAACAAAACTCTACAGCACCAGACAGTCGGTACCGGAAAATGTTTAACAATAAATCATACGTAAAAACAGAACAAGGACATACAATGTTGACAGAGCTTAGATTTTTGCTGGTGAGGTCGAATTGCATCATTTCTCATCTCACTCGGTTGTCACTACGCTCAATTTTGGTACCTGACAACAGTTTTGATTATGGACATGAATCTGCATTGGAACACACGTCAGCTCTATCCACTTGACTTGCCGAATACCTCAAGCTCATATCGGGGACTTTTAAAATAGCTGATCCCACCACACACTACAAGTAATACCATTACCGGAATGTCACCCATAATTCTGCATCTACAGGGTCATTGCTGAGTGAATAGTATGTTTAACTCATTTTATGCAGGAGAGAATATCTTTAACAGACTTAGTTCTCGGTACTGTGACATCATGGAAGTAGATCTTCTATTCTTAATCTAACAAGCATGATATTACTGGCAAAATGGATTAGTTAATGATATATAAAGTGTCCAAAATCCCAAATAAAAGATTAGGATTACCAAAAGAAAAAGATGAGGGTTTATGCTACATACAAATGTTAGAAAAATAAAATGTTTTGCTTGCAGCTATTCCATTAAGATTGCAGTTAAGTAGCTGTATCTTGATTACAAAAACATTAAAACTAACTAAAAGAAAATTCTGATATATTTCAAGGTCTTGTACCTTTCTGGTTTTCATTCATTGTTCTGTTGTATGAGGCGCGGTGACTTCCTGAAAATTACACTGGGTGGAGAGGCTTAGCTAATATGTTCCCTTCATTATCCCTTCCTGAATTAATAAGAGTCCTTTGAGATATCGCTCCTGGTTTGTTTATAGTAGTATTGATTTACACAGGAAAGCTTTCAATATTTTTCCATGGATATGTTTAATACTTTTTGATTCTTTTAGAATACTCCAGTGGACCTGAAAGAATAGCTGTAGAAATATGACTTACCATGTAAACTAACTTAACATCCATTTCCTTCTAGTGTTTATAGCTGAAATGTGTACCACTTTCAAGCAAATTGTATGCTTTTCTGTACAATGAAGAGTTACTGTAAGGAGAGGATGTAATGAAAATGAGCACTGAAATAAGTTTACAAAAAGACTAAACAAAAGGACAAAGTAGCACATTAGAGGACAAGTAAATCCACTCTCGAGCCCAATATGGTAAAATATACGGTAGCTTAGCTTTAGGTGTAATTCTGCTCAATACTGAAAGTGTGGCCTTGTGCTTTCAGTCAAGTGTCACTAATGCGACAAGATATGTTAATATTATTTGGCCACTTTAAAAATCAGACAAGTTTTAAAGATACTTTAAAATGAATTGTGGAGCATTTCACATGTATATTACACATGTTTGCAATGAACACACACACATAACAAACTAAGCAATGAAAATGCAATATGTTTCATTTTACAGAGAATATTAAAAGGCATATTTCACCATCATTGTCATCATCATCATCATCATCATCATCATTTATTTATAGGATGCCATAGATTAAATATATTAATACAATAAATATAATAACAGATACTTGAATACAATAAATATAAACATGGATAATAATGAGCTAACAATTACAGCTAACATGGAAGTATGAATTATATGGATATAAGTAAACAGATAGCAAAAAACTCCATATATGATATCAGACCAGGAATGTCCAATGTAGATGATTGTGAGACAGAGGGCCTGAGTCATGGAGTAAATACTGGCTGCTTTTTCATCTAGCACACAAATATTTGATAGCTTTATTATTACACTGAAATTTAAAGTTGATCTAGGACATGTCCTACTCTAACTATAAATCTGTCCCCACATTTTAAGTTTACCTCCCCCTCCAATGCAACATGGTTTTGCCCAGGTTCAAAGTTACTCCGTTTTTATGCCTTGCTCTCCTTAATGACTCAGGCCCAGAGTTTAGACAGGACCCTGAGAGCTTGTATTTTAGAGGGAGAGGGTAATGAGAGACAGTAAGAGGAAAAGGACATGAATGGATGGAGGAAACAGAGGGAGTGGACATGCGGGTCTAGGAAAGGGTGGGTAGGGAAGCATAAAGAAATGAGGTTTGAGGGAGCATTCAAAGAATTGTAGGAGAAGTACTTTAGTAAACCTCAATGTTGTATCTCTACCTCTTATATTACTTCATTTTTTTGGGATATATGTACAAGGCTGGTATTTTTTCTTGCACACTGTTGGTGTATGACTAGAATATCAATTATAATGTAGGGTTATATGGTGTATTAATAGGTATTTGTGCTACTGTAGATAAAATAATTGATTAACTTACTTTTGTTTACTGAAACAAAAATGGCACAATTTACTAAATTTCCACAGGCCTATCTATCCATTTTACTGTAATTTACAACCAAAATAGCACTGTTTATATGACCATCCTAACTATAACAAATTCTATTATTTTATATAACTTTATGTGGACTGATATATTTAGAGTTGCATGTCATAAAAATGTATCTTGGTGCAAAGCTGTTGCACTACGCATTTCCACAGCTAGCGTCTATATTTAGAGTTACACATATCTTGCACTTTCAACCCCATGCTCTTGGAGAAGGGGATCGGGGATGTTAAAATGCAAGTGCAATAAGGGGACGCAGATGCAAGTTAAGGAATCCTAATTGAAATGCTCCTTATTTTGAAATAAATTTTGAAATAAATTAGCTTGAAATCTATATTTAACACCTATCAAGGTGCAAGTTTTGGAGTCGATACTGATGATTGCTGCAGCTTTGCTCCAGTCATACTTATCTCAGAATACAGATGTGAAAATACAACTGTGCAAATGTGTCTTTGCCTATTAGCAAATGTGGCATCTTTACTTTCCACTGTAAATCTGGCCCATAGGGGGGAATTCAATTCCCCCTGAATTGGTGTAAAGTTATTACCGTTATTACGGTCATTTTAATCTGGCTTTCTGCTCGCAGCTCACAAAAAGCCGTCGTTGAAACTACCATAATAACGTTAATTAAGAGCATTATTACAGTAATAACGGTAATAATACGCAGGCCACGTTACTTTTAACATTAACGCAGCCAATTGAATTCCCCCCATAATGTCAGTATAATCATTTCAAATGATAAGTTATTTTTTCATGAAAACGGCTTTAGCAAATGGACTTTTATACCAGAAAATACAGCACAGCTAATTTAAGAGAGGATTTCAAAAAATGTGAGTCACATAGAACTATATCAACATTTTCTTTAAATAAATCAGATCATCCCATAATTGACTTCAATTGCCGCATACACCTAAAATGGTCAGGTTCCAACTTGTTTCATTCACATACAGGTTGTGTTTCACTAATTTTAGTTACCTAGGGTCAAATTTTTAAAAAATATATATTTTTTATTATTTTATTAATGTATTAATTTATTTCACAATATATTGATTGAGGCAAACCCTAAACCAGAGGACCTGTAATTGTATTTTGCACTCTTTATTCATACCGCGTTTTCTTTCTATAGAATGAACATTGTCCTTGAAAAACAGGTTTTAAAATGATTTTTCACATCCGAGCAGGTGCTTTCAGAAATGGACATGCACATTTACTCTTTTAAACTTTTTTTTTTTGAAAAAAAAAAAGCTCTGAGCTTTTATTCTGCATATGCACTGGTGCAGCAAAAAGTGAAAAAAAAAATGCTCCTAGTGTGCCAGTTTCCAGGCCCCTCCTGAATGAACAGGCCCCTTTGTCAGGATGGCAGAGTAGTGATAGGTCATTATATATATATATATATATATGTGTGTGTGTGAATATATATATATATATATATATATATATATATATATATATATATATATATACACACATATCTACTATATAAATGCCTAGTGGCGTGTGTGATAAAAAAAAAAGGCTGCAGCGCCACCTGCTGGGCAGAGTTATACACTGACCTATATATTTCTTGAAGGAGAAGTGACAGTTGGGAGTGGTTGGTGGTTGCTGGTTGCCTGGGGTGACAGTGGGGAGTTTTTAACACCTTAAATAGCTTGATGAAGGATGTGGCGATGAAGATGAAGAATGAGGTGATGGAGAAAAATGATGAGGTGGTGACATGTGGACAAAACCACGTTAAAAAAGGGCGCTTGCGTCGGGAAGTAACGCTCTTCCCCTGTGGAGGCCTGTGCTATGGCCCAAATGCATGACAAGAACCTTTTTAACACCTTAAGTAGCTTGATTTGACTAGAATGCATGAGTATCATGCACGGGTTAACTTGTGTGTGTATATATATATATATATATATATATATATATATATATATATACATACATACACATATATATATATTTGTAGTGAGTGCACCGGGATATACTGAAAGACGTCATATGTTTTATTGCGCTTATTCACCCACTTCACCAACAAAGCAGGCAGGATTCAGAAGGTTTCTGTGCTCTTCTGGGTGCTCCCAAAAATTTGGGAGTCTCCCGGACATTCCGGGAGATTAGGCAGCTATGTATACATCTCAAGCGCTCCTTACTGAAATTGCCTGCTTCACATAAAAGACACCATCTGTCCTAATATACAATATAACTTACATAGAATGTGAATCTTGGCGCTTCGTATACCAGTGGATCAACCATTGTGAATGTAAATCAGTGTCTGTAAAATGATATAAAAAATGACACATATCAAACTATATCATATAAATACAAATATGAGCCAAGCATTAATCAAAAATATACACAAAGTTCATCAAATATGTATTCAAAGTTCATCAGATAAACAGTTCCTTGAAAATTTACTTCTTAATTTTCTGTGGAAAACTCTTGCAAAACTGCTATGTTATAAATTTGTAAAAACAAAGGTATAGTGATAGCTTTTTTGTCACTCAAAATAGCTGGTTTGCCAGTAGGCTGTCTTTTGTGCTAAATGATGACATGTGTTATCACTTAGACAAACAGCTGGAAGGGTCCACAGGAACGTTATTGTATAATATACAAGTGCAGGATAGTAAGCAAAAACAACACTAAAAAAGTTTGTGGGGATTTGCTGCACACATCCCCGATATCTGCGATTATGCCCTAACTATCAAGCTCCAAAATTAGGAACTTGATCCCGGTAGCTAACGCCATCTAAAGATGGTGTTAGCCGTTATAACCTAAGGGGAGAGCATTGCAGGAGAGGGATCTTCAGATCCTTCCACTGCAGGCTTCGTGCTCTCACCATCACAAACTCCACCATGCCATAGAAACCTGTAAGCAATTGCGATCACTTTACTATAGATTATTCATTGGGGCAGGCTCCTACCGGTGCCACTGTCCCAGCTGATCAATTTTAATAAATTGCCACATAATTAATATCTTATCATTGCGATAAGAAATTTAAATTAAATTGAACAATTTAAGTTGGTTAAAAATTGACCCCATAGTCACACCTCTTCCTCCCTAGAATCTCTGGTCAGACACGGGATAATAGACACGATTTCAACCAGTGTGGTAATCCTTCACACCACACTTTGGCATCTCCAAGGCTCCGCCTTACACACTGGACCTGTGTCTGCCCTGCATTTTCAAGTTGAGTCCCTCCAATGAGCTGCTTTTAACTGAACCCAGGTTGAAAAAACTGGGACCACATTTCAGACCGCAGCACATCTGGCTCCAACCCGGGAATAGCCCTGGTCATGACCCGGGTCGCAAGATCCAGATCACCCCATTCACTCCGACACATGACCTGGGTTATTCCTGGGTCCATGCCTCTGTATGAAAGACGTAATAGTTACACTGTTCACTCCTCTGACAGTCTGGCACGGACCAAATCGAATATTTAACTAGTCCAATGGGCAAGGACTTGATGAGCATGTCCAGCTCATTTCTTCCATGGTTTTCAAAGCGGGCAAAGCTCTGTGTATGCCAATAGTAAAGCTTACAAACAAATATATTACATATCAATATTTAGCAGCAAGGGTAGTTCTATCCATAGCGAACAATACATTATCTAAGATAATCATTCATGATAATTCCAATTCTTATTAGGATTGTTACAAATGTATTTTGGTTTCTGCGACCAAGGAGTCCTTAGACACAATTCTTAGTTCTGTTGATTTAATACGTGTGAAAACAAGAAATTCCTTGAGTAACATGCTGGACTCCCCTCTCTCTATTATGCAGTCATGGGAGAAGTGAAATGCCTTTGATGCCTTGATGTACCTGAGATAACAGATCAATGTCATTTGTTGCATTTTTAAAAGAAAAGAGACTAAACCCATTCACTACAACACCATGGAAATTCAGTTCTTCAAAGCATAATAATACTGGATTAATAGAACTGAAACATTTGCAATGCACAATTTACATTTCACAAATGCTTTGAAATATTTAGACACCTAATCATTGGCAAGATGCATCTGAGCAGGAAGAGGGGAAGTAAATCTAAAAGTCCATTTGGCATAATAAGGATGTCTGCTACACATGTGACTTTTGAATAATAATATACCTTATTATTAAAGAGAATAAGTGCCTGAGTTGAAATTGGGTAGTAGCAAAGAGACTTATTCTAGTCAAAGACTACAGACCGTACCATATAATGAAGATGCAACAAGGACAATGCAATCATTGTGTGTTGCCTCTGCATCGCCGTTCGGGGCAATGCCATTCCTGTTCTCTTCCGCTGCACTGATAACTAACTTGGAGAACCGCGACCTGCGCACCTCACACAGCCAAGTCCATACCTCCTTGCAGGGGTCCCTGGTGAATACCGGGAGTGTGTTAGACTCTGCGCCTCCCTGCTTAGTTGTGCCAATATCAGTCAGTGACACCCACAACAATCATTATCGTGACAGTATACTCTGGCCATGAGTACACAGGATGAGCCTTCGGCCTGGGATCTTCTATTGCACATGGCCCAACGTGTGGATGTTAGGATCTTACCTGTTCCCCGCTCCGCTGCGCTGTCGGGTCTGGCAGCTTGTCATCTTCAGCGGTGAGCGTTCTCCCTGATGGCGCCGCTGCACTTCCGGATTCTCGCAGCAGGGGTCATGTGACTCTGGGCAGGGAATTCAAAAACTACTTATTCCTGCTCTGACACGCTATCTGTGTCAGAGCAATGTGTTTCCTGTTCCTGGCTAACAGTTCCTGTGTTCCTGACTCCTGTGATCCTGCTCCCTGTGTACTCCTTTATTCCTCCTACTCCTGTGTACCAACCTGGCTGTGACCTGACTATTCTTTGGCTTATTCCTGGCACCACGTATTGAACTGTCTTCCCTGTGTACCGACCCGGCTGTGTTATCAACTACTCTCTGGATTTCCCTCTGACACCATATACCTGAGGTCTCCTGTGTACCGACCCGGCTGTGTTCCTGGACCCATCTCCTGCTACGCACTCATTAACTCCGTGCATCTACCGCTTACCGCTCCAGACCTTCAAACCCTGGAATTCACGGTTAGTGCCTGTACTTACATCACTTGTCATATTGCCTGTCTGACTATTCATCACTTAGAACCTTCTCCCTTACGTCAGTAGGCTAACCTGGGGACCGCGACCTGCGGTTCTTCGGCAGCAAAGACCACACTACCTTGCGGTGGTTCTTGGTGAAGACCGGAAGGCCGTTAGACTCCGCGCCCTAGGTAAGCCTGTGCAAATACTGACTAAGGCATTTAAATCGTAACAGTTTGCTCTGACCCCGCTATCTAACTGATGGATGCCTCAGGGAATCCCACCGCTAGGGTATTACTGGATCACCTAGCGGCCCAGGTTGAAGACCAGGGGAAGAATCAAGAACATTTATTACAGATTCTGCAGACTCTCTCTAACAGGTTGGATACGCTTCAAGCAGCTCAGGTGGCAGCTCCAACTCCTCCGCCTGTTCCGGCTCCACAACCTGCCCCCGCCCAGAGCAGCCCTGCTGTATCTGCTCCAGCACCCTCTCAACTCTGCATACCTAACCCACCTAAGTTCAATGGGGACCCCAAGGAATGCCGAGGGTTCTTGAACCAATGTGCTATTCAATTTGAACTTCAGCCCGGAAACTTTCCTACAGAGAAAACTAAAGTTGCTTATATAATCTCCTTATTGTCTGGTCAAGCACTTGCCTGGGCTTCTCCCCTTTGGGAACATGATGACCCTAGTCTTCATAATAGTGCCATCTTTTTGGAAACCTTCAGACGCATCTTTGATGAACCTGGACGTGTCTCCAGTGCTGCTTCTGGACTTTTCCGTCTACGTCAAGGTACTCTTACTCTGGGCCAGTACGCTCTCCAATTTCGCACTATGGCGGCTGAGCTACGATGGAACAATGAAGCTTTGGTGGCCAAGTTTTGGCAAGGCTTGTCAGATCGTATTAAGGACGAGTTAGCAGCCCGGGAGTTACCCACTACTCTGGACGAATTGATTTCCCTCTGTAATCAGATTGATATCCGGTTCCGAGAACGCACTCAAGAGAGAGAAAGTTTCCGCCGATCTACATTCCGCTTGGCACCCCGATTTCAAAGCCCAATTACTCCTGAGGAAGAGCCTATGCAGTTGGGAAGGGCACGTTTATCCCAGGAGGAAAGAGAGAGGCGATTCAAGAACCGTTTGTGCCTCTATTGCGGAGAACCCGGTCATGTTTTAAGCCAGTGTGGAAGGCGTCCGGGAAACGACCAGACCTAACTGACGTTGGAGAGGCTAAGTTAGGTAGGTCTATTCCCTCTCCTGTGGATTCTAGTTTTTCTATTCAAGTCCTTCTGCGATATATTGATAAACAACTGTCTTTTCCAGCTCTCATTGACTCCGGAGCAGCGGGGAATTTTCTACGAGCTGACATCGTAGAGAGGTTGTCGTTACCCACGCAACCATTGGATCCACCTGTCGCAATTACAGCTATAGACGGCAGTCGTTTTATTGGAGGATCCATTAAGAACAGAACTGTCAACCTTCCTCTACGCATCGGAGCCTTACACACTGAAGAAATCTTCTTTCTAGTCGTCCCAAAGGCCATCAACCCTGTGATTCTAGGCCTTCCTTGGCTCAGACTTCACTCTCCCACTCTGGATTGGCAGAAGCCTGAGATTCTTGCATGGGGTCCAGGATGTCATTCCAGATGTCTTCCCAGGATTCATAAACCCGCTATGGCCGGTTCTTCCACATCCTCCGGTATACCTCCTCAATATTGTTCATTTTCTGACGTCTTTTGTGAAAAGGAGGCTTCCAAGTTACCCCCACACAGACCTTGGGATTGCGCAATTGATTTGATGATGGACAAGATACCACCCAGAGGACGTGTATTTCCTTTATCTTTACCCGAATCTGATGCTATGTCCCTATATATCAAAGAGAATTTGAGCAGGGTTTTCATCCTAAAGTTCCACCCTTCAAAGATTTAACCGCTTCTGGAGTTCCTGCAGTTGATTCCCTTTTATCAGACTTCTCGGCTAGGTGGGATCTTATTAAATGCAAATTGCTTCACACCTCTGCTATCAGTAAAAAAGCATTTGACAAAAGAAGAAGACCATCTCCACTACTTACTCCTGGTGACAAAGTATGGTTGTCTACGAAGAATCTTCGCTTGTTGGTCCCCTCTAGGAAATTCGCTCCCCGATTTATTGGTCCCTTCAAGATCATAGAGGTCATTAATCCAGTGGCCTTTAGATTAAAGTTACCTCCTACCTTTAGGATTCCCAATGTGTTCCACATTTCCCTTCTCAAGCCACTTGTTATTAACAAATTTTTGTCTTTACCAAGACCTCCTGCTGCCATCTCTACGCCAGATCAGGAATTCGAGGTTAAAGAGATTCTAAACTCTCGTATCTCCAGAGGTTCCTTACAGTTCCTGGTTGATTGGAAAGGATACGGCCCGGAGGAACGTTCTTGGATTCCTGCAAGAGATCTTCATGCTCCAAACTTGTTAAAAAAATTCCATGCCAAGTTCCCTCAAAAGCCTTATAGGTTGTCCGGAGGCCACCCTTGAGGGAAGGGGTACTGTTAGGATCTTACCTGTTCCCCTGCTCCGCTGCGCTGTCGGGTCTGGCAGCTTGTCATCTTCAGCGGTGAGCGCTCTCCCTGATGGCGCCGCTGCACTTCCGGATTCTCGCAGCAGGGGTCATGTGACTCTGGGCGGGGAATTCAAAAACTACTTATTCCTGCTCTGACACGCTATCTGTGTCAGAGCAATGTGTTTCCTGTTCCTTGCTAACAGTTCCTGTGTTCCTGACTCCTGTGAACCTGCTCCCTGTGTACTCCTTTATTCCTCCTACTCCTGTGTACCAACCTGGCTGTGACCTGACTATTCTGTGGCTTATTCCTGGCACCACGTATTGGACTGTTTTCCCTGTGTACCGACCCAGCTGTGTTATCAACTACTCTCTGGATTTCCCTCTGGCACCGTATACCTGATATCTCCTGTGTACCGACCCGGCTGTGTTATCAACTACTCTCTGGATTTCCCTCTGGCACCATATACCTGAGATCTCCTGTGTACCGACCCGGCTGTGTTCCTGGACCCATCTCCTGCTACGCACTCACTAACTCCGTGCATCTACCGCTTACCGCTCCAGACCTTCAAACCCTGGAATTCACGGTTAGTGCCTGTACTTACATCACTTGTCATATTGCCTGTCTGACTATCCATCACTTAGAACCTTCTCCCTTACGTCAGTAGGCTAACCTGGGGACCGCGACCTGCGGTTCTTCGGCAGCAAAGACCACACTACCTTGCGGTGGTTCTTGGTGAAGACCGGAAGGCCGTTAGACTCCGCGCCCTAGGTAAGCCTGTGCAAATACTGACTAAGGCATTTAAATCGTAACAGTGGACCAGCAAGACGCCAATCAGGCCCAACTAATACAGTGCATTCAGGGTGTGGTTTCCCACCTGGACCCCCTTCAAGGGTCATTACCTGTACGCTCTGTAGTTCCCACAGGAATAGAATCCACTGCTGCTGCTGCTGTTTCTACCTCCACCAGCTCCACCAGTTCCACAAGCTCCCAAGGTTTGCATATACAGCCTCCAGAGAAATATGACAGAGACCCAAAGAAGTGTTGCTTGTTCCTTAACCAGTGTGCCATACATTTTGAACTTGCACCAGAAAACTTTTCCTCAAACAGAATTAAGGTGGCATATATAATCTCCCTCCTTTCAGGCCAGCTCTTGCCTGGGCATCTCCCTTGTGGGAGCATGACAGTCCATTGCTCCAGAGTTCTGTTACTTTTATTGAAAGCTTCTGTAAGGTTTTTGACGAGCCTGGTTGCATGTCCTCTGCGTCCACTGGTCTCTTAAATCTCAAGGAACTTTCACTGCTGGCCAGTATGTGGTCCAATTCCGGACTCTAGCATCTGAACTTTGTTGGAATGACGAAGCTATTATCGCTACCTCCTGACAAGGTTTGAAATGACAGGAGTACTTAGCGTCTCGTAAACGCACACAGGAGCGTGATCGTGGTCGCTGATCCTTTCCTCGTCTTGCACCTCAATTCCAGTCTCTTGCGCTTCCCACGGAGGAACCCATTCAAATTGGTTGTTCACAACTATCTCCTGAAGAACGAGATAGGCGTCTGAGGAATCTACTATTTCTCTACTGTGGAGAACCTGGACATCTTCTCTCTGCATGCCACAAGAGACTGGGAAATGCCACCTCCTAGGTGATTGCAGGGAGGTCAGCCTAGTGTTCCAGTCCTCCTCCTCCTGGTTCCCAGAAGTAATCTGAAATTCTCATGCCCATTATTGTCTTTACCTCTGATGGTCCTCTACCCCTGTCTGCCTTCGTGGACTCGGGATCCGCAGGGAACTTCATATCTTCCAGTCTGGTCTCTCAGCTCCATTTGAGTACTACCCCTTTGCCTCAGCCGCTGACACTCACCGCAGTGGATGGAAATCGAATCTCTAATGGCTCACCAGCTTCACGGTTTCTGTCTGGCTGATGGTAGGAGCTCTCCATTCGGAATGGATTAAATTTCTGATTCTCCCACAATACATTAACCCTATTATTTTGGGTCTACCCTGGCTGAGGACATATTCTCCACAATCAATTGGCATCATGCTCAGGTTACCTCTTGGGGTTATTCTTGTAGATCACGTTGCTTGACACCTGTCACACGTTGTAATCTGGTCATTTCCTGTTGGGCTACCTCCTCCTATGATCTTCTCCCCAAGGTCTACTCTGATTTCCTCAATGTTTTTAACAAAGTGTCTGTGGAATCACTTCCTCCTCATCATCCTTGGGATTGCCCCATTGATCTGGTGCCAGGCAAGAGCATCCCTCGAGGCAAGGTATTTCCTTTATCCGTTCCTGAGACTCAGGCCCATGTCTGAATACATCTTTGAAAATCTCAAACAAGGATTTATTTGTAAATCATCTTCTCCCGCTGGCGCAAGGTTCTTCTTTATAATGAAGAAAGATGGGTCCCTCAGACCATGCATCAACTATTGCAAACTCAATGCCATCACTGTCAAAAATCGGTACCCCCTTCCCCTCATCCCTGAGCTATTCATTCATATCTGTGGAGCTCAAATCTTCACAAAACTGGATCTCAGAGGTGCCTACAACTTAATCAGGTTTAGGAAAGAGGACAAATGGAAAACCGCATTCAACACTAGTGAAAGGCCACTACGGGTACCTTGTAATGCCCTTTGGGCTGTGTAGTACCCCTGCCGTATTCCAAGAATTTGTCAACAAGGTCTTACGAGATCCATTGTATCAGTCCGTGGTGGTCTATCTAAACGATATTTTGATATTTTCCCAGGACCTACCTTCCCACCATGCACATGTGAAAGAGATGCTTCTTCACTTGCGGAAGAATCACTTATATTGCAAACTGGAAAAGTGCCTTTTTGATCAATGCCAGGTACCCTTTCTGGGATACATTGTATCCAGGTCTGGCCTCCAAATGGACCCAGGTAAAGTGAAGGCCATTCTCGACTGGCCCCAGGCGGCAGGGTTAAAAGCTATTCAAGGCTTTATCGGCTTCACGAATTACTACCGGCAATTTATTCAGAGATTTTCTACCCTTATTACTCCTATTACTTCTCTTATATGTAAGGGAGGCCAAGTCAAATCCTGGCCCAAAGAGGCAGTCCTTGCATTTAGGGCTATCAAAGAAGCTTTTTCCTTGGCTCCTATCTTGACCCAGCCAGATCTACATAAACCTTTTTTTTTGGAGGTCGACGCCTCTTCATTTGTGGGGTTGCTTCTCAGCCAAGGGAGTGGGCTCTCACTCACAATTTTGTAAGCCGTGAATAAAGAATGGTACCAAAACATCCTCCAAGAGCAACTTCTACCAACCATCCAAGAAGAGTTTGGTGACGAACAATACCTTTCCCAGCATGATGGAGCAACTTGCCATAAGGCAATAATGATAACTAAGTGGCTCAGGGATCAAAACATTGAAATTTTGGGTCCATGGCCAGGAATTTCCCCAGACCTTAATCCCATTGAGAACTTGTGGTCCTAAAGAGGTGGGTGGACAAACAAAATCCGACAAATTCTGACAAACTCCAAGCATTGATTAGGCAAGAGTGGGCGGCTATCAGTCAGTATGTGGCCCAGAAGTTGATTGACAGCATGCCTGGGAGAGTTGCAGAGGTCTTCAAAAAGAAGGGTCAACATTGCAAATATTGACTCTTTGCAAAAACTTAATGTAATTGTCAATAAAAGCTTTTGACACTTATGAAATGCTTGTAATTTTACTTCAGTATACCATAACAACATCTGACAAAAAGGTCTAATAACACTGAAGCAGCAAACTTTGTGAAAACCAATATTTGTACCATTCTCAAAACTTTTTGGCCATGACTGTACTTGAACATTTGATTTGAGCAGAATTTTTGAATAGGACTGCTGAATGGAGTGGTTGGGTTAGGACTGGGAACTCAGGTCAGATTTCACAGGCAAAATGTGTGAATTTTGTGACCACATTTTGTCCATCTCCAATAACAGGCAGATTTTTGTAGTACCAATTGGATAAGAGCTTTAGCCAAATAATAAGTTTGAAACTTGACTTCTCATGTAGTACTCATCTGCAAGCAAGCAGGAAAACAAAATGATCCTCTTAATGCTTTAATTGAATCACTTATTTAGAAATTACATCATCTAAGCAGCATATAGCAGTTTTGATGAGGTCATAGTACTCAAAGCTATGCAATGATATGTATATATTTTTATACTTTCAGATAATTTTAGAGAATGTGGTCATAAAACAGGATTTTGTCTCTCAGCTTTTCTGTTTTCTGAACTGGACATTATTAATAGCATACACGTCTGTTTTGTAGGATTGCCAGACCTGTGAATGGCCACAGTTCTTTAAAGGCATACAAGGTTGTCGCAAAGGTAAGGTGACTAAGGCAGTGACTTTAGGCTCTGAATTCAGCAGGGCCTCATAATGGGTTATCAGTGGTTTCCTCACAAATACTGGACTCGGGCATTTGCTTCCTCCTTGATTCCTGCTTCCAGTGTGCACAGCTCGGACGAAGGGCTTTCACTTCACCTCACCTTATAAGCTAAATATAGCTCTATTAATAGCTCTCTGCAGTGTACACTACACCTCCATGTCATAGGAGCACTTCAACATGCATATAGAGATTTGAGCAAGGCCTGATTGAAAGTTCAGGCTGCCCTAGGATAATCAGCAGCATCTTTGGCACTCATTTCATTTTCATTAAAATCAGAAACAGAGGCATGAGTGCAGGGCCTGATCAGCCAATAGGCGCTGGAGCCTGGGGGGGGGGGGGCGTAGCTTCGCCGCGGCCCCATTGACAGGCAGCTAGCAGCGATTGCTGCCAAGCTGCCTGTAATGTATAGCACTGGAGAGAAGACTGCTGCCCAGGTAAGTCCTGATGTCTGGGGGCGGAGGGGCTGGTAACAATGCTAAAGGGGCAAGTAAAGAGGCTAATGGTGGCAGGTGACAAAGCTATTGGGGACAGATAACAATGCTAAAGGGGCAGGTGAAGAGGCTAATGGGTCAGGTAACAATGCTAATGGGGCAGATAATTCTAAAGGAACAGGTGAAGAAGCTAATGGGGCAGGTAACAATGCTAATAGGGGCAGATAACAATGCTAAAGGGGACAGGTGAAGAGGCTAAAGGGGGCAGGTGACAATGCTAATGGGGCAGGTAATTCTAAAGGGACAGGTGAAGAAGCTAATGGGGCAGGTAACAATGCTAGTAGGGGCAGATAACAATGCTAAAGGGGACAGGTGAAGAGGCTAAAGGGGGCAGGTGACAATGCTAATTGGGCATATAATTCTTAAGGGACAGGTGAAGAAGCTAATGGGCAGGTAACAATGCTAATAGGGGCAGATAACAATGCTAAAGGGGACAGGTGAAGAGGCTAAAGAGGCAGGTAACAATGCTAATGGAGCAGATAATTCTAAAGGGACAGGTGAAGAAGCTAATTGGGCAGGTAACAATGCTAATAGGGGGAGATAACAATGCTAAAGGGGACAGGTGAAGAGGCTAAAGGGGCAGCTAACAATGCTAATGGAGCAGATAATTCTAAAGGGACAGGTGAAGAAGCTAATGGGGCAGGTAACAATTCTAATAGGGGCAGATAACA
Organism: Mixophyes fleayi; assembly: GCF_038048845.1. Lineage (NCBI taxonomy): Eukaryota > Metazoa > Chordata > Amphibia > Anura > Limnodynastidae > Mixophyes > Mixophyes fleayi. The sequence continues at coordinate 159,491,709 of NC_134403.1, read as the reverse complement.
ATGCTAAAGGGGACAGGTGAAGAGGCTAAAGGGGGCAGGTGACAATGCTAATGGGGCAGATAATTCTTAAGGGACAGGTGAAGAAGCTAATGGGCAGGTAACAATGCTAACAGGGGCAGATAACAATGCAAAAGGGGACAGGTGAAGAGGCTAAAGAGGCAGGTAACAATGCTAATGGGGCAGATAATTCTAAAGGGACAGGTGAAGAAGCTAATTGGGCAGGTAACAATGCTAATAGGGGGAGATAACAATGCTAAAGGGGACAGGTGAAGAGGCTAAAGGGGCAGCTGACAATGCTAATGGAGCAGATAATTCTAAAGGGACAGGTGAAGAAGCTAATGGGGCAGGTAACAATGCTAGTAGGGGCAGATAACAATGCTAAAGGGGACAGGTGAAGAGGCTAAAGGGGGCAGGTGACAATGCTAATGGGGCAGATAATTCTTAAGGGACAGGTGAAGAAGCTAATGGGCAGGTAACAATGCAAATAGGGGCAGATAACAATGCTAAAGGGGACAGGTGAAGAGGCTAAAGAGGCAGGTAACAATGCTAATGGAGCAGATAATTCTAAAGGGACAGGTGAAGAAGCTAATTGGGCAGGTAACAATGCTAATAGGGGCAGATAACAATGCTAAAGGGGGCAGGTGAAGAGGCTAAAGGGGGCAGGTGAAGAGGCTAAAGGGGGCAGGTGACAATGCTAATGGGGCAGATAATGCTAATGGGGCAGGTGAAGAGGCTAAAGGGGGCAGGCAAAAAGGCTAAAAAGGGCAGGTGAAGAGGCTAATGGGGGCAGATATCAATGCTAGAGGGGCAGGGGAAAAGGCTAATGGGGCAGATAAAAATGTGAAAGGGGCAGGTGAAGATGCTAATGGGGCAGATAACAATGCTAAAGAGGCAGGTGAAGAATCTAATGGGGGCAGGTAACAATACTAATGGAGTCAGGTGACAATGCTAAAAGGGGGCAGGTGAAGTGGCTGAATGGGGCTGATGAAATGATTGAGGGGACTATTTTAAAAAATAGAGCAGCTTTGGGGGGGGCATAATCTCTGTATTGTGTGGCTGTTATAGGGATGGTCCCTGCTGTTCTAGGGTCATTAGAATGCTAAATGTTAGTCAGGTGGGCTGATGGAGGCTTATATTTGATTATAGCTCTTTGACCACAATTTTCATACATTTTATTGCCTACATATGTCTGTGCTATGGGGTAGCTTTATCTGGCCATAATGGACTGTTTTGGAGCCTAATCATTCAGGATTTGTTAACATTTAGCATTATAATACCATTGCTGTATATTTTCAAAATAGCACCCCTTTCTCAAGAAGCCAGTTAGAAGACAATAAAGCTGCAAGAACAGGGAACAGAGAAGAACAAGAACAGGTAAGAGAGAATGCACAATCTGTCTAAATTTGAATGCTGGCGAATTCTCCTGAATACACATATTCAGGAGTATTCCTATACGTTTATATTGGAGGGGGAGGTGGGGGGGCTGCGGCGGTAATAGCCTAGGGCGGCTGGAACCCTTAATCGGGTCCTGCATGAGTGTGAGTGAACGCTCCTGAGGGAGAAGATAGAAAAGTGGAGGGGGCTCTCATGTATATATATTTAGTATTCAAAGTGGAAATTTATAAGAGGCAGCATGGAAAATATAAGTGCACACTCTTACATTGCACCCCTCATCTTTCTTACCCATCGCTTACCACTTGAACGGTCATTCTGCTGCTGCACCTATGCACACTCTGAGCCTATTGTTTGTACTCAGGGGGATACTGGGGAAATATGAACCCACTTCCCCTCTGAGGATATTTCAGTGATGCACTACAATGCCATCCTATGCATCCGGCATTCTGGGACATTAATCTAATTTTATTGCTATGCTCATTAAATAGCTTTCTGCTTCTTATCATGCTGATACGTCTGCCTGATGTCTCCTAAAAATGCATGGAGTTAATCTGGAATAAAACAATGGTGTGTGTGGGGTGTTTCTTGGCAACAGTAAAACAGTGCCTAACTTGGATAGTGTTTGTACCACATTCAACATACCAGGTGTTGTTGATGTGGCCACTGAGACTGTGTGCTTTGGGATTTGGGGGTTGTGTATGAGTGCCAGTTGGGGCTGTGTTCTCTGCTTTGCCTGTACGTGCCCAACTGCTGTGGCATCAGAGAAATAAAACTTACATCAGGGGGTAAATGTATCAATCAGAGTTTTTCCGGCGGGTTTGAAAAGTGGAGATGTTGCCTATAGCAACCAATCAGATTCTTGCTGTCATTTTGTGGAATGTACTAAATAAATGATAACTAGAATCTGATTGGTTTTTCAAACCCGCCGGAAAACTCTCAGCTTGATACATTTACCCCCAGGGCTATAGTCTTAGCTTTTGCTGCCTGATTAAAGCCATGATGATTGTGCTGTGCTGTATGTGATAACAGTAAAATAATTTTGCATGAAAGAAGTCCTCAGCTGTAATTGGCTATTTTTTTTTAAATATATGTTATATGGAAACAGGTAAAGAAAGTTAGAATTCAGCTATGGTGTACATTACTGGTAACATGAATTTTAAACTTGGTTTGTGGAATGGTCTTTCACAAAAGTATGATAAGATTCAATAAGCAAATTTTGTAATGATTTCTTGGATATATTTTAAAAACAGAAATGATATCGTAGCTCTGGTTGAGTCGTCTCTTCGCTGACAGCTTTTAAGAGAATACATTCACATACTTGCAACATGTAGAATTATCAGCTTCCCTTCTCTCCTTGTATTCCTTTTCTTATGTACAATGATAACTTCAATCTACTAAAAACATTTAAAGCACTGAACTGTGATGAACTGTCTATATGCAAAAACAACTTGTATATTATAATGTATTCATTATATTTTATATGTATAGCGCCACCATATTACAAGTTATTCACACCCGTCTCTGCCACTGTTGAACTTACAGTCTAAATTCCTTACAGACACACACACACTAATGTCCATTTTTGTCAGGAGCCAGTATGTGTTTGGATTGTGCACGCATAACTTTTATTACACTGCAAGCTCTCTTGTGCATGTTATTTTCACCCTCTCTCTGGGTTCAATGTAACCTGTAACCTGGAGTGAATATGTTGCTGCTAATCAAATACACATATTTATAACAAAAAAAGCATTAGGGAATTTTCACAGTTTTAACTGAATTTCTAGGGAACAGGTTTACTCATTTAGCTCCCTCTGCTGGTTACATTGCTTATAAAACAGATATTTAATAGCTATTATATAATATTACACAGGCTATATAAAACGGTGAAGTCCATTTATGGAGTGGTTTTACAAAACCAAGATAAGATAAGTAGAACTTGATTTGTCCAGAGTAAATATATGCCACAACTTATACGAGCATTGGGAACAAGTGTCCTAGCCCAGTGTCCAGCAGCAAGTATGATGCCAAAGACAAATACAAGACAAATAACTACTCCGAGCCGGCAGATGATCACAGGAGTACCCATGCAGCACAAGAGTGAAAGGCTTTCCAGAACCAGAAGAGAAATGAGGTTTCAATTGAGATAAGTGGTGAAGAACAGTCATGGTTGCCAGCAGCTGACTATCTTGGCATTTCTACAGTGACTGGTTCATCTTTCATTTCTCCACCTTCCACTGTCTTTTACTGAGCCAGGGGGCATATTTTACTTATGTATGCATGCCCCTACTATACTTCACTTGCACTCCTCATAGGTAAAGGGTTGCAAGTCCAAGTTACTCAAAATTAAAAATTTGGCATTTTCCTGCATATGTGTAAGTCCTAAGCGAAAACCATCATCATCATCACCATTTATTTATATAGCGCCACTGATCCCACAGCGCTGTACAGAGAACTCACATCAGTCCCTGTCCCATTGGAGCTTACAGTCTAAATTCCCTAATATACACACACACACAGACAGACAGAGACTATGGTCAATTTTGATAGCAGCCAATTAACCTACCAGTACATTTTCTTTTGGAGTGTGGGAGGAAACCTGGAGGAAACCCACGCAAACACAGGGAGAACATACAAACTCCACACAGATAAGGCCATGGTCGGGAATTGAACTCATGAGCCCAGTGCTGTGAGGCAGAAGTGCTAACCACTTAGCCATTGTGCTGCCCCAAACCTATATGTTTTTAAGTTCCAAATTTTATTTATATCTCACTTAGGAGTAGATTTATCAAACCTTCTAAAGAAGGACAAGTGGAGATGTTGGCCATAACAACCAATCAGGTTCTAGCTATCACTTATCTAGTACATTCTATAAAATGATTTCTACAATTTGATTGGTTGCTATGGGCAACTCCTCTATTTTTCCTTTTTAGAAAGTTTGATATTCCTGGGATAGGGAGGGGATTGTGGGCTGCTTTGGCCCAAACTTCTTAAAATAAGCTCTGTCATTGTTTTGCACCTGTTGAATACATGTATTTTGCCTTACTGTACTATTTCTTTGCAGTAATCTTGCAAACATTCCAAATCTAAAGATGTTTTACTTTGCATAGTTATATTCTATTCTGTGATCATTAATGCTGCTGACCTTTTGCATCTAAGCATGTCACAAGCAATACTGTGATGGTACTTCAAAAAAATATCAATGTCAAAACCCCAGAAATAAAAGTAGAAGAAAACAGTTGCTTCTAAGGAATTTTATGTTTTTTTTTTTTTAAAGCCCAGGATCGGTGCTTTAGTGCAAAAAAAATTGTTCCAAAACCAAAAAGTACACAAGGGTGCAGAACTTCAGGCCCATACTATTTCAAAGACAAAAGTCCCCTAGATCCCCGACTCTTGATACCAAAAGGTCCCTTACAGAGCAAGAGTCTTCAGACCCTTTGTCGTTACAAGGCTAGGGGAGGTCCCTTTGCCCTGGGATCTGTCAGAGCTTCACCTAGGGCTCAGAAATGCACCCATTCCCTGGAAGGGAGGGCATCAAAATGTTTCAGGGAGTGGGAACCTCAGGGCCACAACAAGCACCCCTACAGCTTCAGGAATGTAGAACCCATTAGGACATACCCACATCCTAAAAATTCTTGAAACGAAAAACATAAAAGTGAAAGTGACAAACAAGAAGCTATATAAATAAGGGCCATGTGGGTACAGCCACAGCCTAATGGCTGGACAAATATAAAATTCTCCCGCCCAGCCAGAAAGCCAGGGAATAAAGAGGTGGTGTTTTAAATAAAGTGGTATAAATGTGAAAAAAGTGCTGTTAAAACCACGTGCCATGTGCAGCATCAGTGATTTATGGAACCCCCAGGTTGCCACTCCGGAGACACATTTATTCACGGCCTTTCGACCCCAGCCAGAGGACCAAGTGCCGCATGTCCTTATAAGAACAGATACTAGACTTGATCTTAGCAGGAAGCGATTTTGTAGGTTATTTGGTCAACACTGAAAAATAGTGACATATCCAGGCACAAAAATCTCCATGGGCAAATATGTAAAATCTGAGATTGCCCTGGGAGATTATGGACAGGTGACAAGTATGGTTGAGAAAAGGCTGAGACCCTCTCTCATTCTCCCACCACTAATAATAATATAGTAGTTTTCAGCTTTGCCATTTATTTTCCACCAGGGAACCTTGTTTGTGGTGAAGATAAAGCAATAGTGATACCTTTATTCCCTTGCCCACATAGCTGGCCTTTTGTTGGGTATGGCCAGTGCTTTTCTTGTCATAGAACTCACCGGAACTGAGTTCCGGCATCTTTTTTCAACGGATTTTCCAAGTTTTAAAAGTAACTTTTGAACATTTGATGTTTGGTCCACGTGGACGTGAATCACCCTGTCGAGTGTAGCAGGTTGGCGGCAAAATCATTAAAATGGTGCATGCGGGCTGCTTGTGTTTCGAGTTCGATGCATGCGTTCTTCGTTCGCGCTGGTTGTGATGGCACTGCTCGGTTTGTGGCGCTGCTCAGCTTGTGATTGGTCGTGTAGTTGTGCTCTGAGAGTTTACTGCGGGCGGTGACCGTTATGTTTCGTCACACAATTGATGTTTGTGGGTGTATGTACAGTAATTGCGAGTTCCGGCACCCTTTTTCTTACAAAAAAAGCACTGGGTATGGCTATGCACATTAATGGATGCTAACATGCCGAAACATTACACCCAGCAGTATGGGCATATTACATTACGGTAGCACATTCTTTCAAAACAATTTCAGCCTCCAGCCTTCTGCACCACTGATGTTAAGCAACAACCGATAATTTTATTGAGGCTTGTAGAGCAGAGTTTGGCATGTTAAATCTGCACCAAAATTGCTCTTTTTAAACTAACCTTCACAACTGCTGTTCAGTGTGCAATGGAAATGATAATAAAAAAGAGTAACACTTAAATACTGTATTAAGCCCTGGTCATCAAGAACTTTACAAATTAGCAAACATCTTTGGTGCCTGCATACCATATGCTTATTTGTGCTGGAAGGGTAAGAGACAACACTCATTGCTTTACTGAATATCACATATGCTCTGTCTACAAGCACTATCATCAGAGAACTCATACACATCATTTGATAGCAGCCAATTAACCTACTAGCATGTTTTTGGAGTGTGGGAGGAAAACGGAGCACCCGGAGGAAACCCAAACAAACACGGGGAGAACATACAAACTCCACACAGATAAGGCCATGGCCGGGAATTGAACTCATGACTGCATTGATGTGAGGCAGAAGTGCTAACCACTTAGCCGCCTTGCTCTGGGAAATAATTGGTGGTTGATTGTTCAAAGGCCCAGAGAGCCATCCTCAATAGGAAGTCTGACACGCTTCTGAATTCAAACAGCACTCACCCAAGCCACATTCACAGACAGTTCACAGCCTTGATAAAGGAGTAACTGAGAAAAGGCTTGGCTAGGGATAGACATGTGAGGAGCATAACATTTTGTGCAGATCTCTTGCATACTTGTTCCTCATTACTACCCCTTAAGATATATTGGCTCTTCACTGCTAAAGTGATCTGTTTGCAAGTTCTTATATAATATGAACTTTTAAAGTCTGCCTAAGCTCGGTCAGAAAACAGATTCATTAGCAGGTATGCAGGTACGTTTCACCTACACTGCTCGTCATACAGTGCTCACAGTGTTTTTAATAACCCTGACCACTGACATGAAGGGGAAGCGGCCTGCAAATTCTTACATGTGAAGCTGCTGGCTACTGGTCCTACACATCAGTGTTACAATGTGTGCTGCTTAGCTCTGATGTCACAGCCAACGCCACACTCCTAGTCTGAGGAACAGATGATGTTGTCCCCCACCTCCTGCTTGCCAAGGTAAGTTGGTATGTGTGCTTGCGTGGGAAGGCACCGCCTAGGACTTCCTCCGACCATGCCTGTATACTGAAAAATTGACATCTCTGGGCTATTGAGTATATGGTATTTACTAAGCTGTATACTTTTGAACTCTGTGACTATGCTCCCTGCACGTAGCTACTACTGCTTACAACCATTTTCCAACTACATGCATTTCTTTAACAGCAATAATCAGGAATGCAAGGCTAAGCTGTGTGGACATGTGCTTTCTTGAATGTAATATGACACATAGGTGTAATTTAAAGAGCTGTATATAAAAAGCTAAAGTATCAAAAACAGATGTGCTATAAAATTATAAATGTTTATGTTTATGTATAATTTGAATTGGTTAACACATTACCTAAATATCCACTCAGAAATTTTATGTTTTTGCTGCATTGTACATAAAAAGACCCTTTATTAATAATAATTCTTCCATGGTTCTTCACTGACAATTTTTAATCTACCTAAGTAAATGTTATATTATTTGAAGAAACACTTCAGCAAGGGGCATCAAGAGGGTGTGGGTGTTAATAAGTACAGGGGCCCGGGCATGCCTGTGGGCCGAGCCTGCACTGGAACTTGCCTCACATTTTTTTTTCTTAATTGTTACAGTTTTTTTATTTGTCATATGATTTTCATATGCCGGGAGTAGCTGATGTGGCTAGGTAGGGCATAATGATGCTGTGGGTGGAATTGCCTGGTAGTGGATTCATTTGGCTGGGGGTAGTAATGATGTGGCTGGGAAAGGCATGATATGGATGAGGGTGCCATGATGTGGCTGGGAAGGGCATGATGTGGATGAGGGTGCCATGATGTGGCTGGGGCTGTTGTTAATTAGCTGGGGGTGACATGATGTGGCTGGGGAGGGTATGATGTGAATGAGGGTGGCATGATGTGGCTGTGGCTGTTATGACTTTGCAGGGGGTGACATGATGTGGCTGGGGAGGGTATGATGTGTCTGGGGAGTGCATGATGTGGCAGTAGGGGATAGGGTGTAGCCTAACACTTCTCATGTGCTAGTCATGGCCAAAAAAGAGGCACAGCCATGCCCCCAACATATCATGACCAGGCCCCTTGTGCGCCTCCGCTTTGCGGCGGTGCACAAGCTCTATCATAGGAATCTATGGATGGAGCACCAACAAGTAGGGCCCAAATTCCTCTTGGTGGCTCTGCATATCAGGGTTTATTTTGGTAACATACTGGAAAAGCTTTTTTTTTTTTTTACTATATATTTAATTAGAGGAAGGCAAGGAGTCATTAAGGTACGTAAATGCTGATATTTGCAGTATTTCGCTTAAAATCACTATACCCCAGTGAACGCATCAACGCATTTGAGTGCAAAGGACCCTTACTACAGGCTACGATTTCAGGGGAGGAACAGGGAGAGGACTGTATGCACGTAGTCATTGTACAGGAAGGGTGTGCCAAGCTCGAGTGCACGCAGCAAAGTCCAATTCAAGCTTTGGGCATCTCAATGATACATGTTTTTCTGACACTTGCACCAGCCACAGGTCAGGTGTAAGTGTCGATACTAGGGATGACGGTATGTATGTTAGAACAGGTGTTAGAAATCAGGAGCAACTGTATAATTTTTAATAGCATTTTATGCACAGAAGACATTCATAACATCCTAATAAATGTATTTTATGGGGAAAAATACAAAAACAACAACTTAGTTTTAAAATGTTTGACATTAATGATCATATTATTCTGCAGTGTATTGTCTGTTAGAACAGAGTACACCTAGACCCATATTCAACAAAAGACGTATCTTTACATCCGGTCCTAGTTAAATCTTACTTACGTTTATTTTGTGCGCCTTACTGAATCAGGCCTTGTATGTTTTGTTTGTGCTTTTTTTTCTTCTTTATATTTCATTTTTTATCTGTTTTCTTTTATCAGGGGCGATACCTTTATTGGCTAACCAAAACAAATTTTTATATTTGCTAGCTTTTAGAGCACAGAGGCCCCTTCATCAGGCAAGTTTACACATGAATGACTGAGAAAAGGGCACGGCATTTAAGAGATGTTACATCAAGCAATTTGTACAGGAGAGGGAGGGGAGGAATACATCATAAAGATAAGCTAAAGTAATAAAAAAAATACTACACTCTGATTATGGAAGACCTCACCAAACAACACACAGAAGAACTTATTAAGATATGGTTTCAATCCTGGATCATCCTTTCTACTGGACCTTATACCGGACAATCCCCAAATGGGTACCTTCTACATGTTACCTAAAATACATAAAGAAGGCAATCCAGGGAGACCATTAATTTCTGGTATTGGGACATTAATGGAAAATATTTCTGGCTGGATATAGAATGTTCTAAAACCCTTGGTGAGACGAACACCCAGCTATATCCAGGATACTACAGACATTCTCTGCAAACTTTCAGCCCTGGGTCCACTACCAGAAGGCTCAATACTGGTAACTATGGATGTGGAGTCTCTGTATTCTTACTTATCCCACAAGGATGGCATAGCCATATGCCAACACTACCTTCAAATAAACAGTCTAGCCACAGAGCCGTCCCTGTTGCTGATCAGGTTCGTACTCAATCATAATTATTTTTCTTTTGGGAAAGACATATACCTGCAGTGTATGGGAAGTGCCAGGGGTAGTAAGATGTCACCTCAGTATGATAATCTTTTTATGGCTAAACTAGGAGGAATTCTTATCAACTTGCATAATGAAACCTCTAGCATACTTCTGTTATATTTATGATTTGCTACTAATCTGGACTGACTCTGAAGATAAGCTGCTAACTTTCCATAACAACTTCAACAAGTGTCACCCAACCATCAGACTCACTCTTAACTACTCACGATCTCAGATACATTTCCTGGACATGACTCTATACAATGAAAACAATACTATACAAACATCAGTCTGTCATAAACCTTCAGGCCGCCTCATTTCTGAGATGGAACAGCTTTCATCCAGGACACATAAAGAAGTCCATCATTTACAACCAAGCTGTGAAATACATTCAGATTTTTTCAGACAGTGAAGCCAGAAAACAACACCTGTTATCACTGAGGAATACATTCCTACAACAAGGATACCAACCAATAGTTATTGATGAACAGATCCACAGAGCCGCAAGAATCCCAAAGAGTAGCCTCCTGGATTACAAACAGAAGGAGGACAACAGCAGGGTGCCCCTTGTGGTCACTTACAATCCCCACATGAACATCTAGGGGAAAATTGCTGCTTATCTTCAGCCCACATTTCAGAAAGACAGTAGACTGAAGGACTGAAGGAAATATTCCCAGATTTAACTCTCCTTTACATACAAATCTCCTCGTTAGAAGTGCCCTCTCATTACCATGCACCTTCCCTTGCATAAACAAAAAATGCAAACCTGCACCCATGTCCTACCAACAAAAACAGTCCACATACCCAACACACAACGAGACTATAAAATTACTGACACATTCTCATGTACATCCTCCAATGTGGTGTACATGATACAGTGTACAAAGTGGCCTGATGAAATCTAAATTGTGGTGACCAAGCAGAAACTGCAATCCAGAATGAATCTACACAGACACACAATAAAGAAGACTATGGATACCCCCGTGGGTAAACACTTCTCTGGACACAGTATGACAGATTTAAAAGTCTTTATACTGAAAGTTTTTTCAACAAAATGACAGGGAGAGAAAAATCTGGGGATTCAAGCTGATAAGAACATTGCAGTCATTGACTCAAGGACTCAACCTAACACCTGGATTTATGACACATTTTATGGACACACTTCACACCCCACAGCAGAGTGACTCCAGATCGATGAACTCCTAGGACTTTCACTTTTCCATCTGTAATGAAAACCTCTGTTTTATTACTTTAGCTTATCTTTATGATGTATCCCCCCTGTACAAATTGCTTGATACAACATCTCTTAAATGTTGTGCCCTTTTCTCAGTCATTAATTTGTAAACTTGCCTGATGAAGGGGCCTCTGTGGTCTGAAAGCTAGCAAATATAAAAATTTATTTTGGTTAGCCAATAAAGGTATCACTCCTATAATACTTTTGTCTTTTTTGACACGAAAGTATTCAACATCACATAGATTTTCCTAGCTGACGCGGTACTGCAATAAAAAAATATTTTTGCTACACATTCTTTTATCAGGGGAGAACTTTCATCAAAACATGTCAGTTAAAAAACATACAGTGCAAAAAAATTTTTTTTTATATTTCAAGCATAATTTAAGGACAAAAGAACTTGATTACCTACTGTATCTTGGGTCTTGGAGATCAGGTTTCATGCCTATATTTTCGAATGGGATGCGGATGCATTTCTGTGGGAATCGAACAATGTAATCAGGGCCTGATTAAAGTTTCAGGCCACCCTAGGCTCACAAGCTTGTAGCGCCACTTCACATTCCATGCCAGGCAAATATGCAGCAAGTACTTGTCTTTAATTTAAACTTGAGCTTCCTTTACCTTCCCCCAAACATCAATGTTTTCCTTGCCTATAATACTCCCTTATCCTTAAGTGCCCAACTTAAATCCTAATATATTTTTCTTTCATGTTTTCTTTTTACTCTGAAGAAGAAATATTCTCTCTTATATTTTCAAAATGAATTTCAGTTTATACCTCTCCTGGCATAATTTTGAACTCCCAAAAATATTGAATTTCCCCCCAAAAGCCTCGAGCCCTAGGCTGCAGCCTAGTCATCCTATTGGATAATCAGGCCCTGAATGTAATAAACACACCCAAAAGTGACATATAATAAATACAGTCCTGATGTCCACCCTATCTCAAAAATAAATATAAGAAAGCTAAACCGAGCACTGTTTTAACCGTTAAATGAAAATGCTTAAATTACTTAATAAAGGAAATGAGCCTAAGGTGCTAGGAAGACTGGGTGGACCTTGATGTAATATATTTACTGATTAAACCCGGACCATCCACCAACCCACAAAGGTGCACTTCCTCACTTACAGCATTGTGGATCTGCAGTTCTTGCAGAGTCGATGAACATGTCTCCTCTACTTTTATTATGGGAGACAAACCGGATTTATTAGTAACTATAATAGTAGTTTACATAAGATTCATAGCAGTATGGATCTAAGAGAAACTGGTTGTATGGCATAGTTGATTCAGCCATATTTCCTTGGTCAACTGCTATATGATTTCACAAGTTTTTTCCTAGCCGCATACACATGTTTACCAGAGATTAAAAAAAAAAACAAGCAATGGTTAGCTTCAAAAATCTGGTCAAATATCAGTGAAAAAGAATTTGGTGGTAACATTAATCCTACTTTCTTCAGGGCAATTCATGCTGCAGTATCTTGGCCAGAAGAGGTCACCGCTGCTCTTTCCTGATCATGTTGTTTTCTTTTATGATAGAATGAAGTGACTGTAGTCATAGCAGGAAGTTCATTGTTTACTGTTGTGATCTGCAAGAAGATAGAGGCTCTGTAAAAATAATGTTGTTAGTGAAATAAAGCATGGGAGTTTCGAACAAAGATTTCTATCACAAATTAACCATTAAACAGTACAAGCCACAGTGCAAAACAATTGTTACTGTACTTGTTAGAAAACTAAAATATAGCAAAAATGTGTTTGTATGTTGTAAAACAGCAATCATTAAGAAAAATAACTCTGTTACAATGAATGCAATGAGACTGTCATACTGTTTAAATGGCGCAGGAACTCCCTATATCAAGCTAGTCTATGTGTGTTTATTATATCAGGCCGATTGTCGTCATTCATTATAGTCACCAGTTCTATCCGGTTTTGGCAGCCAGGAAATGTGTCTTGATACGTGTGCTACGAAGTCTAAAAAAGGTTATAATACTTCCTCACAAGTCATTTTTTGGCTTTACTTTTGTATTGTAAGAGAGAGACAATGGATCTATTGTTCAGCAAAGGCAATTCTTACAGGACTCCTTGATCTTTAGAGGGTTCACTATAGTGGTAGCTGGCAGGAAAATTATAGCAATCAAAAATAGAGTAGTCACATGTTGTGTAATACAGAACAAAGATGTGTAATACAGAAGAACATGCTGTATCTTTAGAACAAGATGTGTGCCTTAACCAGGGGCCTATAAGTATGTTTTTACCATGGCTGGTATACTAGATATACTTTATAAAATGTAAATGATCAGGGTAAATTAGTATTGTTTTCCTTTTTCCAATTTCACGAATCCACAGCATTTGCAACTTTAGTATCAACTGCTAAATATGTAGCAATGCTTTGGAGGCTGTTCTGGCAATCTAGATCAATTGAAAAAAGGCCCATGCTTCCTTCAGTTTCCATACTTGCATACCTCCCAAGTTTCCCGATTTAGCGGGACAGTCACTATTTTAGGGCTATGTCTCTCCGTCTGGCTGAGGACATGTTTGTCCTGTAGGTGGGGATGCTAGGGGGAAAGGAGATATCGAATGGTCAGCCTAGCGCTTGGCAGCCCTCTGGGGGATTGGCCACACCCCCATCATGATGTGACAACGCCCCCTGTCCCGCTGCTGGGGACTGACATGTTGGGAGGTATGTACTTGTGTTGAACCACTATTCTTTTTATTAATACTTTGGCTAATGGCTACACTGGGGACTGTATGCTGACTGTATGATCAGCTGCCATTTGCGTATTCAGGGAACTTCTGGGCGGATGATCTATTTGCAGGTAAGTCTGCTCAGTATGCAATTAGCATACCAAGCTCCTATCCTATCTATCCCTTTCCAGTGTGGACGGAGGGGACGGAGTTGATTTATTTTTTTGATACAACCTTTTTATAGCCTGTATTTAGGAAAAAAAGGACCTGTCCCAGAGGTTTCAGAAATGGAAATAGAAGCTTTCAGAAAGGGGCATGTCCTATGGGAGTGCGGTCATGATAAATTGTGGGCTTGGTTCACTTGTTTGTTGCAAATCAGGCATGGTTTCTGCAAAAACAGACACTAGGCTAAGTTTGTTCTTTTGTTTCATTAAAATCTTTAAGTGGAGGACACATGTTATAAGGGAAAGGACCACATTATGGGACAATTACTCTTTATACATGTAAGGTAATAAATACATTATTATATACATTACATTATACGTTCCTGTGGCATTAAAATGCAGCTGCTTTAATTTAAACTCCTGTTTTACTAGGTGTGTTTTCCTTAAGGCAGACAGCACCGTTCCAACTTGCTCGTTTTTCTAACGCCCATATGTGTAACGTGCCTCATTTTGAAAACGTTACATAATGGAATGTCACATAAGTCAATCGAAGGACCATTAAACATAAATGTAATATTCTTTTTTACTCATCACCCTAAAAAGCAGCCTTTTGGCTATAGTAAATAGTATGGCTACTGTTATATTACTGTAGCACTCTATGTTAGGACTCGCTCGCACCACTGATGGGCAAGGCTGTTAGTGGGGAGACTTGTTTCTCAGGTAGGGCTTGTGACTGAAGCTTCATAACACCAGGCAATCATTGAACATGGTGGATTTTTTAGGAAAGGGTTATTTAAGTAATATATAATATATAATATATATATATATATATATATATTTATATTTTTTTAATGTGTATTGGTTATTTTGAGGCAGATTATGCTTAGATATGAGGATTACAGTCAATAAAGTTAGTTCTTGTTCACTTGAATAGGCCTGCATAACTTCTGAGGCACCAGCTATGTAAACAGATACTTATATAAGTACATATAATATAATTTGCTTCATTTTCCCCGTATGTTAATGTTAATGGAAAGGTCTCTCAGTAAGAGTTAAGGTGTAAATCTGCAATATTTTTGTTCAAATTATTAGAATGCAGATGGCTTTCCTTTTTTGGCGGCCTGCACTCTGGTTTACTCAAAATTTAGCTAAACTTTCCTGGGATTTCTTCATAGCGTAATATAACTAGGAAATCAGTAAATAGAATTAGAGATAAATCAATTTAATTTTCAAAATAGTGTAAACATGTATCATGCCTCCCAACTTTGCAGCACTTCAGGGGACATGACCACATTCCATCTACGGTCGGAAGTGAACTATGCATAAGTTCTACGCTCTTTTCTAAAACGCAACTTACATATGGCTGTATCAGGTGTGGATGATATATGCTGGGTGCGTTTGCATGTGTTTTCTAATGCGTCCAGATGCATTTAATGCAGAGTTTTTACCATTCATTTCCAGGGGCGCACTGGGGATTGTCAGGGGGTTCTCCCCCCCCCCGACCCAAAAAAAACAAAAACGAAAGAGAGCTGCTGCGCATGCGCCCGCGCAACAGCTCGGTTTCGGCAGCGCTGTCCTATACAGCAGCCGCGGCGCTGCCAAAAAAGCGTCCGTGGCGGTGCTGTATAGGACAGTGCTGATATGGTGGGCACTGAGTTAGCGTGGGGGGGTTCTGGAGACTCAGAAACCCCCCCTGCGTGCGCCACTGATTTAAAAATTATTTCCAGTGTGTAGAAACCCCATTGGAATGAATGGGCTGTTGAAATGAATGGGATAATCTCTGCTAGTAAATTAATATTTTTTTATAAAAGCACACACCTTCCCCAAAATCCATTACCAGCACCGGCGCTATACAGCCTGGGCTGATTCCCATCAAAACAGGGGTCATGGAAACCACCTACTGAAATGGAAATTGGCACCAGGCTAGACAAGCAGGGTGGGTCACACTATAATAGAGTAACCTACAGAGTGGAGTCATAGTGGGAAGTGGGATCATAGTGGGAAGAAACACTAGCCACTTCAGCACGGGGCTGGGTCCTTTATTGCGGAGGGCCCATTAAAAATGAGCGGGCCCCCATCATTTCAAAGACTGTTGAAATTAAATTTAATAAAATTTTATAAAACCCTTGACACCATCACAACTTTAATGCACCTCCAAAATTCAATGGAAATTACATTTTTGTATCTATTAATCCAATGAACTTCGTGGAGTTTTGAATACAAAGGGAAATAAGTTGTCCTTAATTTGTAATCCAAAAGGCAAAGCCAAACTAGATCTCTATTTAATTCAAATGGCAATATAATGCACTGAATTGAAAAATAAAAATGATTAAGAAGATGTTAACTTCTCCATTCATAGACCCACCACAGAATGAGCGTAAACTCATTTGACCAGGATTTCCTTTGGCTGTTCAGCCAATCATGACTGGTTTCCTGCATTGGCTGGGATGTGATGTGATTGGCTGGGGATTCTTGGGAATTCTCTGGCTTGACCACATATCAATATAAATGAATTAAATCTCTATTCATGCGGTAAAAAAAAACCCAATTATCAGTGTTGTTTAACTTTAACATTGATTTCTAAGGCTGACTGATTTCTATTGCCCAGATTCATTCATATAGAGCTGGCCACACCCACATGGCACTGCTCACAACCCCTTCCAGCAGTGGGGTGCTGCTCACAACAAGCCCTTCATAATGTTTTTGTTCATTTGTGTAAGGGATGAGAATGATACCATTTTACCTAATGCCTTAGGACAGCAGAAAAACTAGGCATGATTTTATATTCTATGGTACATACATTTCATATTAAATCTAAATAAATAAATAAATACATTACTATTAAAATTGTCTCTTAAAATAAATAGCACCATTATTTGTGTTATGCAGCTGGTACCATGTATAATATAGGATATACCAAGGGCGGGCTTCTTTCTTCTCTGGTTTTGTTTCAAAATATTGCCTTATTGTCATAGCAGCTGTCCATCAAGCCTATTTAAGACACATTTGGATGTGGCCCACAAGTCAGCCCTTGCTAGATGTAAACCCCTATACCTGGGAGGTGAGTGCATCTATAAAGCATATATATCAGTGTAGGACCTGCATATAATGAGGTGTCCTTGACGCTATGATGCAGGCTTAAATGTTTTGATCAAAATATGAACTAATACCTTATGTTTTTGTTTTGCTAGATACATACAGATATGCAGTGTTAGGGATAAGTGCTGACACATGTCTCTTAGTTTTGTATAGATATATGGGCATTTATATTGCAACGCAACTCGTACCATATACAATATGGGATATACCAAGCGCAGGCTTATTGCCATGCAGCTGGTACCATATATAATATGGAATATACCAAGCTCGGGCTTGATTCTTGTCTGATTTGTGTTTGAATGTCGCATTTCTCAATAAAGACTGCTCACAGTAAATACACTATGACAGTTCCTTATTCCAGTTCCTCCATTATATTATGTTACAATATGGTAATGCTGAATTAACATTGTTTATGACCTATGTACTGCGACTTTACCAATAAAATCTTGCGCTTGTAAACATACTGTTAACCTTGTATTTTGTATGACTTGATACAGCAACTTTACATTACATTATTGTGTATGAACTGTGTACAGCAACTTTATCATAAATATCTATTACTTGTAAACACTCTGTTACCTTATATATAAATACATTATATTAACATTGTGTACTACTGGTATTATTTCAGCTCATTATGTAAGACTAATATAATATATGGAAAAGAAACCAATCAGTAATAACAAATATTAGAATTTTAACTAAAGAATAAGTTAACAGACATGACATTTTAAGAAAAAAATATTTATACTAAATCATCTCTATGATGAGTTCAATGAAATTGGCCCAGAGCGAACCTGATGGCACCAAACTGTCGGTGTTTGCCATTCAGGTAAGGACTCAGCCTTTCCTGACTTCATTTTCCTCTTTTTGTGGATGTTGGGGGTCCTGTATATGTGCAACAGCCTGAGTAGAAAAAAATATATATACACACACTATATGGACAAAAGTACTTGGCAACACCTGTTAATTATTGAATTGAAGTGTTTCAATAAGGCCCGTTGCCAGAGGTGTATAAAATCAATCACCTAGCCATGCAGTCTCCATTTGCAAACATTTGTGATACAAAATGGGTCGTTCTGAAGAGCTCAGTGACTTCAAGCGTGGTACTGTGATAGATTGACACCTTTGCAATAAGACGGTTCAGTGAAGTTTAATCCCTGCTGGATATTCCACGGTCAACTGTAAGTGATATTATTAGAGTGGAAACATTTAGGAACAACAGCAACTCAGCCATTAAGTGGAAGACCATGTAAAATCACAGAGCGGGGTCAACGACCGCTAAGGCGCATGGTATGTACAAGTCACTAATGCTCTGCTGATTCCATACCTGAAGAGTTCCAAACTTCCGCTGGCATTGATGTAAGCACAAAAATTGTGCGGCGGGAGCTTAATGGACTGGGTTTCCATGGCCGAGCAGCTGCATGCAAGCCTCACATCACCAAGACCAATGCCAAGCGTCGGATGGAGTGGTGTAACACACACCGGCACTGGACTGTGGAGCAGTGGAAATGTGTTCTGTGGAGTGATTAATCACTCTTCGCTGTTTGACAGTCAGATGGGAGAGTCTGGGTTTGGCGAATGCCGGGAGAACGTTACCTGCCTGACTGCATTATGCCAACTGTGAAGTTTGGTGGAGGAGGGATAATGGTGTGGGGCTGTCTTTCAGGTTTGGGGAAGGCCCCTTATCTCCAGGGAAATCTTAATGCTTCAGCATACCAAGTCATTTTGGACAATGCTTTGCTTCCAACTTTGTGGCAACAATTTGGGGAAGGGCGTTTTCTATTCCAACAAGACTGTGCCCCAGTGCACAAAGCAAGGACCACAAAGACATGGTTTGATGAGTTTGGTGTGGTAGTCCTTGACAGGCCGCACAGGGCCCTGACCTTAACCACATCGAACATCTTTGGGGGGAACTGGAACGGAGATTGTGAGCCAGGCCTTTTTGTCCAACATCAGTGCCTGACCTCATAAATGCTCTACAGAGTGAATGGGCACAAATTCCCACAGAAACACTCCAACCTCTTGTGGAAAGCCTTCCAAGAAGAATGAAAGATGTTATCGCTGCAAACAGGGCTGGTGCTAGGGTTCGCGCCGCCCTAGGCAAAATTTCACCGCCCCCCCCGTCGTGCCCGCGCCCCCGGCCCTGAACACTCTAAATAAAAGAATAATTAGATTTTATTTACCTTTTCTTCCTCTAGCTGCTCCTCGCGATGCATGCTGGGAGGGGAGGGGACAGACAGTGTGATACTTCAGAGGCGCCCCCGGACAGACGTCAGTCAGTGATCATGTGTGAGATGCGCCGCGGACATTGAAAAGCACCCCGCCGCCGCTGCACTTCTCTCTCGAGCCGCTGAACCGCTGACTAGATTAGAAAATCTAGTCAGCGACGCCCTACAGGTCCCGGCGCCCTAGGCAACTGCCTAAGGTTGCCTTATGGGAGCGCCGGGCCTGGCTGCAAAAGGGGGACCAAGTCCATATTAAAGTATATGTATATGAATACAATGTCATTAGTCCCTGTTGGTGTAATGGTCAAACGTCCAAATACATTTGTCCATATAGTGTCTATATATTCTGGCAAAGAGGCCTAATTGCCACACCTCTCCTGCATAGGGACAGGTGAGATTCATGAGAATCTGCAGCTTAAGGCTGTAGACCAGGTAACACGGATATAGCATTGCACTTGGGTTATGTTACGTAACACAGAAACATAGAAACATAGAATTTGGACCACTTGGCCCATCTAGTCTGCCCATTTTTTATTAACCTATGGTACCTTAAACCCTATTTGATCCTTTATTCTTTATAAGGATATTCCTATGTCTATCCCAGCATGTTTAAACTGCACTACTGTGTTAGCCTCCACCACATCTGATGGGAGGCTATTCCACTTATTCACTACCCTTTCTGTGAACTAGTTTTTCCTCACAATTACTCTGAACTTACTTCCCTCCAGTTTCAGTGCATGTCCTCATGTTCTAGTACTTCTCTTCCTTTGAAGAATGTTTCAAACCCTTGATATATTTGAAAGTTTCTATCATGTCTCCCTTTTCCATTCTCTGCTCCAAACTATACATATTAAGATCTTTTAGTCTGTCCGGGTAAGTTTTGTGCTGTAGACCATGCACCATTTTAGTTGCCCTTCTTTGTACAGTCTCTAGTGTTTTTATATCCTTCTGGAGATATTGCCTCCAGAATTGAACACAGTACTCTAGATGAGGCCGTACCAATGACCTATACAGTGGCATTATTACTTCCTTCTTTCTGCTACTGATTCCTCTCCCTATGCAACCAAGCATCTGACTTGCCTTCCTCATTGCTTTGTTACATTGCTTACCTGACTTTAAGACACCTGAAATAGTTACTCCTAGATCCCTTTCCTCTCCAGTAGTTTCCATTATTTTGCCATTAATACTATATTAAGCCTTTGTATTTTTGAGACCCAAGTACATGATTTTGCATTTTTGGGCATTAAACTGTAGTTGCCACTCTCTTGGCAATTGCTCTAGTCTACCTAAATCATCAATCATTTGTTTTACCCCTCCTGGTGTGTCTACCCTGTTGCATATCTTTGTGTCATCTGCAAAAAGGCACACTTTCCCTTGAATACCATTTGCAATGTCTCCAATAAAGATATTTAAAAGCACTGTGGGGTACTCCGTTGGTAACCTTTCCCTTCTGTGAATGCCCTCCATTTACTATAACTCTCTGTTTTCAATCCTACAACCAAGATCTTATCCATTCAACCATCTTAGAATCCAATCCCAAGCTTTCAAGTTTATTTAACAGTCTGCGATGTGGGAGAGTGTCAAAAGCTTTACTAAAATCTAGAATTGTAAAAAATATATGATTATTATAAATGTAATTTTTAATAAAACTTTGTTTTATGTGTGTGTAGTGCAGTGTACAGTCAACTCACAAATCCAATATCGAAGATTAGAGCAATGGAGAGCAGTCAGGAGTCACAAGCCTCAGGAGTCACAAGCCACAGCAGTCACCAACCAAGTCAGCCAACAGCTATCAGCAAATGACAGTTTGCTGATGGCTGCATTCATTTTTAATACTGAAATGGCTGCCTAAACCACTCCCTAGATTTCAAACTCGCTAGGACCAATAGTAGAGCGCGAGGGGGAGGATACAAACTTAACATTTGAATTGAGCGAGTTTGTTTTTAAAACGAGCGCAGAATTTTTATTTTTTTTCGAGCGCGAAATTTTAACGCGTCTCGCTAACAATTGAATACGCCCCCAAGAGTCTAAAAACATTGAAGCAGCAAACTTTGTGAAAACCAAAGCTTATGTCATTCTCAAAACTTTTGGCCAGGACTGTAGCTCATCTAAGTTGTATGATGAGTGTGAAGATACTTTTTGATAATAATTTGAGATGCGCGGTTCAGATTTGGAGAAATATGACAGATTTGGATTGTGGTTGGGAGTAGATACAAAACACGACGTGATTCTTTATGCCAAAATCGGATCTGAAAACAAGGCATTTCCAGGAAAATATGGAACCAAATCACTTGCTATACAGGAAGTGGGTCATTGCACTTCCTGGTTAATGTGTTCCAAGCTGAATGCATACCGCCGGAGTGTGTAAT
The DNA here is from genome assembly GCF_038048845.1 of Mixophyes fleayi. Lineage (NCBI taxonomy): Eukaryota > Metazoa > Chordata > Amphibia > Anura > Limnodynastidae > Mixophyes > Mixophyes fleayi. The sequence continues at coordinate 159,470,058 of NC_134403.1, read as the reverse complement.
TTATATTATGCATTTGCACTTACTTGGTACATGTCTTAAGTACTCATGGGGACTACACAACTGCAAGGCAGGTGTCCCAGTGACTCACTAAGGAATCGCTGTGCTTGGTTGTTATAGTGAAAACCTGTTTGTGTACTGCTGGTTTTTTCAGGTTTGGCATGTCCAATTTATGCGTTCCAGGGTGGAATGCTTATTGTTTGGAGTGCCTCATAGTGAGTATACAAGGGTCATTGCCTCATATTACTGCAATGATATGCAGACTATGATCTTTTGATTAATCATGAGCTGCAACTGAAGACAATCTGGGATTGCATAGGAAGACAGATCTACATCTGTCTTTTCTGTTGTTCTATGTGGTTGTCTTAACACATACTTGCCAACTTTTGAAAATTAATTTCAGGGAGAAAGTAAAAACCATTGTGGGCGTGACCGTCTCCGCCCACTGGGTGTGATCGGCTCCACCCACTGGGCGTTGCCAGTTCAACCTGTAGTAGTTTGATCAGCATGTAATCATAATGTGTTTGTATATAGGAGACAAAGTAATGACTTGCTCATTTCCAAAGAGAAAGATTTTTAATATATACCATATAGTTGTACATCATGTTCATATTATTCCACAATAATGCCCCCAGTTCCTATACAACACAAAATGTGCAGCAGTTCAGTGTTGTGTAGATGTGCTGCATTGATAGCCGCTCGATGTGCCACAATGCAGGACGCTGCACGCTGAGGGTTGCCATCCCCTGGACTAAAGTGTCTTCCACCATTGGAACAGCTTACAAAGTAAATTGAGTATGTGCAAAATAAAAATGTTAACTCTTACCTTCTCCTGGTTGGCTGGTAAGGCCCAGATGTACTGATATCTGACGCAGAATGCTGTCCAAGAGCGAATGCAGAATCTCTAAAGGAGAGGAACAAATATTAGATTTCAGAACAGAGCAAAAAATTAAGCATCACTCACTTGTTACACAGTGACATGGGGTGCAGCGGCAATCTCACAGGGGTGCCACAGCCAGGGAAAGTGGTATGCAAGGCGGGGGACTACTTAGTAATTATTTAGGCTATGGGATGTTTTGAAAAAAAAGATATCATCATCATCTTCATTTATTTATATAGCGCCACTAATAACGCAGCGCTGTACAGAGAACTCACTCACATTAGTCCCTGCCCCATTGGAGATTACAATATAAATTCCCTAACATACACACAGACTAGGGTTAATTTTGTTAGCAGCCAATTAACCTACTAGTATGCTTCTGGAGTGTGGGAGGAAACCCACGCAAACACGGGGAGAACATACAAACTCTTCACAGATAAGGCCATACTTGGGAATTGAACTCATGATAGATATGACTGGGGAAGGGGATTATACGTCCAAAAAGGCTGTGTCCCCATATCACCCACGGCTCTACACATATATATATATATATATATATATATATATATATATATATATTAATTTCATTATCCCTAGTGAGGTTTGATTAAATGAAAAAAAATTATAAATATATATATATATACATATATTCTGCATATGTCTTCACTACAAAAGGATCAAAATGACTATGCTCTTATTTAACTAATATCGTTAAAAGTAGTTTTTGGGTTAACTTTTATTATACTTACAACTACCACAAAAAAACACAATTACAGCACTCTAAGGGGCATAATCAATTGTTATTGCGGTAATCCTGCGCGGAAAAACCATTAATACGGTAATTTAGACGGTATTAACGGTATTAGTTTTTCCGCGCTCAAACCCGCGGACAATTAAATACCCCCCTAAAGGTCTATATATAATGGAAATAAAGAGGGCAGAATCATTACAGACCACAAAGGACCCTGTCAAACACATTTAATAAATCAGAAAATAATGAAATACTATAGTTTAACATTAACTCCATTAGAATTACATATACTGGGGCGCCCCACTTGCTAAACACTAGAGCTCTAAGATAAAAATAATAAAGGTCTGGCATAACCATTTAATAAATATTGTAATAAAAAATAAACTATAGAAATTAATAACAAATTATAAATTTAAATAATACACCAATCCTAGACCTAGGTCAGCAAAACTCCAAATGTTATATTAATATGGTCAGCAATATTTTTTTAATTATTTAATGTGGTCATCAAAATATAATAATTATTTCAAGGTGCTTCCTTATAACTAATACTTACTAAATGCTCCCTGCTTTGGCTCAGTCTGGTCCCAGGTCCCAGGTCCCAGCTCCCTGCTCCCTGCTCCCTGCTGCCTTCTCCGTTGTCAGCTTGCTCCGTGCTCAGTGCTCATTCTGCTGCTGGGAGTGGGAGCTCCGTGCTCCGCAATGGCCGGGGTCTGCTGGGAGATGCGACGCGTCATCACGCCGATGACGTCACCGGCGCATGCGCAGTTTGGAATCGCCAAAATCCGCCGCAAAATTCGGGATTTTCAAGTACTCTCCCGGGAGCCCGGGAGATTTCCCAGTATTCCGGGAGTCTCCCGGACGTTCCGGGAGAGTTGGCAACCATGTCTTAACAAAGATCCAAATGTAGGAATGAAAAATTGACTTATAATTTGAGATTTGGAATTGATGAAAATGAAAGCATAAATGGTGATTGTATCTTTTAAACTGCCATGTATTTTTGCCGCTACTGTGTCACTAATTTTAGCCAGTCATGTCGCTGTAGACATTGGCCAAACTTAATGAAAATATGCACAGTTGTAAAGAGATCATTAGAAAAACTGTAAATGACTGCAAATGAATGTTAATGCTACAAATAGTAATATAAGGGCAAAAACAGCACAAAATCATAATTGCATCTATTTTTCACAAGTTTTAAATAAATCCAGATCCAAAACCTTTCAGGATTTTTACACAAAACCTGTTACAAAACCAAAACCAAAACACGAAGATAATTTAGAACCAAAACCACATCCAACAACAAAACATGGGGGTCAGCGCACATCTCTAATAATAATAATAATAATAATAATAATACTAATAATAATAATACTGAACTCTTTTCCTTTCCAGCCAACTTGTTTGCTGGAAGACAGAAGTATTGTTATGGGCAGAGTAGTGTGAGATCCTCAACTGCTAGAACCACTTCATGAGATGTTCACCTTTAGCAGCGCTCTTTTCTAAGGAACTTGTTACATTCCACAGTACTCAGCTGCCCACAGAACTTGGGTCGTAACAGTTGTTGATCTAGAACCTGCCTGATAGAGAAGACATAACACAGTAGGAGGTAGTGAGCAACCAGGATATATTAGCAGAACTTTGATTAGGTTAATGTGAAGTAGCCTGGCACTTGTCTGATGGAGTGGAGAGCACATGGCAGCATGTAATGAGCAACCAAAATGTATTTGGCATATCTCAGAGTCAAAAAAGCAGAGATAAGGGAGTAAATGTATCAAGCTGAGAGTTTTTTGGCGGGTCTGAAAAACCAATCAGGTTAAGGATCTTAACTTGAGAAACTTCTTATTTCAGTCTCCTGGACAAAACCATGTTACAATGCAAGGGTTGCAAATTATCATTCTGTTTTGCACATAAGTTAAATACTGACTGTTTTTTCATGTAGCACACAAATATCAACTTTAAATTTCAGTGTACAAATAGTATTTGTGTGCTACATGAAAAAACAGGACAGAAATACTTATTTAGCTGTATGTAAAAACAATACACATAAATCCAAGGGAAAATAATATTTTTATATATTTTTTTCAATTATATTTCTGTCAAAGAATAATTTACAGCTAACTCACACTGTGCCCCTTCATCTACACACTGTGCCCTCCTTCATCTCCACACAGTCTGTGTCCTCCTTTATCTCCACACACTCTGTGCCCTCCTTCATATCCACACACTCTGTACCCTCCTTCATATCCACACACTCTGTACCCCTCCTTCATATCCACACACTCTGTGCCCTCCTTCATATCCACACACTCTGTACCCTCTTCATCCACACACTCTGTACCCCCTTCACCAACTCACTTTGCCCCCTCTGCATCCACTCACTTTGCCCCCCCCTGCATCCATACACTCTGAGCCCCTTCATCCACACACTCTGTGCCCCTTCATCCACACACTCTGTGCCCCTTCATCCACACACTCTGTACCCTCTTTATCCACTCACTCTGTACCCCCTTCATCCACTCACTTTGCCCCCTCTGCGTCCACACACTCTGAGCCCCTTCATCCACACACTCTGTGCCCCTTCATCCACACACTCTGTGCTCCTCTGCATCCTCGCTCTGCCGCCTCTGCATCCTCACTTTACCCGCTCTGCATCCTCACTCTGTCCGCTCCTTCATTCTTTTGCCCCTCCATTGCTGTTTCCCATCACCATTCCCCTCCATTTCTTTACTTGCCATACTTGACCTTTTTTTTTTTATTTCTTCTGTCTTTTCTTCATCAATTCGGTGGTGCCCTGGACCCAGCATCCTCTCTCCTGCCACTTGTCCCTGAATGCCGGGCGTGATGTCATCAGTGAGAAGTGAGGGGGAGGAAGATGCTGGCTCCCAGGCACCGCCGAATTGGTAATTTTTTTGTGTTTGTTTGTTTTTTTTCCTCTTCCTGGCCACGGCACCCGTGTGACAGCACCGCGGCACACACTTTGGGAACCACGAACATAGGCAATTAGTGGGTAAAGTAAATGGATTTTATTGTCAAACACAACACAAAGAACTATAGCACTTTAAATGAACAAATACCAGTGGGTCACCACACCAAGCTTAACATAAAACCCTATCTAAAAGGAGCTATAATCACCATCCATTGGGCAGCACTGCTCCTGGCTCCTGAGCCATGGTCTTCTACTTCTCTAGCACAGACCTAGAGACCAAGTACAATGTCTCCCTGCTTAGGGAGGCCTCATAAAATGATGATATCCACAGAGGATTCCCCACACGATCCTTCAAATCAGCCCAATAGGAGCCATAACCCCTAGTCAGACTGTCCACGCAAGAGAGAGCAAGTTGCTTGGGTAATAACTTCTTTTGTGCCAACCATGGTTTCCACTGTGGTGTGGCTTTAGCAGGGCAGTCTTTATATAGATCTCCTGTCCTGGATTAGTGTCTGCTTATTAGAGGTGCTGACAGGGCCGGACTGGCCATCTGGCACTTCTGGCAAATGCCAGAAGGGCCGATGGCTATATGGGCCGGCCCAACTCCCCCTGTCTTCTTGGTGGCTGGTGGTTCCAGGAACCAGCCACCTCTGCTGCGCGCTCCCCAGCTCCCTTCCCCGTTATGCTGTGCAGCCAGTTACACTGGTGAGTTTCCTGTTTTTTTTTCTAATTTGCTTTTTTTTTTACTGAAGAGGGGGGGGGTGCCCGCGATTTTCGGGGGGTGCCCGCGATTTTCGGAGGGGAGGGTCGCGGGGGTGCCGCGATTTTCGGGGGGTGCCCGCAATTTTCGGAGGGGGGGGTCGCGGGGGTGCCGCGATTTTCGGGGGGTGGTCGCGGGGGTGCCGCGATTTTCGGGGGGGGGGGGTGTCGCGGCGGTGAGAGCCAGGGGGTGCTGGGAAAGGGGGTGAGAGCCAAGGGGTGCTAGGAGAGTGGGTGAGAGCCAGGGGGTGCTGGGAGAGGGGGTAAGAGAGCCGAAGATGGTGCTGGGAGAGGGGGTGAGAGAGCCGAAGGGGGTGCTGGGAAAGGGGATGAGAGCCAGGGGGTGCTGGGAGAGGGGGTGAGAGAGCCGAAGGGGGTGCTGGGAAAGGGGATGAGAGCCAGGGGGTGCTGGGAGAGGGGGTGAGAGAGCCGAAGGGGGTGCTGGGAAAGGAGGTGAGAGAGCCAAAGGGGGTGAGAGCCAGGGGGTGCTAGGAGAGGGGGTGAGAGAGCGGAAGGGAGTGCTGGGAAAGGGGATGAGAGAGCGGAAGGGGGTGCAGGGAAAGGGGGTGAGAGCCAGGGGGTGCTGGGAGAGGGGGTGAGAGAGCCGAAGGGGGTGCTGGGAAAGGGGATGAGAGCCAGGGGGTGCTGGGAGAGGGGGTGAGAGAGCCGAAGGGGGTGCTGGGAAAGGAGGTGAGAGAGCCGAAGGGGATGCTGGGAAAGGGGGTGAGAGCCAGGGGGTGCTGGGAGAGGGGGTGAGAGAGCCAAAGGGGGTGCTGGGAAAGGGGGTGAGAGAGCGGAAGGGGGTGCTGGGAAATAGGGTGAGAGAGCGGAAGGGGGTGCTGGGAAAGGGGGTGAGAGCCAGGGGGTGCTGGGAGAGGGGGTGAGAGAGCCAAAGGGGAAGGGGATTCTGGGAGAGGGGGTGAGAGAGCCAGGGTGGTAGGGGGTGCAGGAAGAGGAGTGAGAGAGCCGGGGGGTAGAGGGTGCAGGAAGACGTGTGAGAGAGCCAGGGGAGTAGGTGGTACAGGAAGATGTGTGAGAGCCAGCGGAGAAGGTGGTTCAGGGGGTTAAGTGAGAGGGACAAAGGAGAAGATGGTGCAGGGGCATAGGTAAAAGAAAGTGTAAAGGGAGAGACATCTTAAGAATGGGAATGTCAGGGATGCAGCCATCATAAAACACAAGTAGTAATGAAGAATGGAAATGCACAGAGGGGACAAGTGTTAAAAAAATAAAAAAAAACAAGCCTTCATACTCCATTCACCTATATTTTCTATACCCCCACTCCTAAATTTCTGCTTCGACCACTGCCCTCTATTCCTGCTCCCGACTGCCTGTGTGAGCTGACAGCTGCTGATCCCTCCTCGCCCAGCGCGCCCAGTAGGAGAACAGAACACAGGATGCCATAATCAGGTAAGTTCATATATTTTCTCGTGTGCAATATGTTTTTAACCATCCTTTCTTGAACTGGGGACACTACAGCGTATCCAATAATGTTTAACACTATGTATTGCTCATTATTGCGCTGTAAAGTTTTTTGCATATTTATCTGTACAGAGATTTTTAATTAAGAGGAAAAAACATTGCTTGTCATAAATTTTATCTGTAATTGTGTCAATATATCTATTTTTGTTTGCATTGTAAATGATGTATTAAGCTGCTCTTGGGAGACTCACACTCAGTATCTGATATGCTGTACCAATTTTTATTTGTGAATGAGTTTTTATCTGAGCTTTACTAATGATTTGGGGGCACTACTATGCCATAATATGATTTGTGGGCACTTCTGCATGACCGAATATGTATTGAGGGTAATACTATGTGGCATAATATGACCGTGGGGCACTACGATGTGGCATAATATGAACTGGGCACACTACGGTGTGGCATCATATGAACTTCTGCCAAAGGCAAGTCTTTCATTGTTGAATATGACGGGAGCCCAAAGAAGTTGCTGTATCGGGGCCCAAAATTCCTCTTGTCAGCCCTGCCTGTGAGTCAAGGGGGTAGACGCCTCCAGGTAAATAATCTAGATGTTTCCTATCTAATCAAACTGATGGATCACATCCAATTATTTCTCACCCACCTCCTCTATCCCCCTTAATTTATATACTGTGTTATTTAAAATGAATAGAAAAGACGCATATCCAATTACTGTAGTAAAACAAAAATATTTTTCTGTGACATTTTGCTGTAGATGGAAATACTTTTAATGCGGCCGTGTGGGTTCAACTGATCATTCAATAGTTATGTTTTTTTTAGATATATGTTAGTTTTATTTCATGTGGAATGATTCATGAAAATTCTGCCATTACTATTTAATTGAGGGAATAGGGAACCTGTTACCTATATGTGTGTGTAAGTACTCTGTTCGTTGTTGCTATTTTGTGGGAGATTTGAAAAAAGCAAAACATTGTTTCCTACAATGGCGTCTGTATAATTGGTGGTATTGCTGTAGTATGGGGTGGCGTGCTGGTGGCAATGTTGTAGTGTGTTTGGTGCTTAGTATTGCTAATAAGTAGGAGAGGGTATTGCTATAATGTGGGGGGGGTGACGCTGGACGCTGTAATGTGGGGGGTGATGCCGGTTGCTGTAATGTGGGGGGTGATGCTGGACGCTGTAATGTGGGGGGTGATGCTGGATGCTGTAATGTGGGGGGTGATGCCGGTTGCTGTAATGTGGGGGTGATTGATGTAGTATGAGTGTGTGTGGGGGGTTATTTATTGCTGTAATTTGGGTACTAATAATGTATTGTCATGGTGTTTATTGATGTAATTGGGGTGCTAATAATGTATTGTTGCGGGTCATTAGGAGAAATAAATACCCCCCCCCCAAACACACACACACTCATACTACATCATGTTGTACTGCGCCAGCATCAGTGTGCAACAATATAGTGCATGGAGCCCACAACACGTGGGCCTGTGTGCTTTAAATGCCAGGGCTGATTTTTAGTCCCAGTCCGGCCCTGGGTGCTGAAGACTAACCGCTGACCTTAGGTGCAGTGAACGGTTCCAGTCAGACTTGATGGACAGGATGATGAGCACATATTATCCTACAATCATCAAAGGGAGCATAAGCCACATTAACTCAATGGAGATCCCTTGTCTGCCTATGTTTAACCCTGTGTAGTCTTTTCAAGGGGCTTACCAGCTCTTGTTCGCCTGCTAGCAGAGGAAGTCTTATGCCAGCATTTGGTGCAATTCCTTGTGCGTCCGGTCAACAGTTACTCCTTTAGTGAACATGTTAAACTATCTAGCTGAGCATAGGAGACCAACCTGGTGACATTTAAGAACACAGTGCATGAAATATAAAATACATACAATACAACATATCCAACAGTACCGTGCAGATGAGAGGGGATGCTCAGTGACTTAACCTTTACTTTTATAATGTCTGGCACCCTGCTCTAGCCACAATGAGAAATAATCATGTTATGGTGCAAAAGGCCAAATTTGTGGTGTCCTTTCAAGGTTGTTCTGGGGGCATCTCCTTATCCAGTTAAACAATAAAATACCTAAGCACAACTGACCAGTCTTTGTACGCAGCATGCATTATATGGGTTGTATCTTTTCTTTGCTAACATTGGTACCATTTGCATTGCAAAATAGTCTACAATGGTGTGACCGTATCCTATGCCACCCTGTCCATGTATTGCTGGGGACCTGCTGGGCTTGTCTTGCCACTGTCCCCTTTCTTTATCCCAAATTGCACCCCTCTAGCCACAGTAGGAGGGGCCTGCTGCCACCACTAGGCTCCTTCGCCAGCACTTAGAACCAGTTCCTTCTGTGTAACTTTTGATGTTAGTGTACCCCTATGCTGGGCACATGGGCTGGTATCCCTGACCTCTGCCTTCAGATCAGGGTTGCTGTGTATGATTCCCCCAGGCCTATCACACTGGCCAAAGCTGCTAGGTAGCATGCAGATTGTCGGTACTGGAATGCTGGGTCCCAACCTCAGAACAGCCGGATAACAGATTAGATTGGTCTAATCTGTAGGTCATAGGAATTGCCGCAGGTAAGTAGGCATCAAAGCAGGATCTTGAAGCAGTGATGTTGTGTTAGTTCAAGTGTCCTAATAAGGACAGTTACACTAGTTTGTGGTACTAATGATCTCCAAAAAGGTACACATGGAATAATACTACATTACATAGTCAAACAGTCTGCTTTCTATTCAGATTTACACAGATACCCTGGCAGGAGATAATCCAGCCTCATGCCTCTCTAACCAGTCCAGTTGCTTTATGCAGCCTGCACATAAATCAGACTGGAGAGGTTTAACACCTTTTTACATTGCTGCTAGCGGCACCACAAATTCTGAGGTTTTATATTGAATGTTTACCATCAGGATATAACATTTTCTTTAATCTTGCTTTTAGCGCAATTTAACCTGTGAAATTCACATTAATCTGTGATCACTTGCAACCTTAATTTTACACACATAGGAAGTCTACCAGCAAATCTAATTACCCCTCCTGTGCTTTCAGGCGCAGCAGAAGTGTTGGTCATGCAGCGACAAAAAAGTCTAATTAACATGAGATTGCCTGTCTCCAGACAATTGCAAAAACACATCCCCTCAACAAATATGCTTACTTGGGATTTCCTATAGAAAAGTTACAGAACCCAAACATGACATACTGTTTCAGAAATCAATACCTCAGCAATCAGTACATTTCTAATACACAATATCAAAAATCAGTACATTTGCAATTATATAAATTGGCTTACTGTGCTAATAGTTTAAATATATTTATACAATAAGTTATTTATAAGTCATCCAGCCACATATGATTTCAAAGTTCAGCCTAAATATGTTTTTGCTGTAAATTTATAAATCATACCCACAGTGTATTCACATTTCCTTTCTATGAATTTTGTTTGTGTTTCATTTGTAATTACTCTGTGGCTGAATGGTGAGCACTGTTTTCTGCAAATAAAATAAGCAAATAAGCAAATTTTGAGACAAAGACCAATTTGTTTACATTCTATCATGAGTACAAACATTTTCAGTCTCTCTAATGAGCAGCTTTGGTAAACAGCACACAATAATTTGATGTTTATTAAACAGACTAAAATGAAGCATGGGGTGTAATATTTGTACCTGGCCATAACATGTAATCTAGAATATGAGTGGGTTGCAAGATAAATGAACATTATTTCAAATGAAAGGAATATCTGATGACAGTATTTGTGTGCAGCATGTAAAACATACATTCTTTGAATGGTACGGTGAAGTTTTGCACAGCTGTCAGAATTAAATTGATACAACACATTAAATACAGTTTCCTGCCATATGTGCTGGGACTACTGATGAGATAGCTATTGTGTTTTCTTTGTCACTGTCGCCACCACTCCCAATGGAGAACAATTGTCATAAGACAAAGGTGTGATTTCATATACGGAGCATGTTGCAACAATGGGGCTTAATGTACATGAATTAGAGCATGATACATACAACATGAATTTATAAGTCTATTCCGGGTTTACTGTGCAGCAATTTATACTTATTACTATATATATATATATATATATATATATATATATATATATATATATATATATATACACACATCTTTCTGGAATATTTACAGAGTCTTCCCTACACTGTTCATTTTTTCTTTGTGGTAGACATACAACATAAACAATTATGTGACCGACTAAAATGTTGAATTAGTACATTAGACACTTACCCTATAGCCTTTGATAATGTTTGACATATCAGTGATTGCCTCACTATCAAGGAGTCATGAGTACTGTGATGAGAATGGGATGCCCAGCTCCTGTGGATATAGAGAATAACTTGCAGGCACGCTCTCGCTCACCTGTGGGCCTTGGAATATTAACTATCTGCACAATTACTCTGTTGATCACTACCAATTCGGCTGGATGCCAATGTGCTTGTTATATTGTAACTATATTTAGTGTTTATACTGTATTAATTGTTTCTTAAATGAGGCTAGTAGAGATATGGATAATGTCTAGGTGGGTTCCATGTCCATGACTCAGGTAAGGGGGCTGCAGAACCATGTCCTTAACAGATAGGAGCACAGTTTTGAAAAAAAAGTGTGTAAGGGGTTAAAGCTGGGAGTTCACATTGCCCAGCTCCCATAATAATAATAATAATAATAATAATAATAACTAAAATGCTCTCTGCATTCTATATGGGTCACTATTTTTGTCCTCATATTTTGGAGAGGACACAAGAATGCAATTTTTCATTTTATATAGGTCACTGTATTGTATATCGGTCATTGGAAAGCTCTTTGTAATGTATTTTGGTCATTAGAATGCTATCTGCATTGTATAAAGCTCACTAGTATCTTCTCTGTATTGTTTAGAGCAGTGGTGCTTTTGATCTCAAAAAAGTAAAACAAAGAGGCAAGGGCAATTGGTACTAGGGTATATGGGAGGTTATTGCAAGTAAAATTTATCAAGCTGCGAGTTTCCAGCGGGTTTGAAAAGTGAAGATGTTGCCTAAAGCAACCATTCAGATTTTAGTTATCATTTATTTAGTACATTCTACAAAATAATAGCTGGAATCTGATTGGTTGCTATAGGCAACATCTCCACTTATCAAAACTTCTGACAACTCGCAGCTTGATACATTTACCTCCTAGAACATTTGTGTGTGTCTCACCCTCTAGAATGTTCTGGTAGATTTGTGTATGTATGTAAATGACTAAGTTCCCTATTAATTGAGGACATCCATTATATCAAGATCTAGAGTCAGTTAAAAAAAAAACTTTTATTTTTGAATTCAGCAACCATAACATACTCTAAATGCGTTCAAATATCCTTAGCAACTAATTTTTTTTCTTTCTGTTGTCCTGTGCAATTAGAGATATTGCAGGTAGTGAGAGCGTTGTATGCTTTTAGACTGAGATGGTCCGGAATTGTCATATATATGTACAAGTGTGAATGAGTGGCAGAAAGATTAAGAAGTAATAAGAATTATTTCTAATAAAGTGTATCCATTATAAACAGTTAGTCAACAGAAGAAATAAAATGCAATTATAAAATATATAAAAGTTATACAATGTAATACTATATTGAAGAGAGTAATATAATACAGAGATAAGTTGTTTGCAGCATATGGAAATTAGTGAATAAATTTGACAAAAATAATAACAGAATAACATGTAAATAATAAAGTAAATAGAAAAAATATAATAGATACAAATTTAAATAGAAAAGAGATGAGAAAACTGTGTCTTGTAATGGTCCATGTAGTCGTTCCAAATGCACTTCATCACTGGTTTGTCTATGTGAGGACATATGTGCGTATTTTTGGTGCACATGTCCAAAAACAAAACTGTTGTACATCCAATTCTAAATAAGCCTGACTATGTGTGTAGAGAAACTAATTTCAAATAGTTTTCAATAGGACAGTGGAGCAGTGGTCCAACCAGTGGCTGGCTGGGCTTGGGGGGCAGGGGGGCATCTGCTCCCTGGGCCGGACCTTGGGCTGGATCACTGGGCCACCTGCATCTTTTTCGTTTAGAATATTCTGCTAAGTTGAATCTTGCCCCCTGGGCTAAAATTTGCCCGTTGTCCCCTGGGTGCAACATGTGTGTATGCAGGGCCGGTGCTAGGGTTTTCGGCGCCCTAGGCAAAATTTCAACACCCCCCCCTTCCTGCTCCGCCGCCCCCCCCCCAATAAATAAATAAATGATTAGATTTTATTTACCTGGTCTGTAGATGCAGGGGGCTCTTCAAATCTCTTTTCTTTTCTTTTCTTTTCTTCACTTCTCTTCTCTTCTCTTTTCTTTTCTTCACTTCTCTTTTCTTTCCTATGGCTGCTCCTCGCCTTCACACAGGAGGCGGAGCGATGCATGCTGGGAGGGGAGGGGGGAAAGAACTTTATTCACACTGTCTGTCACTGACAGACAGTGTGATAATACAGCAGGCGCCGCCGGGTAAAGACCTGTCACCTGATCACTGACGTCAGTGATCAAGTGTGTGATGCGCCGGGCAGCCCGGGCGCATCTGAATTAATACACCAGTGACGGCAGACGTTGGAAAAAACAGCGGCGGCACCCCGCCGCCGCTGCACACCTCTCCCACTTATCTCCGCTGACTAGATTTTTAAATCTAGTCAGCGGCAACGGCGCCCTGCAGGTCCCGGCGCCCTAGGCAACTGCCTAAGGTTGCCTAATGGGAGCGCCGGGCCTGTGTGTATGGCAAGACAATAATTGGAACATGCTAAACTCACTGTTTTATATCTTTTCAATCTGTTTAAATATATATGTCATATTTAAGTATGTTCCCTGCATTCAATGAAACCTACAATTTTAGCAGGGGCACCCAGACGTTTTCAACCAACTGTATTTATCTAAAGAGGGTTTTACCTGACATCTCATACTCCAGTATCAGGCAAGTTTTTGTGTGCATACGGGGTCTGCAAACTGTGTTGATTTTTCCCTTTGATTTAATATATAAACATTTTATTTATTGACAATGGCCTGCGGCAGAAGAAACTCTAAACACACCTTGGTATAGCTATTTCTATACATAGTTTTAACTGATGTGAACATTTGGTTTCGATGTTAAATCTTTCAATGTTCAAAACTACAACAGTAGAAAATCCAGCTAGTTTTATTAACATAAACTGTAGCGAGCAGATCACACGTTATTATTAATTTCCTTAAAAGGGATCTCTTGAACCTTAATCCTTTCGTATTATGCAATTTGTACAGCTAAGCGTGAGATAAGTATTTCAGACACCCACACATTCCCTCTTCCGTCAGCAAATACTTACAATCATAAGAACTCCAGGCAACTGCGCTTTCAAAATGCAAATTTCTGCCAAGACATGTTGTGTAGGAACAAAGGGGCATTACAATTATTAATAGCACTGAGCTGTGGAAATTTGTTTTTCCTATATAAAGTTACATTTTATAGATACATTAGTGTATGAACAATGTTTGCCATATATATTGATGCGATTCAACATTTTTTTGTTAAAAAAAAATCCTTTTTTTTTTTTCAAAAATAGTTAGAGATTGAACCATTATACACATGTATAATTCTATATATCAATAGCTACAAGTGGCATATAAAACTAGTATCAGTTCATCCAAGAAAAGTAAATAAATGGCATTAATAATCCAGTATATTAGAAATAAATATGTTATATGAATGGGTAGGGCAGTAAGAGAAGTGTTAGGCGGAGGGAGTAGAAAGGCATAGAGGGATGTAGGGTCATTGGTGTTCAGATGCACATTGAGGGAGTGAGAATAGGTAGGCCTAATTTTAGTTTATAGGAGAAGGTCTGAGAGTCATAGGGCAGCCTTGCTCTGGCAGCCATGGGTATGCAGGTAGTTCTACAAGCTCCAGCATACTCAAACAATGTAGTCATGCCAGGGCTTCCTGGGACCAGTAGTGCACCCGCAAAAAAATGCCTTTATCAATTTTTTTTACTTTTTTTTATTATCTCAACCCCTACCTGCAGGGGTGTTGGGTGGAGTCCTAGTGCTTCACATGCATTTTTTTGGCAGGGCTGTTTCCTCATCACCATTTATTTATATAGCGCCACTGATTTCGCAGTGCTGTACAGAGAACTCATTCACATCAGTCCCTGCCCCATTGGAGCTTACAGTCTAAATTCCCTAACATACATACACACAGACAGAGAGAGAGAGAGAGAGAGAGACTAGGGTCAATTTTGATAGCAGCCAATTAACCTAGTAGCAGATTTTTGGAGTGTGGGAGGAAGCCGGAACACCCAGAGACAAACCACGCGAATGCGGGGAGAACATACAAACTCCACACAGATAAGGCCATGGTCGGGAATTGAACTCAAGACCCCAGCGCTGTGAGGCAGAAGTGCTAACCACTTAGCCAGCAAGGGAATTCAGCCCCATGCTGAACAGGTTAAGGCTGACTGACATCATGATATGGGACCTCATGTTGCGAGTTTCCCTAGTTTTCCTGAGTTTTTCATCATCAAGGTGATGATGATGACTGGTTTATCAACAGCAAGATGGTACACTTAATAACATCAGCATGCTTTAAACATTCACACACAATAACATGTATATGCTTATTCACATGGATATTAAGATACTTGCAGCTCTGAATATATATGCGCAATTGCGTGTTTTTGTGTGACTGCATTTCACAGTCTGCGTTTTTGGACATAAAATGGATCCAACTCATCATCAGGTCCTTAGAATGAGCAGAATAATATAGCATATTTTACAAAGCAATGTGTAACATGCACGCCCAGAAATATTTAGCAAATAATGGCCCATTCATACCACATACAGCACCATGACCACCATATACAGTCCCACATAAGCATAACAGGCCCAAGCCCACCATATAAACCTATATGCTAGCATAATAGTACCATTTCCACCATTATGTAGAACCCAAATATGGGTACAGACAGTTCTATGCCCACCATATGCAGCCTTGTGCCAGTATAAGAGATAACTGCATATGGCACTTTATCTAGAAAACAGTCACATTCCACCACATACAGCCCCATATTAGGATTATAGCCCCATGCATGCCACATACAACCTCATAGCGTCATAATACCTGTACTCAACCCAGGACACTGTGGCTAATCAGCTGCTGAGTCTATGTATACAAGTACGGTGCTAAGATGTTTCCTATAGCGGCTTGAGCTGAAGAATTGCTTTTGCTTGTGAGAGATTTCAAGTGATGAGCACCCTCCCCGGATCACTTTTTAACATTTTCCCTGGTTACATGCCACATGGTGCAACTGGTTTGTACTCCCATCACGTGCGTTTGCTGAATTCAAGTCTGTATATCTGTTCTTTCTCAGTATGAAATGTATTAAAGATATTTAAAATGCACAAGATATCCATGTCTTATTTGTTCTTAGATTTGTCTGTCCAGCATCAATGTGTCTCAATTGTTTACAAATGTAAGATTTGTAAACTACTTTGTCAATTTCTATGACTGCTACACATTAAAACATGTATTTTAAAAAGGGGTCAGTCCTAGAAGAGAAGAAAATTGTGGTGAAACTTTTACAAATTAAATTTTGCCAAGAAGTGTTTTGCAGAGCTCCGAAGTTTTGGCAATATAATCATCTAGTTCTGCTTTTGTTTCGTAATTCTGACAAATTCAATTCCATATTGTATTTGTAAATTTACATTTTTCTGACTCTATAGTCTATTGTGATAAGCACACCAAACAGATGATGCTCACACAGGATTGCTAAACCACTTTGCTGCACTTTATTCAGAAATGTCAGGATAGGGCAGTCAGCACAAGTTGTAGTTTCAACGGTCAAATAAACAGAAGTATTTTACAATTCCCGGCGACCCTGCTTCTGGCTAAACATCCAGTTTCCTCACTAAACACCGGACACTACCTGGTGTCGGTCACCCCCTCCCGCAACACGAAACTAGCTATTTATGCTTTCTCCCCAGCACTAACTAAACAAGTAATTAACCATACCCATGTGCTCAACCTGTAAACCTGTGGGTAGAAAAGTGTGGAGAATTACATCTGTCTACAGCATGAGCCTGCAGACTCCTAGAAAAACCATCATTCTCTCCTTTAACAGTAGGTGGCAAACTGCCCTTTTTTACCTCGCTATACAGTTGGGACCATGAAGATCAGTTCATTCTCCTATGTGGACACGGGTGGATTGGCCATAGCCATTACCGAAAATTTTCCAGGTAGGCCGGGGGCCTAATGAGGCCACTTGATGTGTTCTCCTTCTTTTCAGTTCTATTTTTTTATCACCCGACAGTGGCTGGGGCTGTTCAGGAGGATCCATCTCAGGTGACTAAACCATCTGGGACATAAAGGGGGCGATCCCAACAAGAAATTGTGAGTCAATCGCGATGCTGTCTTGAAGCACAACATTGCCAGTATTATTCCACATACTAGGCACCACGTTAATCCCTCCCCTTGTAGGGGTCATGCAGCCTATCACTAAACTGCATGAACCCTACCTTTTCTTTGGTGGCCTAATAAGCCACGGCAGGACCACCATTCCTCCATGCTCTGTCCGCACAGTGCAACAAAGAGAAGAATCAGATCAGATGAGTTAGCGTGAAGGGACAGTAGGAATGGGTGAATGGGAGTGGAGGGAGGAATAAAAACAGGTGAATGGGGGGGGGGGGGGGCGGCAGGAACAGCTGAATGGGGATTGAGAAAAGATTAGGAACAGGTGAATGGGAGCAGAGGGAGAATGAGTATAATTGAGGGAAGATGCTCTTGAGAATAAGAGTGTTAGTTATTAAGATGGGATTTGTCTATGATGTAATCCTAATGGATTAAATTACTATGAAGGGGTTCTTTTGATGAGACAGAGAGGGGATGAGGGATTAATGAATATGAATAATGTGGGGGTTAATTAATAATGGGGAGGAAGGAACTAATGATAACACTGGATTCTTGTATGGCACTGCAATTTGACATCATGGTGACGTCTATAAATCTAAATTTAAAGCGGCAATGTGGGGACCCGTAAGGTTTATTGTTTAAACACTTAACTCCACATAGCTGCTTTAAATTTAGATGAGTGCAGATGAGTCGGCACAACATTTTGACATTTGGTCTGGTCTAAAGGAATTGCCCAAAACTTGTGACAGCTCTTCCATAAAATGAACTACAAATTCCATTAGGAAGGCTATTACCAGCAATTACATCAAAGTACACAGACTTCTGTGATGGTGGATTCCAGTGGGGATGAATTAGTATTGTTTGAGGATGTACACACTGTTGAAGGTGAATATGATGACTGTGTAGATTGCAGGTGCTGAGATCTAGCTGAGAGAAGGGAGCTAGCTGATGCTGGTATGCTTGGTAATATTTTGGGTAGCATGGCATGTTGGCAATTTTATGTTTTTCTACAGTAAACTTTCACCTTTATTAGAGAGGTGTTTTTTCCTTTACAAAGGTACAAGCTTTTTATTTATATTTTTGTTTCCTTGATTTAAAACCACTATGCACTTGAACATGGACTTTTGCACATGAGATAGAGGGATTAGTATCATAATGACTGAGACTGGAGAGTAACAAGAACAATGCCACCCCTCCTGTTTCTGTATGAGCTATGGCACAGTAGAATGTCACTGGAGACTTTTAAGAACACTGACAGCCCTATTATTACAATTGTTGTTTCAGCACTGAACCCAGCCACCTCTCCTGTTTCTGAGTGAGCTGTGGTACAGTAACTGCGGATTTAGACCAAGACTGCCAGCCCTAGTATTTCTATTTCAGCACTGGCAATTAGCAATGAAGCTCTTCTCTTTGTGTTTTACCTATATAAAACAGTACAATGTGACTGCAGATTTAGAAGACCAAGCCTGCTAACCCTATTATATTTTTCAGCAATGACCATTAGCAATGGAGCAATGGAGCTCTCCTCTTTGTGTTTTGCCTATTTAACACAGTACAATGTGACTGCAGATTTAGAAGACCAGGCCTGCCAGCCCTATTATTTCTATTCAGCAATGACAATTAGCAATGGAGCAATGGAGATCTCCTCTTTGTGTTTTACCTATATAACACAGTACAGTGTGACTGCAGATTTAGAAGACCAAGATTGCCAGACCTATTATTTGTATTTGACCAATGACAATTAGCAATGGAGCAATTTAACTCTCCTCTTTGTATGTTACCTATATAACACAGTACAATGTGACTGCAGATGTGGAGACTTTGAAGTACACTGCTACCCCTCCTCTTTCTTTGCTACCTATGACGCTGCCCAACTGCACTAGAGACTGCCAAGAACTGTGCTACCCCTTCTGTGTCCCTCTGTGAAATGGCGCTGGATCGCCATCGCGGTACATATAGAATCCAAAGCTTGCAAGATCCGATGACATAACAATGACGTTTTGCCTCGTTTTCAATTCCGAAGGACCGCAAAAGTACCGAGCCGGCTCAGTACTCTGATCTGCTAAGTTCGGGTGTGTTCAGTTCTCGGGGGACCGAACCTGAGCATCTCTAATATATAGTGTTTTGAGTGCCTCTCCATTTTTAGCACACGGTATATAATACATACATTGTAATAAAACATTACATTTATCACACCAACCCCCCAGAGACACATCATGTCACCCCCCCCAGACAGATTATGCCACTCTCCCGAGACACCCTACTTAGGGAGATTACGCCACCTAAAGAGCCACATCACGCCACACCCACAGCCACATTACAACCCTCGCAGACACATCATGACCCCCCCCAGACACATCATGCCCTCCTAGACACATCATAGCCCCTCTAGAAACACCATAACCCCCCCAGACACACCACAACCCTCCCAGACACATCATAAATCCTCCTCAACTCACGGCCCAGCATGCTTACCTAAGCTGTGCTGGTATTGCTGACACCTTAGTGGAAACTTCCTGCAGAGTGAGCAGAAAAGCACTAAGTCTCGTGAGATTACCAGTGTTTATAAATAATCACAGTTATATTTCAAAGTATATCTTTTTTGTTATCTTTGAAAGCAACCTCTGTCCCCAAGAAGTGCTACAGAGGGCACTGGGAGGGTGGAAACTCTTGTTGTGGGTAAGGACATACCAACCACAATGGTTGGGACACCCTAAAGTTTTTTTGTACAGGTAGGCAGAAGCAATGTGATTTTTTTGTTTTCTAGTGATAGAGAGACTTTATAATGGGTGGGAGATTGACAGTGGATGAGACCCCAGTTAGAATGATCTATCTTACAGTGACTGGGCTTCATCCAACAGCAACAAATTTTCAACATCAACTACTATAATATTAATGATAACCCAGGGACTCACCTGATGCTAGATTAAGCCACACATCTCAGATATTCATTTCTAGCTACTGGTGTGCTGACATTGCCTACTTGTTTTTTCTCCACCTACCAGATCAGTGCTTTGTGTATTTGTACCTGATGTCCGCCTACCATTGTGTGTTGCAATAGCCTCCCCTACACTGATGTGATTAGCGTGCCAATCCCATCTACTTTTGTGTTGGCTCCGCCTACAGCTGATGTGATCCCAATTGCGCGAGGCCACTTTCAGAATTTTTTACAGGCACATTTAAAGTTCCTAATCTCCCCCTATATGTGGAGTGGTTGGTGTAGGGCTGGGCACACTTAAGGCCAAATTTCACTAGCAAAGTGTGCAGATTTTCATGGCGAGATACAGAATAAGGCAAATATTTTGTAGATCAGTCTAGAAAATGTCACTCATCGTTCCACTGGCAGTTTTTCCCACAGTCCCAGACTGAAAGAAAAATGCACTCTGGAGCAAATTTTCCGAGTTTTATTCTGTTTCATGGCATTTTAGAACCAGAGCGATTAAAAAGTGAACTTTCTGAAATTGCAAATAAATATCTTGGAGCCGGAAATGGAATCTAGACACCCATTAACTTTATTTTGGGAAGGTGTATTAGATCTATCACACATTTTGCATGGCATGACAGCCTGTGATATTTATATTTGTATGAATGATGGCATTCTTACAAATATTCAAATGTCAACACATACAAGACAGTGTTAACATAAGGTAGTCTTTTTTAGCATCATATTATTCTTGATTTTGTGGGCCAGCAATTAGCAACCTTTTGCCATTTGTCAGCAAGCCATGGCTGCATTCTTGCTGTCCAAAGGAAACACAATGGGTCAACCCACCACATTCTTTCACCCTCTAGAGCTAACTCAGAACAAAACATAGCAGAAAAAATCTCCACTTACAGAAAGACTCCAGCTGGGTTATTTGAAAGCAGATTGGACAAGCAGTGACATGGTTTGTTTTCAGATAAAGATCATGTTTAGCTTTTGTTGTTAAGGCATTCTTTACTCTAATAATAGCAATAACAATAATACAAATATATCTATTTACCTAGAAATTCCTTTCTTCTGACGGTCATGTATGTGTCTATAATGTGATTGGCTGTATGTGTAGTCATGTATATTGTTTCTATGACAACAATAGGAGCCTTCTTGTAATCATGGTTCTCGTGGCATTTCTGACTCATAGGGATCACGGTATCAGCAAGTTATTGAAAGGTCTGCATTTTATTAAATTCAGTGTTGCAGTTTGAACTCTGATAATAAATTAGGGAGCGTCACATTTGTAAAATGGCCATGGCTGAGGAAAGTGATTTTACCATCATTAAAGAGCAAGCAAAGCCACAATTTGACATTAAGATAATATCAAAAGCTGGGTATTCCTGACACAAAAAATAACTGGAGTGTTTATAGTTAAGTAAATAAGTCACTCCCCTGCAGCAGGTTAGGTTGCAATATTATGAGAGACATAACAGAACATACACAGAGTGACTGACGTCTTAGCAGAGTTGCTTTGGAGAAATGCACTATGTGAATTGGTTGATTCATACATACAAAGGAGTGGGGTCACAATAATGCAGATGACTACATTCTTAGCTTTTGGTCCTATATAAGATCCCATCAGGACTCTGTAATCATTATTATCAGGGAGAGCTGACTCTGCCTGCTTCCTGATTTATTAACTTTTCACATATCCAACTAGTCAAACAATACATCACCACTATTTTGTCTGGAAACCACTTTTCCACCTTTCCCCTCCCCATTGGATGTGGTCTCCAGGGTAAGCATGTAGCACATTTACAACTACAATTTACATCTTTGCTGTTTAATCCCCAATGTTAAAATGTAACACATCTTTCCTTGAAAGAGTCACACAGCCCAGTTTTATTATTAATAGATCCAATATAAATTTACCAATTTATGGATACCAAACATGCATAGGAGAAGTGGATTAGGTGATCTGATGCTCATTTCCTCTCATTCCCTGACTGACAGACAGCTTTATTTGACGTATGGGTTGCTCTTCATCATACTATTTATGGATATATGGTTAATCACTAATTATATTGACTGTAAGTGGTATTTTGAAAATGAAGTTGTTTTTGTCTATATACAATAATGCATGCCATGTTCACTGTGCTCATGTCTCTTTGTGTGGGACTCCTAGTAGAAACGGCTCCATAACATCTGTTCAGGTGTCAAAAACCACTTCAGTACCAGTGCATGGCTCACCCCAGGTGGCCTTTGAAGCTGTTCAATTTCCCATAAGGTGGCAATGTTGTCTAGTAGTTGGGGGTCTTCAGAGCCACATTGAGTTAGTTCATAAACCCTGTGAGAACAGGCTTTGCTTTGAAGTAGCTTACACAGAAAACAAATTATAAATAGATTCACTTGCTATACAGTATTTACAATGCAGTCCCTTATGATTACGTTTTATTCATCACAATTATGTTATTTGTTAATCCTTATAACTGTAATTCCTCCCTGTTCACTACAGTCATCATCACTTTTTATTGTAAAGCGCAAGAAAACTCGAAAGTGCCAAACAGTTAGAGTTACAAATCATGCAAATACAATAGAACATAAAATAAATACAATCACAGACGAGGTTCACAAAGGTGGTGTAGATGCGATAGAAAGGGTAGAGTGCATCCTGCTCATGAGAGCTTACACTGTTATAAATATGTGGGAGGAGATTCAGCTGTCTGTAATGGAATTGAGAGATAATGGTTTACTTTTTAACACAGTTGCAGTGGAATGTTAGGTTAACACTGAACTATACTTACTAGACATTCCGGGAAGAGTAGACACTGTCATAAATCCCACCTACTTCACTAACGAGTTTATTGACGTGATTTGCAGCGGATAACATTAGCAGGGCTCGTCCCCTGCTGCGTGATGATTCATGGGGCCATGATGATCGTGTGGCCATGCCTGAATGCCTCCCAATATTTGGGGTGGGGGACTGGAAAGAACGCAGAAGCCTAGCACTTCAAAAGTGCTTTTGCAGCACTAAGCTGGCCCATTCTCTCCTCCAAAATCCTTCATTGCAGTATGCACCAGTGCACAGCAGCAGTGAACAGAATACCTCCCAACTTTCCCATCGATCGGGACAAGGCTGCTCCGATTGGGATGCTGGGACAGAGCCCCCAAAATTGGGACTAAGATGCAGGAACTGGATGAATTGTAGGCAGGGTACTATCAGGTTCTCATTCAAATTTTGCCAATTGGATCCCATTCAAACCGTTTGCTTTCCCATATACTGGCACGCAAGCTCACAAAGCAGAACCAAAGCCATAACATAATAGCATACCTCGCAACAGACCATATTTAGGTGGGACATTTCTTATCGGAAAAGCTTTGTCTTGTCGGTTAGAAAGTTGGGAGCTATTTTCTGTTCACCGCTACTCTGCATAGGAGAGCAGCGGTGAACAATTGCCATACGCACCACACTAGCAATGAATGGGTGTTTGGTGGAGAAGGGGCTGGTGATAGCATATCTGGAATCCCCCCTTCAAAAAATAAATTTGCACCCTCCTCTTGTATAAATTATTTGTTCATTCAATAATGCTTGACTTCTTTAATACAAATCATATAGGGAACTTTAATAAATAGAGTAATGCAAATAAATACATCAAACAGAAAACATTTATTGATAAATGAATAAAATAAATGAAGAATATGTATTCTTTGTAATACAAATTTAAATGTTTGGCAAATTAGTTTGTTGAGAAATATAGATGTAAGGAATTACTCTGATTTTTGCACCTCCGACCACTAGATGTCTCTATATTTGTAAACGTGCCTTTAGATCAGGTCAGAATGGAATCAAGAAGAAACCATCTTGGATCCTGTTTTCTATTTGGGCCTATAATAGGCACTTCCTGGATCAGATATGTGCTTTGGCTGCTCAGCTCCTGCTACACTTCCTTGCATCTGTGACTACCCGCTTGTGTACCGACCTGGCAAACACCTGACTACTTGCTTGTGTACTTAAGTGTCTTATTTGTTTATTTTTTCTTATTTTTTTTTGTGGTGGGTGGAGAAGTGGGGATGGAGTGCCATGCCTCTCAAACTTGACACCCCCCTTCCCGCCTTGCTTACCCCACTTACCGTGTTCCGCCGGCCCTGTGTGGGGCAGAGGAGCACTTCAAAAGTGCTAGGCATCCCTGTAATAGTATGGTATGTTATCACAGTAGATTATGAGTGCAAAAAGAACAAAAGAAGAACATAATTTTGATCATTATACCACACTCACTGAGATTAGGCCTATTCTTCGGGACTAATATTTATACAGTACTTAGTGTATCGTTACATGGAGGCGGAATTTTTTTTTAAAAATGGGTGAATGAAATACCACAAATGCTAACCGCATTTTCTCAGAAGTATATAATGTCAATAATGTCAGCATAGGATATATTCTGTAAAAATGTTAGGAATAAAGGACAACTGTGGGTAAAATTGCATAACGCAGGATAATGATAACAGTATAACTCAGGATAATGACATAGCAGAGCATCCATTTAAAATAGAATCCCAACTACTTATCAGTTGAAAGCAATTATCAACTTTAGGTTTGAAAAAGCATTTTCACACAACATTTGCCACATATATATGTAACTGTTTGCTTTGAATAATGAGTATATCTAATGATGGTCCTTTTGTATAGTATTTGCAGGTTGTTATTACATGTATCAATCCATTGTGTTTCTCTAGAACTTTTAAGCTATTCGTACAGTCCACAGGAAGACTTGTTAAATTGGTATTAGGAACAGCATCAGATTTCTGCATAATAATCTGTTCTTTTCACTGCATTTTAAGTATGTTTGGAAACATTCACAGTTGTCAGTAATATTTAAATTGCCATAATGTTAAAGTATGTTCACAGAACAATTTGGAGGTTACCATATAAATAGCCCTAGTTCAAATTTGCAATTAATGAGGAAACATGCAAATTGTTTGTGTGACCTTTTGTTAAACAGTGGCAGCTACATTTTCTGATTATTGTGCTGATGCAAATCACAGGCAATCCAAATTAACTGCAAAGTTGATTGTCTGTTTCTCAGTGTTGCAAATACTGTTATCAGAACAATACAAAATAGGATTGAGCATTTTGAAAATGAATCTTAATAACATATTTTCTACAGTGAAATGACAATAACAATGGTGTAAATACTAAAAGTTTATTCTTGTATGATGTTTTATTACATATTATCTCCAAAACAGACATACAAGTGTTTTGCGTCTTTCGAAGGACACAGTAGAATATAGGGGTATATTTTCCTTGTGCTTTTAGTATTTCTAGCAGGGGAATTTCAAATTGCAGGCCCTTTATCTTAGCACAGACTTCACACAGTTGTCCAATCATTGACACAGAAACAATATAAAAACTATAACTAATAAACATTTTACTAATGTTGTAAAAAAAGAAAAATAGTTATGTTAATAACTGACACTCGAACATGGCGCTATGATTACATCAATGAGGAGATATACAGCAAACAAATGTAACTGTTACGAGCCACGGCGGCTCTGGCCACCGCTGCAACTCACTTCCGGGTTCTGCTCGGCGTCCCGGCCGTCGTCATGATGACTGGGACGTCATTTCCTCCTGGTACCGGCCCTTGCCTAGGCACGGTCGGGACTCTCTTTGCCTCCAGCGCCGCGTCCCGGCATCTAGGGCAGCCGGGCGCGCGCGCGCATTATACATAATTATAGCCCAGCTGGGCTAATTTCTACCTGCTGTGCAGGACAAATCTGATTGGGGGTCAACTGTTTATAAGGCAGGAAGGGACAAGCCCTGCCTGCCGGTTATAGTTCCTGTTACAGTGCTGTAGACCTGCTCCCTCTCTCTGTTCCTGTTTATCCTGTATCCTATTACCGTTGCCGACCCTTGCCTGAATATTGGACTACATTTGCCTGCCTGTGCCCCTTGACTTATTGCCTGTACCCTGATGTTGCTGATTTGCCTGTGCCTTCTGACCTCGGTTTTGTTTTCTGGATATTCTGTCTGCTGCCGGCCCTCGACCCTTGCCTGGATTTCACTCTGTTATTTACTCCTTTACGCTATCACTGGGTTCCCCCAGTCAGTGCACAACTCACGACCCTCAGCTGTCTGCGGCCAAGTCTGTCCCCACCACTAGGGGCTCCAGCGAAAACCAGACTTCTGAGTAGACTCTGGGTTTGTGTTGCTGGCTGTTGGGGTTCCTAACAGTAACAGTCACTTTTTGTCCTACAAGAAATGTCCATTATCCATTAACAGTAGTCTAAAACTTCTTTGTCTACTCAGGTTTAGGTAACCCCATTTGTAGTCCACAGTAATGGTAAATTTACCTGGCCCGCAGCTTTAACTGTTCTCTCAGGCAGCCCCAAGCTATGTAATATCATGAAGTATTTATATTAGTTATTATGCCACTCAAACAAATTATTCTTCCTCAAGGTTAAACATTTATTTTGATAATATTATCAGTCCTAAAACATCCATATGAGACCAGACAATTAGTTGCACTTCTCCTACCGAGGCTGCCAACCAAACCCAGTATTGAAATGTGGTGAGCAGTCAACCCACTATCAGCAAGAACAGAAGGACAGCCATTAATAGCATATCCTGACTTTTATGAGACAAAATCTCAAAAGGAGAGAAAATAATGTAATCAGTAAAGTATTTATTCAAGAATATTATTTTTAAAGCAGTATTCCCAGTTAATCATTACATTTTCACTGACCTGCTTCATCCCCATAGTGGAGCCATGGATAGTTGCATGCTGAATCAGATTGGCGCCTCTGTTTCTGTAGTCTAGCAGCTAAAGTTTTTTGTTCCTCATTTTAACAATGCTACTGAAATGAGTGACAAGACCAATAAAAAACTGCAAATTATGTGCCTGCAGTGCCGTGTCACCATCAGTTTTCCATGTAGTGCTTCTTTTTCCCAGGGCTCCAGTAAAGGTAGAGATGGGGAGGGCAATGTTTTCACTCTATCTAGGAATGTAGTTTAATATCAAACTAGCAAAGTGACCTATTTGTTTTAGTAATCCCAAGCCGTTTCTCCAGGTTAAAACCAAGGTTATAAATTCATTTGAAATATTATTATAATTATTATTCTTTATAAAGCACCAACATAATAAGCAGTGCTGTACAGTGAGAGGATCATAATACAAACTAATTACATACAATGTCATGAAACAGAAGGTAAGGATGGACCTGCCCAAATGAGGTTACACTCTAATTGGAGTTGGGAACACTTCATACAAAAGGTTGTGAAATAATAATTGTAGCTGTTGGAGTGGAAAGTATGTGTGGCTACTGTAAGGGAGAAGTTTTTTCAGCAACCAATATTCATGAATCCATTGGTGTCATATGGTTTAAATGAGATAAGAGATTGGATGGTGGTGACATGAAATTGAAATCTATGAATGTAGCTGTTGCCACCAAGGAGGGCATGGAGATCACCTAAGAAGAAGCTTAGCTGTCCATCGGTGATCCATCTGGGTGCCCAGAGAAGGGATTACAGCACTACTCCCTAACGCAGTGGGGCTCTGGTGATTTAATTCACTTCAAATTTTAATATGTCCAGAAAATCTGGGAAAGGGGAAGTTCAGTCCTCCTCCTTTTTTTTTTTTACAAGATTTTCATCCACATGTGTTCCTCTTTACTAGCACAACTGATTGGTTTAATTTATAATGAAATTAATGACACACCACATAGGCAAAACAATGCACCTGCATGTAAAGTGTTTTGTCTCACCCAGGGCCGGTGCTAGGGTCCACGGCGCCCTAGGCATTTTTACCTTGCCTCACCACCGCCGCCTCTCTGCTCCGTCTCCTCCCCTCCACTCACTGACACTGGTAAGTGGAGGGGAGGAGACGGAGCAGAGAGGCGGCGGTGGTGACAAAATAGCCTCTTCCCCCCTTCCCCGTCCATCTGATGCTGTGCGGCGGCCGTGACAGGTATGGTCAGCAATCTCCGCACAGTTTTAAAGTATTTTAGAATTCTGTATCGCCCTCCAGAGCCCGGCGCCCTAGGCAAGTGCCTAACCTTGCCTAATGGGAGCGCCGGGCCTGGTCTCACCATGTTTCCTGATATTCTGATATAGGTCCACCACTCACGTGTTGTCATATGTGTGGGCATGTTTAAACATTAAATGAACACATGAGGCTTTCAGTAGGCAAGTCACTCCTAATAATTTGGTTATTAAAGCTACACTACCACCTAATAAAATATTTCACTAAGGTGCTACTCCACCTAGCCTGAGCCAGCCTGAGCCATGAGCCTGCTCTGTGCCGCCATTTTTCCAGGGCTCCTCCATTACTCTTATAACCCCAGCTGAACACAGGGAGCGGGGAGTATTTTCTGTATGAGTATGAGGACCATTCACAGGACATAATCAAAAGATTAGTCCTGTGGCATTCTTAATCCACTTTTATTACAGAACCTGAGGAGACCTGTAAAAAAATGGCCGCTCTAAAACAGACACTGGACAAATGGTCATTGGGGTATATTAATAAATAAGAAAAGCCCTAAATCCAGCAAAAAAGGGAGTTTTCACCAGATTAAGGGTTTCTCCCTATTTATTAAAGCGCCTTGATTGGGTATCACCAGCGGTAGCCAGAAGGCCATGTGCCTACGATAAAGTTTGTTTATGTAACTTGGTATTAAATGTACTGCCAATGTACTCCTCATTGCTATCATCATCTCCGGATTTTGATAGCAGGGATGAGAAAAAAGAAAAGATGCTTTATTATTAAATATAATAATAAATACCTCACACTACACGATTACAACTTTGGAATAGTTTCCATAATACTGAATGGTTTGAGTTGAGAATGGTTTCTGCAGATGCTCCAATAGATCTGTCATTACCTTCCAATGTTTAGGTCCTGTTTAAAGTGGGATGCTTGGGATAAAAAAAAAGGGTATAGGCACGAGATGTTGACTACTCATTGGACTGTAAACTAACTGTGATAATTTGTATGTATTTTATAATGCATTCAATTGTATGTATTTTATAACGCATTCAATTGTATTTGTTGGATTTTGTACATCAATAAAATATTTATAAAAAAAAATATATAATAAGAATGTATTTTCTATTTCTTTTGAAAAATAAAGTTTATTTTTTTTATTTTTTTTAACAACTTTCCCAAGTTCTGGCTTCCTGTACTAGTATGCATGCGTGAACCAGAATGCCATATCTCGTCTCACATGCGCAGATTGACCCAAGTCTGACCAGTAGAGTAGTGAGAATACTGAACACTGCTACAGAGTATCACTGGGAAGATGCCCTGGAAAACATATAAATAAATTGTGTGAGTCACCATTTCTGTTGCTGTTATAGGGAATCTTCATAATCGCAGGATGTTTAATGTGATTATTGAAGTGAAACTATTGAACACTACATAAGGCATGTATTTCTATATACAATAAATAATAAATTACTGTTGCTTTATTACAGGAGGATCTGATCTCTGAATTGTAACAATAACTGTTCCTTCGCACTGAAATGTTGCTAGTAAGTCTATAAAGCCAGGTTTCTATCAGTTGCATTTGGTATTTGTTTTATTTGTTTTATAGCACAAAGCCTTTAGGCAGATTGTGTTCAGTGACCTTGGGATTTCAATGAGATTCAAATAGCTTTTCTGAATGCACTGCAAAAGACTGATGTAATAGAAAAAATGCATAGATTGATTTGGAAATCCAAGCATAACAAACTATAGTTTTTTATTAAAATAATATGTGTAAAAAAAATGACTGGCCTACAAATGAACAAAACATGTATTTATCTATGAAGATAAGATACAGAATGATGAGTAATCTGTTTTCTTATAGCCATGTCTGCAAGAGTAAACATGACTGTTTTTCATTATTTTCAAATAGCTAAAATTGATGAAAAATCTCATGAAAATAATTTTATTCTCTGTATGCAAATAAAAAACAGTTTTAATGTGTTAAACGATAACCAATGTGTTTTTCTCATGTGTTGGCCATATGGCTTGCATGCCGTATACATGCTAGAGGCATTCTCATGGATTTGCCAGTGCATCAAACAGCACATGCAGAAACCCAACTGAAATTCCTTAACAACCCCAGAGCTGGGCAGCCGGGGCTGGTTCCCACTAAAGCAGGGGAACAACGAGCGTGGATTCCCATGCTAAAGTACACACCAGCCCCAGGCTAGACACTCTTTGCCACCCCAGGGAGGGGATCACACTAAAATGGTGAGAAGTCTATATGAAATATTGAAATACAAACTCCCCTAATCCCAAGTGGTTCACCAATTTATTTATAAAAAAAATATAATGTTTTGTATTGTAACCATGGCGATCCAAAGGGATATGTTCCCTATTTGTGATCCACAGGAAAATCTTCTTTTAATACTCTGGAAATAAAAAAATAAAAAAAAATGTGACATCCTTACACCCCATACAACAAAGGTTTACTGATAGTGATAACACTGCTAAGTCACCGCTGCCATGATTCCCCAGCTTCCGCTTCCATAGCTTGCTGAATTACTTATGTAATTGAATTCAGTTAATACCTTTTAACTGACTGGCCCAACTTCCTACCCTCAAACCTCTTTTTGGAAGATAATACTGTAAGATGTAGTAATACTTAAGATGTAGATGCATTCTTTTTCATTTCACCTTTTTGTAACTACTGTTGTGTTAAACTATTTTAGTTTTCATATACCTGTGTCTCCTAAGGGATTGTTACTATTGGTGAAAGGCCCTTTGAGAATAGTTCAAAATATCAGTGTTACAGTATTTGGCTAATGATGAGAATCTAGTTAGCTAGGAAGCAGAGGAAGCAGATGAAAGGCTGAAATTAGTGAGTAATTTCCACTTTGTCCTGGGCAGCTGCAATAGTTTGGTAAGTTTTCATTATTTTGCCGGATGCACATTAAGATGTGTTTAGCAAGATTATTGTCAAAATTAGAATGTGATTACAACCGTAAATTAAATAATGTAAACTAGCCTAAGAAAAATATTCGTAATTCTAAGAAGAACAAAGTCTACTCTACTATCACTCATCACCTTTCTTAAGCTTCATACTCACTGACATTAATTACATATGTTTTAATAGCTTTTTTTTAACAATTGTAAAATGTATGTAAAGGTGACCATTCTTTCTGGTGTCACCATAGCCACCTTACCCACTACTGCTGTCAATAGTTTTTGCTAGTGTTTTGGTAGCATTTTGTTTCATCTTATCCTATATACATGCGTGTACTTTGGATAAATGCATTGTGGAAGCCTGAAGGGATCTCCTTATGAGCTCACAATGCTAGTAATAACGCTAGTGGCATGGTTTTCACTGGCGTTAAACAAAACAATAATGAAACACCAATGGGTGTTGAGCTTTACTAGCAAAGCACAAAGTACAAAAAAGCGATCTCTCATCCATCTCATTCTGATGGATGAGAGACCACTTCTGATTGGATACCTGTCTATTAATTAGGTAGGCGTCCCAGGTATTAGTTCATTTACAACAGGAGCAGTTGGTTTCAAAATAAGGGTTTTTTAATTTGTTCCAAAGGATATGGTGGATCAAGACAAGATTGTAGGTATTTGCAGATACCACGTCACTACAGAAAACATTAGGGGCAATATGTTCTAATAAAAGGTCTATATATACAATGAACAACCTAAAACAGCCCTCTCCTGCCAACAGAAGGAGAACAATGTTATTTTCATCTTAATGCACAAAACCAGGGTTTCTAAACCTTAGTATTATGTATCCACTTACGATTATAAATGTGTACCAAGTACCCTGGTGTGTATCACTATATCCAAAGAATCCCCTAAAAAGTTGAAATTAATTCCAAGTGTCCCAACTATGCAGAAATGTTTGCAAAATAACCGTTTGTGTTTAAATTTTTAAAATAATATCCCTTCTATATTGTTTTGACTATGCTATATTCATTACTGACTTATTAAACTGTTATTGAGTTTCATGTAAGTACTTAATGTACTCCTGGGGATACACAGCCCACAGGTTGAGAAGCCCTACACTAAACCATACACTTACCATACACTTACTTACATATCAATAGGCAATATTGTGTAGGTGCATGATATCAGAATAGAATAAAAGTGGCATTTGCGCGGCTCATCCACATTTCTGCAGGTTTGTACAGGACCTGACAGCGTTTCCCATTTCTTCTGTGTGTATTTGCTAATAAATATTAGAAGACAGCTACTATGCAGGTAAATAAGAATATTGATAGGAAAAAAAATAACAATTAAAAAAATACATATTAATGTATGTTGCATAAGGCCTAAGTCTTTTAAACAACTAGTAATACTGATGTAAAATATATATTAATTATTGACCAATATTAAAACTTTACAGGAATGCCCTCTCTCCACATTATTCTTGGCTGTAGTGATCTCTCCTGTGTCCATCCTCCCACTGGGATAAGGTGGGATGGAAGGGTTACAATTAATTAGAATTCAGTTTATCTATGAGTGAACAAGCAAAGATGAGCTGTTCAGTTGATTTTTTTTCACCTCTGTAACCCAGGGTTATGCTTATAAGGATTGTAAACTTTGGGCACTATTTAAATTGTATACTGAAATAGACAGCTATAAACAGGATATGAGAGAGGAAATGCTCCAGGCAGTAATATATAATCTACCACTGCTGTGGACTCCATGCAATGACTCTAGCTCTATCACAGAGTGCAGAGGAGGATTAAATAACACGGGATTGGGTGACTACTGACCAATAGCAGAGGGGTCACATTCCCAAGGCTGGGAGGCAGTAGCAACTAAATCCTTCTCAGCTACCCCATACGACAATTTTGTTTAGCAATGACAATATAGAAAGGAAATTGTGAATGCTATAAGGGTATTATTTTATTCATTATTTTGCTACAATCTATAATAAAATGTTAAGTTAAAAATAGAACTTTTATACTATAGGTGGTACTATACTCCCGATAAGCTGTCTCGAATGTTTACTACGGCCACTCCGAGCTGCTGGCGGGAATGTGGCCAGAGAGGTACTGTCACGGTCGTCTGAATTTCTTGATCCGATTCGGGACCCTTGGGACTAGCTGGAGCAGGAGTGAAACAGAACTTAGCAGCCTGGATGAACTTCTTGCTCATATTTCTTGCTGATTGTAGAATATAGCAGGGGAATTAGCAGTCTGGAAATGTAGACAGGAACAGTGCACTAGTAATGGAGACAGGAACAGTGCACTAGTAATGGAGACAGGAACACTGCACTTGTAATGCAGTCAGGATTACTGCACTTGTAATGCAGTCAGGAACACTGCACTTAGGAATGCAGACAGGAACACTGGAGCCAAGAACTATCCTCTGGAGAGAAGTGTGGCTAAGATCCCGATTTGTGACAGTACCCCCTCCCTTACGAGTGGCCACTGGACACTTAGATTGGGGTTTAGTTGGAAACTTGCGGTGAAATTTTCTGATGAGAGATGGAGCATGGACATCAGAAGCTTTGATCCAGGCTCTCTCTTCTGGACCATAGCCCTTCCAGTCGACTAGATATTGTAAGGTCTTATGTCGAAACCGAGAGTCCAAGATCTCTTTAATTTCATATTCATCACCATGTTCAGTCTGCACTTCAGGAGAAACCAGTTTGGGTGTATAAAACCGATTTAGCACCAATGGTTTTAAGAGAGAAATATGGAAGGAGTTGGGTACCTTGAGGTAAGATGGTAAATGTAATTTGTAGGACACTGGATTGATGACCCGGGAGATGTTAAACGGTCCAATAAAGCGGGGAGCGAATTTCATAGATGGAACTCTGAGGCGTAGATTGCGAGTTGACAGCCATACTCTGTCTCCCGGTTTCAAGCTTGGAATGGCTCGTCGCTTTTTGTCGGCCTGAATTTTGTAGCGTTGGGACGCTTTAAGTAGAGATTCCCGTACTTGGCGCCAGTGGCCTGCAAAATTCTTTAGGAAAACTTCAGAGGCAGGTACTGAGGCTGTAGGAAGTGGAGTAAACAAGGGTACCCTGGGGTGTAGGCCATAGACCGTATGAAATGGAGTGGAAGCAGAAGATTCGTGATAATGATTATTATGAGCAAATTCTGCCCAGGGAAGCAGATCTACCCAGTCGTCTTGTGAAGAAGATATGTACAAACGGAGAAATGTTTCTAGGTCCTGATTGACTCTTTCCGTTTGCCCGTTGGACTGTGGATGATAGGCCGAAGAGAAGTTTAATTTGATCTGTAGTGCTTGGCATAAGGATCTCCAGAATTTCGCCACAAACTGAACTCCTCTATCTGAGACGATTTCTTCAGGACACCCATGCAAACGGAAGATCTCCTTTATAAATTGCTGAGCCAGTATAGGTGCTGATGGGAGGCCACGGAGAGGAACAAAATGCGCCATTTTAGAGAATCGGTCAACGATGACCCAGATGGTATTGAAATTATTAGAATTTGGCAAATCAGAAACAAAGTCCATAGAAATATGGGTCCAGGGTTTGGTGGGAATAGGCAGAGGCAAAAGTTGACCAGCTGAAGATTGTCTTGAACTTTTATGTTGGGCACAGCTGCCACATGCGGAAACAAATTGCTGAACATCCTGATGAAGAGTAGGCCACCAGTAGCTTCTCGATATAAAAGATTGAGTTTTGCGGATGCCCGCATGACCGGCAAATCTAGAACAATGTGCCCATTGGAGCAATTTTTTACGCAGATTCTCAGAAACAAAAGTTTTTCCCTGGGGAGGTGTATTGTCGGGTCTACTGACTGCGATGCTGAGTGGGCTGATAATAGGCCGTGGATCCACAGTGATGGAATCTTCCTCTTTCACCATAGAACGTGACAGAGCATCGGCCTTGCGATTTTTGGAACCGGGACGGAAGGTGACATGGATATCAAATCGAGAAAAGAATAGTGCCCATCGGGCCTGTCGTGGATTCATGCACTGTGCAGTTTTAAGGTAGAGCAGATTCTTGTGATCCGTGTATATTGTGACAGGATAACGAGCTCCCTCAAGTAAATGCCTCCACTCTTCAAGCGCCAATTTGATGGCAAGCAGTTCTTTGTCCCCTATGGCATAATTTCGTTCAGCTGGTAAAAATTTCCTGGAGAAGAACCCGCAGGGATGCCATTGCTCATCAGCTGGTTTTTGGAAAAGAACTGCCCCTACTCCGACAGATGAGGCATCAACTTCCAAGTAGAATGGACAGGTTAAATCTGGTTGCCTGAGTATGGGAGCAGAAATAAATGCTTGTTTCAGAAGTTGAAAAGCTGTTTGGGCTTCTTCAGACCACTTGGCAGGATTAGCTCCTTTTCTGGTGAGAGCGGTGAGTGGTGCTACTACAGTAGAGTAGCCACGAATAAATTTTCGATAATAGTTCGCGAATCCCAGAAATCGCTGTACTGCCTTTAGTGTACATGGTTGAGGCCAGTTAAGAATAGCTTGCACCTTCTCTGGGTCCATACGGAGACCAGTACCTGAGATGATATACCCCAAGAATGGGATGGATTCAACTTCGAAGGTGCATTTTTCAAGCTTGCAATACAGTTTATTCCTTCTGAGACGGCTGAGGACCTCTTTAACATGTCTGCGATGGGACTGGGTATCAGAGGAGAAAACGAGGATATCGTCCAAATATACCACAATAGTATGGTACAGTAAGTCCCGAAAGATTTCATTTATGAAATTCTGAAAAACTGCTGGGGCATTGCTCAGACCGAATGGCATGACTAGATATTCGTAGTGCCCATCCCTGGTGTTAAAGGCGGTTTTCCATTCGTCGCCACGCCTAATGCGAATCAAATTGTAGGCCCCGCGGAGATCCAACTTTGTGAATATTTGGGCACCTTTGACTCTGTCAAATAACTCTGTGATTAGGGGCAGAGGATACCGGTTCTTGATGGTAATGTCATTGAGACCTCTGTAATCGTTGCAGGGACGTAATCCACCATCCTTTTTCTTTACAAAAAAGAACCCGGCTCCTGCTGGTGAAGAGGATGGACGAATGAAACCCCTTTTCAAGTTCTCTTTTATATATTCAGACATAGAGTTTGTCTCAGGGATAGAAAGAGGGTAGACTCTGCCACGTGGTGCGGTTTTACCTGGAACTAGATCAATGGGACAGTCCCAATCCCGATGAGGTGGTAGAGTTTCAGCAGCCTGCTTACTGAAAACGTCTGTGAACTCTTGGTAGGCAGAAGGAACTGTCAAAACTTCTTTATCAGAGGTGGAGCAATGTGGAAGAACACGTTGTAAACAGGACTCGAAACAAGTTGGAGCCCACGCCAAGATTTGTGGAGTCGACCAGTCGATATGGGGGTTATGCAATTGAAGCCATGGAAACCCGAGAACCACAGGACTAGTGGCTTCTGGGATGACCAAAAAGGTAAGGGATTCAGAATGCAGAACTCCTATTTGGAGAGTCACTGGAGAAGTCTGATGCGTAATGGTACCCCCTGGAATACGGCTACCATCAACCGCAGAGAGAAAGATGGTCACTGGAATTTTCACTAGTGGAATGGCTAGTTCAGCAGCTAATTTGGCAGACATGAAATTCCCAGCTGCTCCTGAATCCAGCAGGGCTGAAATGTATTGGGAGTCTTGAGCGTGTTTCAGGGTGACTGGGATAATACAGTCCTTGCCTTGTGGGGAGCGAAGGGCCACTCCTAGGCTCACCTCCTTATAGTCAGCTAGGAGGGTATGTTTACCCGGTTTGCGAGGACAATAATGTAGCAGATGTCCGGAACTGGCACAGTATAAGCAAAGTTTCTCTCTAACTCGCCGTTGTCGCTCGGTGGGTGAAAGACGTGCTTTGCCTAGTTGCATGGGTCCTTCAGGGAAAGGAGACAATGCGCAGACCCGTTGAATAGGGAGGAACTTGGGGTGTTTCAGCCTCCTCTTTTCTAGAGCTCTCTCTCTGAACCGAATATCAACCCGATTGCAGATGGTAATCAATTGGTCTAGCGTTGTAGGTAAATCCCGAGATGCTAATACATCTTTAATGTGGTCAGACAGGCCCTGCCAGAAGACCGCAACAAGAGCATCGTTATTCCACGACAGCTCAGAGGAAAGTGTTTGAAATTGAACGGCATACTGGCCCACAGTCTGCTGTCCTTGCCGAAGCCGCAGAATATCTAAAGCGGCTGACGCTGTTCTTCCAGGCTCGTCGAATATTCTGCGGAAGGTAGACAGGAAGCTATCAATATCAGATAAAATTGGGTCAGATTTTTCCCAGAGCGGTGATGCCCATGCCAGAGCTTGCCCTGATAGTAGCGAAACAATATAAGCAGTTTTGGTACGTGCAGTAGGGAAATTCCCGGGTTGTAATTCAAAGTGTATACTACACTGGTTGAGAAACCCACGGCAATTCTTCGGATCGCCATTGTATTTAGCTGGCGTGGGAAGATGGAGTCCGGATGAAGTGGGTAGTGAAGCAGGTATTACTGGCTCAGGCGGAGTATGGGATGGTTGACTGCGGAATAACTGCAAGGTATCCATACGTGTAGAAACATCCTGCAGCAATCTCAAAATTTGCCCCTGGTTAGTTTCTTGTCTCTCAATGCGTCCAGCTAATATTTGGACAGAGTCCTCCCTCGGGGTATGTTCCCCTGGCGGATCCATTGGGCCAGAACAAACTGTCACGGTCGTCTGAATTTCTTGATCCGATTCGGGACCCTTGGGACTAGCTGGAGCAGGAGTGAAACAGAACTTAGCAGCCTGGATGAACTTCTTGCTCATATTTCTTGCTGATTGTAGAATATAGCAGGGGAATTAGCAGTCTGGAAATGTAGACAGGAACAGTGCACTAGTAATGGAGACAGGAACAGTGCACTAGTAATGGAGACAGGAAC
This sequence comes from Mixophyes fleayi, assembly GCF_038048845.1. NCBI lineage: Eukaryota > Metazoa > Chordata > Amphibia > Anura > Limnodynastidae > Mixophyes > Mixophyes fleayi. The sequence continues at coordinate 159,432,182 of NC_134403.1, read as the reverse complement.
ACTGCACTTGTAATGCAGTCAGGATTACTGCACTTGTAATGCAGTCAGGAACACTGCACTTAGGAATGCAGACAGGAACACTGGAGCCAAGAACTATCCTCTGGAGAGAAGTGTGGCTAAGATCCCGATTTGTGACAGGTACGATGTTACACATATGGTGGACCTGCCCTCGTATAGTTCCTTTCTGGAACATGGTTCTTACACTCATAAACTCTGTGTCAGAACAACAGATAAGTAAGGACCCCTGGTCATTCATTCTCTCTCGCCCTATACCTGATGAGAGCTTGTAAAGAAGCCCCCGGGTGCCCGGGAGCTGGTGCCCGGGAAGAGGGCGAAGACGCCCGGCATGGCTGCGCCCCTGGAGGGGCTGAAGATGTTCTTGCGTCCTGTGCCCAGCAAGAGGGTGAAAAAAGAAGAAAGAAGTTACTTACCGATACAGCGCTCCAGCGGCGGTGAGTGTGGCTTCTTCCTTGCAGGTCCTGGCAGCGGAGGATGGATGAGCCAATCAGGGCTCATCTTTCCCCGCTGGCCAATCAGCGGCCAAATACGCGAGCCAATCGCGGCTCGCGCACGGCCATTCAAAAGATTGGCGCCGACGCAAGCCAATCAGCGCTCGCGCCGGCTGATGACATCACGCCGGCGACTATATAAGTCGCCGGGTGGCGCCATTTTGGCAGAAAGAGTCCGGCGGCGGAGAGAGAAGGACGTCGTGGGACGTCCAGAGTGGAAGAAGACAAGAAGCCGGCGGAGCGGAAATCGTTGGCGGGGAGCCCTTGTAAGGGCTGAGAGCGCCCCTGCCTCCAGAGAAGGCAGAAGACCCGCGCCGAACAGGAGAAGAGGCGCCGCCGGCTGGAGGGTCTGGAAGACCCGGAGAAAGAAGGCAGAAGACGGCATGGCAAGTTGAGATTCCTGCGCAGAGCAGGTAAGTAGCCTCAACGTTAGTCGGGCACTAGGCCCGTGGCCACGGTCGGGCACAAGGCCCCGATAAAGTTAGTGGGCCAGTAGGCCATATTGTCTATAAAGGGCACAAGGCCCTGTTAGTTAGAGAGGGGGAGGCTCAGAGCCCCCTGGTGCAAGGGCACAAGGCCCTTAGGTAGTGGCCTAGAGACCATAGGAGAGGCCACAGGGCCTGGTTAGGGGCTGATTGCCCATAGTCTTTTACGGGCACAAGTCCCTCAGTTAGTCAGGGAGGCCACAGGCCTCAGTAGGCAGGGGCTTGTGCCCCTAGGTAGCAGGGCACAAGGCCCTAGTTAGTGGGCTCAGAGCCCTGAGTTATAGAGGGGGCTGAGGCCCATAATCAGAGCACAAGGCTCTGCGTGTAGCTGGGCAGAGGCCCATGGTGTGTAGGGCATACGGCCCTGGAGGTGTGGTAGAGGCGTGAGAGTGTAGGCGCGGTCCTGTGTGAGGTGAGCACACGGAGTTAGGAGGTACAGTAGAGCGGAGGCTCCTGTGGTGCTGTAGCAACCGGCTGGTTGGCTAGCAGCTGTGTGCTCGGGTGAGTAGCATACAAAGTACTGTATACTGCATTTATTTTGTCTGTGCGGCGAGTATTGCTTGTATTACGGTATTTTGGGGTGTGCTACATAACTGTGTCCAGGGGCAAGACGTCAGGCCCCCATTAAAGGTAGGGTCTTGTTCCTGTGTTTTCCTGTGCTAACCCGTGCTGTGGGGGACAACTGTGGTTACCATCGTACACCTAGTCAGAGGAGAACACACGTAGTTTTCCCGCCCCTAAGGTCCCTGGGGTCGCACTGGTTTCCAGAGGGGGTGACTGAGTGAGTCGGTGGCAGTGCAGCACAGCTCAACGCAGTTCCAGGGGGCGTCCCGTGGTTCAGGTTGAGAGTCCCAGTCCTCAGTTCCGTGCAGGTTACCTGGCGGTTCCGGAGCGGGATACGTGTTCGATACCTGGGTGCAGGCAGTCGGGCGGTTCAGTTCGATTGGCTGTTCCGGGCGGCAGTTTGTACACAGGTTAGCGCGCTGTTCCAGTGAGCCTCAGTCGGGCCTCGTGCAGCCGGTCATTAGGATCCGTGGGTGACCCCATAGCAAGAAGGCAGCTTCTTGGTCGACCTGGGTGAGGGGGTTAGGAACCGCCCTCCGGTATAGTCCGTGAACACCGGCTGGTGTTCCCCGTAGTGGTTAGTGAGCAGTTCCGTTAGTGCACCACACCTAGTTAGTCATAGTTGTTTGACTTAGTTGCGTTGCCGACCATTAGAGCGTTGTTAGGGTCGGGTCGCTGTTGCAGTCAGTTTAGTTTTGTGGGTGCACACCTTTAGTCTCATCGTTAGTGCAGAGGGAGACTGTGTGTTCTTGTCATCTGCAGGTGTCGGGAAGGTGCAGGAGAGCAGGATCGTAAGTGGGAGTGTCCTGGTGAGTATCACGCTCGATTCCCCTTTCGGTTCGGCCCTCACCGGTATTGGCATTCTGCGATGGATGATACCATAGGTGTGCAGCAGGAGGTCTCATAGATAAAGAATCACCTCAGGAGTTACCTTATATTCAGACAGAACGAGTCTTGAGATGTATATCTTCTTTATATAGTACTAAGTACCAGGATCAGTATAACAACAGCTTTCAATAATAGCTTCTTAACATAACATATCAGTAACATGAGCTGCTCAGCTCACCTCCTTTTCCCGGAGAGTTTCTTCTAGAACACAGAGAGTTGAGACAGGAAATATACAAACAAGTTCATGCATATACAGCAGACAAACAATACACCTCTGTATGAATACAGCGCCATCTGCTGACCCTCCATGGTAACTACATGCATATAAACAAACCCATAGTCTGTTGTACATATTTCAACACCCCTTCTCAACAGACTGGGTTTCTTCAGTTAGACCCATCTTTGACGTAAGTCTCCAATGTCTCTCTCTGACAAGAGGCTTAGTCAGGATATTAGCTGTCATATATTCTGTTGGGCAATAGTTCAACTCTATAAGACCTTGTTCCCTTAGATCCCTCAGGAAGTGATGCTTGACATCAATGTGCTTGGTTCTTGGGTTCACTCTTTCTGTTTGTGCTAATGCAAGGCATCCTTGATTATCCTCATATATCTTGATAGGTTCTTCTTGAGGCATTCCTAGGTCTGATAGTAGTTGCATTAACCATATCACTTCTTGACTGGCGTGAGCTGTCGAGATATATTCAGCCTCTGTAGAAGATAGTGCCACGGAAGACTGCTTCTTGCTTGTCCAGCTGATTAATCCTTCTCCGATAGAGAATAGATATCCACTTGTGGATTTTCTGTCACTTGTGTCTCCAGCCCAATCTGCGTCCACATATCCTGTTAACTTGTGACTTGTGCTTGCTGAGAGCTTAAGCTTCTTGTTAATCGTTCCCTTTAAGTAACGAATTACCCTCTTAACTGCATTCCAATCCATCTTGGTTGGTTTAGAAACTTTTCTGCTTAAAATCCCGACTGCTGTGGAGATATCTGGTCTAGTGACGGTTGCAATATATAGCAATAGTCTGGTCAATGTCCATGTCTGGTTGTCTTCCATTGATTCCATTTCTTCCTTTGCGGCTCTAAACCATTTCTGTGCTTCTCTTTCTGAAAAATTGGCAATTTCTTCCCATGATGTAGGTTCTCATATGTTAATAGCTTTTGCTTTGTAAGATAAACGTGCAGGTGTTTTTCCCTTATTTTCTCTTGAAAAGCGTCTCACCCCCTCGGATGTATTCTCCCGAGTGTCGCTGGTATCTGTCTTGTGTTGTACTTCAACTTCTTTAGTGATCTCTACTTCATCTGTTTCTTTGGATTCTGTACTTTCTTCTTCAGTAGAGTCTACTGGAATTATGACATCAATTCGTGTTTCTTCTATGAATGTCACACTGTTGCTTATAATTACTTTTCCAGTTTTTGGATTTAAGATTCTGTAGCCTTTTGAATGTTCACTGTAGCCAACTAAAACGCCCTCTACTGCTCGGTTCTGCAACTTGCTTCGTTTTTCAGCGGGAATGTAGGCGAAGGCTCTGCATCCAAAAACTCTAATGTGCTTTAAGCTGGGTTTCTTACCACGCCACAGCTCGTATGGTGTCTTCCTTACTGCCTTGGAAAGTAGTCTATTTTGAAGATAGGTGGCTGTCGCTGCTGCTTCACCCCAATATTTGTCAGGTAGTCCTGAATCCGTAAGCATGCACCTTATCATTTCTGGTGTATATGGTACTGTCTTCTGATGCTCAGTACCGAGTCCTCTTAAGTACTGTTCTATTTTCTGGCCTGTGAACTCGCCTCCATTGTCACTGCGAAGAGTTAGCATATTCCTCTTGAACCTGTTTCCGGTCATGGTCACATAGTCTTGCAGCTTTTCTAAGACTTCATCTTTACTTTGTATTAGATAAGTGACTGTGAACCTGGAATAGTCGTCAATGAATGTCAGCATATACCTTTTGTCTCATACGGTTCGCGTTTTCATAGGTCCACATACATCACTATGTACCAGGTCTAGTGGTCTGGAAGCTCTGTTTTCACTTTTTTAAGGAATTGTCATCCTTGTTGCTTTTGCTTTTATGCAGCATTGGCATTTTATCATTTCCGAACAGTCTGATACTGTGAGATCCCTGGCTAGGTATCTCCTCTGCATTTCCTTTATGTAATCTGGGTGTCTATGTCCTAATCTTCTATGCCACTTGTGAATACAGTCAGCGTGTTTCTGTGCGCTCAGCTTTGCCTGCTGTTCTGCGATATCCAGACAGTATAAATGTTCTCTTATTCTGGCTGTAGCTAGCGTTTCTCTTCCATTTTGGATAAAACACTTTTTATTCTGAAACTTTACAGTAAGTCCTTTTTCTACTAGATTCTTTACTGACAGCAGTGCTCCTTCAAGCTTGGGAACATATAGCACATCTGTTACGGGTATCTCTGCATAGCTGCCATTACCCTTGGAGCATAGGAATTGACCATTCCCTTTCCCTTCTGCAATGATATTTGTTCCATCTACCAGGTAGATTGTTTCTTTATGGTTCAAATCAAGTTCAGTAAAGAATTCCTTGTTGTTTGTCATATGACTAGTCGCTCCTGAGTCTACATACCATTTTTCCGACAATTGGGTTACTGTCGCTTTAAATGTTCCATTCCAATTGTGTGCTCCTGTATCTGTAAGTGTGGCTTTGGCTCTTTGTTTGTGTAATCTTTCTGGTGGTTTGTGCTGCTTTGTCTTCCATATGGTGCAATCTTTTTTCAGGTGACCCACTTTCTTGCATCTGAAACATGCTCTTGTTTCCCTGGTGTGTGGCTTAGTGTCCACTGTTGAAGTTGTATAATTGGAGGGCTCGTGAGTTTAGGAGTTACGTTATCGGCAGGTATGCAACGCTTACGATATTCGGTTCCTCAACAAAGGGTGGATTGACGGACGCGTCGCATGGCAGGAAAGAACGTAATGTGTTTAAGACCTGTGGTTCACTGTGTGCTGCGAAACCGAATGTCCGTTGTTGCATAGACTGAAGGAACGCTAATAAGAATCTAGGGACAAGAAAGAAAAATGTTTCTTTCTATTGGCGTTTTACGTTTTAACTGTATTGCATTGCATAGCGTATGTGTATTTCCGGCTGTGCGTACGCGAACTTCCGGTAGATTTGCCACGTGGTACAACAATAGGTTTGATAGTTATACATGCATAGTATTAATCACTTGTGAAAACCTCTGGGACATTATTACTATTGTTGGGAATTCTTTTATTTTCTGCGCAAAAAAGGTGTATGTCGTGTGATTTGTTGACTTTAAATACACTAAGGGTTTATCTATTGTAAAATAGAGTGTCAGTTGCTGTTTGACGAGGCAGGTGCCCAACTGGTGTACGGTATACAAGGCAGGTATACCGGGGGGCGGAAACTGAATAAGTTTTTGCGACGTGCACCCAAGGGTAATTGCATCGTTTACTGATAATTAGTATCTGTAAGCATTGCGATTGCACCGCACGGCACGGATATTCCTGGGACCCTATATGGTGGCAGAATATTGAAAGCCGTAATTGCGACTTGGGAGCAACGGGGAGGAATTACGTGGTAAGGCTGGTAATTGACTTTATCGGATGCTGCCGAGCGTAATTAACTCAACAGATTTTGTTGGAGAGTCAGGGGTAATCGAGGAGCTGATAACCCCTTAGCCCACATTGATATTTCTGTATTAGGGGTCCTTGTCTAAGACAAGAGGAAGCGAGTGGACGCGGCTTGTAGCAAATACGTCCACAGGCCAGTAAAATATCTCTAGCGATAGATTGCGGGTGACAAAGTGTTGAGAGTAGTGGCAGGATATTGTATTATATTTCTGGAACCCTATTTTGTGGCAGGATATTGTTTTATATTTCTGGAACCCTATTGTTCAACATGGGTGCTAAGCACACGCTAGAGATGGCCAATTTACTGCCTAAAGAAGGCCTTATTGATTCAGCGAGATTTCTCATGTGTAAGAAATATGGTATATACGCAACTGTGTATTGTGTCACGTGGGTCAAGATGACCAAAGATTCTCATAGGCCTTTCCCCACAATAGGGAGTTTTAATGCAGAGGTACTAAATAACGTAAAAGATAAAGTACGGTTGATTAAGTCAACGAAAGTGAGAAATGCACATAATGATTGTTTAAAGTCGTGGCAAATGGAAGGTAACACGTGGCAGAGCAGCGAACGCACAGCGGAAGTGAGTGTAGCGAAAAACGCGTGTTCAGCGGAAGTAAGCGTACCGGAAACAAGCATTCCGGAAGTGTGCATTGCTAAGTGTGGCGAACTGAGCGCAAACACGCCCCCGACAAATTCGGTCGGGCGGGAAGTACAGCCAATACCAAAAATGTAAAAACTGTAACTAATAACTTGTATGTTGTTTTAAGTAATGTTAAAAGTAATGTTTCAGGACAAAGAAAAGGAACGGTCTCACCAGCAGGGGCAGCGGCTGAAAGTGGTGAGAATAATGAAAAGGTTAACACAGGGGGAGACATCCATTGTACTGCAGCAGCAATTTCAGCAACTAGTTTTAGTGATTTGGTAGACTTGCATCCTGTCTGCACAACAGCAGTTCCCAATGGGAAAGCGGACAGAGATAGTGATGTTCCCTTGAAACATGTAGCAAAGCATGATCCATGCACTAGGTCTGAAACATTTTCAATTTTGTCTGATTTCCCTGATCCTAGGAAAGATTTGACCAAATGTCAGCAGTTTATTAGATATTATGGTAATGTGTACGAGCCAACTAATAACGATTGGCGAGTATTATTGAAGACCTGTCTTCCTCTCAATACTGATATACAAAAGTTCATTAAGGATTGTATGTTGGAGGAGGATGAATCCTTAACCGAGGATGATAATCAGGACAATATTAGACAAGTAATCACACGGTTGGCCATATATTTCCCAGTGATAGTGGACTGGAGTAAAATTTTTACTATCCAGCAAAATGATAGTGAAAATACAACAGACTATTTTTGCAGAGCTCTAATAGAAATGGGCAAATATACTGGGGTACCAGACATAAAAGATAATGTATATTACAGAGAGGTTGCTGTTAAAGTTCTAATGGATGGCCTCAGGGAAAACTTGAAAAGAAGGGTGCAAACTTCATTACCAAACTGGAGAGGAATCACTGTAAGTGCTCTCAGGGATTCAGTTATAGGACATGATAAAAGTATAAATGAACAGAAAGAGACACTAAGTGATAGGGTAATGATGGTAAGTATCCCAGCACTAGAGGGACTGCACACACGACCACCAGCATACAACCCACATAATAAGAAACATAGAAAAATCAGGTATTTTAAGTGTAATGAAGAGGGCCATTTCGCAAGAGATTGTAAAAAGGAAGAGAAACAACATGAGTTGAGGAAGTGTTTTCAATGCAATAAAATAGGACACCTAGCAAAACAGTGTGCAGACATGACAGGGACGTGTTTCTACTGCCGTAAGAAGGGACACATGAGTAGGAACTGTGTAGAGAGAAGAACGGATACCTGGGTTGGAAATCACAAAGACATCCACAAAAGAGGCGTACACTTCTCTCAGAGGTTCCCCTACAATTGATTGCACACTCTGTAACAACTAATACTTTGGGGGAGAGTTATAGCCAACTCTAGAGTACAGGTCAGACCTGCAATTCTACAACTAGACAAGGTAAAGGTTAAAAAAGTGGTGAGTATTAATGTGCAAAATGTAGAAAGAAATTTATTTAAAAGGTAATCTTTGTTGATTTTGTTTGTTTGTTTTATGTTGTCACATGTTTGCTTTCCTAAATCGCTGGCTGATGGAAAAGAATGGAAATGTTTGTTTTGTTTGCTGTTTTAAGATAACTATCTTGTTTTTCTTCTCACAGATAAAGGGGACAAAAAAGGAGTATAGACTTAGTGATTAGAGGGGTGAGATAGAGAAATAGAAGAATTACTCTTGAAAGACTAATTAACAATAGACAAATGGAACACTCTTTGTTTTAGGCTGCAGTGTCTCATGATAATTTGTTTGGCTGAGAATCATTATCCAACAATGAAGTATATACATACTTTGCTCCAAAATATCGTTTAGGTTTCTCAGATGAGTCATCAACAGTTAAATTTTACATTTCTCTATTATAAGTTAGGAAAGTCCGTTGAAAAGGTATGTAGTCAATGAGATACCGAGTTCTTAATGAACAAATGACGGACGACACTGGATTGCACGGTTAAGACCCCCTAGTCATTCTTAAAAGGGATCATAGTTAAATGAATAAAGCCATTTCCCCATAGAGTCAGAGTCCAATCCAGCTGTCATTTTGTTGTAAAAAAATCTCCCTTTCTGCATGTATGTTTGTATTCAAATCTTTATATTCCCATCATTCATTGCTTTCCTATTTATCATTCTTTACACAAACGCTAGTACCTCTCTCTCTCTCTCTCTCTCTCTCTGCTCTGGTAGAGATAAAATCAGACACAGTCTCAACAATGGGGCTAAAACATATTTTTATTTTTTTACATAAGACAAATTCAGAGATACACACACTAGATTGACATGAGTTACAGAAACAGTCAGGGGTTTTGTTTTCATGGGTATAGAAACTGCTGATTTTAAGCAGAAAGGTTCTGTTGTGGAAATACGGTTCATGTTTTATAGATTGCATATCTGTTTTTTTTTTGTTTTTGTTTTATGATTCGTGCCTCCTGTACAAAAATGTGCCTTTATATGGAGGCACAAAGGGTGGATAGGAGATTGCTGGAGGTTAGGCATACAGATATGCATCTCTGTATAGAACATTGGAGTAGGATTTATACCACAAGATACGACATAATGTGAAACCCTAGAAAATGTAGAATTTTCATGTTTTATATTTTTTTCACTGTTAGACAGGCATGTACTGGATACTGTTATATTTGAAGAAAGTGTTATAGAAATAGACCCCTTTGCCTTTCCCACTTAGTCAAGTAGCTGAATGTGAGGTACTGAGAATGACATGTGAGTTGGCAGAGGGAAAATCGATTGATATACATTGGTCTTCAGCATTTTTCTAGTCTAGGGGGCTGTCACGTTACCAGAGAGACTTCAACTGGATCCTGATAGTTCAGCCGAGATTGACGTTACTTCAGCGAGGGGCGCGGAGTCTAACAAGTGAAAGGTGTTCACCAGAGATTCCCGCAAGGGAATATGGGCTTTTGCGGCTTCCACTTGCAGGTCGCGGTCCCTGGAGAAGTTCTCAGCGAACACAACAGACGAAGCGTAGAATCAGGTAGAAGTAGTGCTGTCACTTGATAGCGGTGTTTAGCCGGGAAGTTTGACAGCGTTGCCACTTGGGAGAGGAAATATAGCTGGGATGTTCAGCGAAGTAGTCACTAGGGAGCTGGTTAGCAGGAAAGGATAGTGTCGCCACTTGGAAGTGCTTTCACCGGAATGTTTAGCAGCGTAGTCACCTTGAGGTGAGTTCCCCGGAGAGACGTAGCTTGGAAGCTGAAGGAATAGCAAAAACACAGGAGCTGTTTCCAATCTTAAAGTCAGGGACTGACTGAAAGAACCAGCATTGAGTTCTGGTCAGAGGAGGTAGATATAGTGCAGTTCCAATTGGACAGCCAATAGAGGGCAGTGAGAACACATAAAACAGTTAGACGGTTCTGCGCATGCACAGAACCACTGAGCGCTAAACGGAAGAAGGGGAGAGACGGCGCTGGAGAGCTGCAGCAGCGTGGACCAGGTAAGTGAAAGAAAACAGAGAGTCTTGGTGGGGATGGCCTCCGTAATTAGTGGGTACACCCGCCGGCTCCCGGGGAGGCAGCGGGAGTCCGGCGTGTGACAGTACCTCCCCCTTTAGAGGTGGGCACCGAACACCTAGGACCTGGTTTCTTCGGAAATTTGGAGTGAAATTTTTTCAGCAGAAGAGGAGCACGGATGTCTGCAGCCCGTACCCAGGAGCGCTCCTCGGGACCGTACCCCTTCCAATCCACTAAATACTTGATTGTTCCTCTAGAACTTTTGGAATCCAGAATATGGCTGATCTCGAATTCATCAGTTTGTTGGAGAGAAAGGGGAGTGGTAGATGTGACAGGAACCGTGAATCGATTAATGATGAGTGGTCTCAATAAGGAAATATGAAAGGCATTGGCAATACGTAGAGTGGGTGGTAGCCGTAACTTAAAACACACGGGACTGATTACTTGAATGATCCTATAAGGACCAATGTAGCGAGGAGCAAGTTTCATGCAGGGCACTTTAAGACGAATGTTCTTTGTAGATAACCACACCTTGTCGCCAACCTTCAAAAGAGGAATAGCTCTGCGTTTTTTATCTGCTGCCAGCTTGTAGCGAGTAGAGGATTTCTGAAGGGCCTTTCGAACTCGAGACCAGATGGATAGAAAGTCCTGTCGAAGAGTGTTAACTGCTGGAACTTGGGTGGGAGGGAGGGCTGAAAATTCTGGCATACGAGGATGGCCTCCAAATACCACGGAGAACGGAGTGGTTGATGTGGATTCGTGAAAGGAATTGTTATGAACAAATTCTGCCCAGGGTAGCAAATCCACCCAATTACTCTGGTTGGCTGAAGAAAATATCCTGAGAAAGGTCTCCAGATCCTGATTGACCCTTTCTGTCTGGCCGTTGGTCTGGGGATGATATGCGGAGGAGAATTTCAGACGGATACCCAGAAGATGACAAAGGGACCTCCAGAATTTTGAGACAAATTGTACCCCACGATCCGAGACAATTTCAGCGGGGCAGCCATGTAGTCGGAAGATTTCCTTAATGAAATGTTGAGCTAGACATGCTGAGGATGGAAGGCCGATGAGTGGAACGAAGTGTGCCATTTTCGAGAAACGGTCCACAATAACCCAGATGGTATTAAATTTATTAGCTGGAGGTAGGTCAGTGATGAAATCCATGCTAAGATGGGTCCATGGTTTGGTAGGTAGTGGAAGAGGGTGAAGTAGCCCTTGTGGAACCTGGCGAGGAATTTTGTTTTGGGCACAGGTAGGGCAGGCAGCCACGAAATCTTTAACTTCGGAGTGGAATTTGGGCCACCAGTACTGTCGAGAGAGTAGTTCAGATGTTTTACGGGAGCCAAGATGACCTGTAAATCGTGAAGAATGACACCAGTGAAGAAGGCTCTTCCGTAGATGAGGAGGAACAAATGTTTTTCCCTGGGGAGGAATGGGGGTTGAGGAAGTTGAGAATAATTTAATGCATTTAGAGTCCAGGATGGGACGTTCCAGCAAGGTGTCTGATCCCAAATTTTCTGGGAAAGCCCGGGATAATGCATCCGCTTTCTTATTTTTGATACCGGGTTTGAAGGTGACCCGCAGATCAAAGCGGGTAAAGAAAAGGGACCAGCGGGCTTGACGTGGATTCAGGCATTGGGCTGACTGGAGATAGAGTAGATTCTTATGATCCGTGAAGATCGTAACTGGGTGACGAGCCCCTTCTAGAAGATAACGCCACTCAGTTAGAGCCAACTTCATGGCCAGGAGTTCTTTATCCCCAATGGCGTAATTACTCTCTGCTGGCAGGAACTTGCGGGAGAAGAATGCGCAGGGATGGAACTTGCCTTGAATAGTTTTTTGCGAAAGAACTGCTCCCACACCGGTGGAAGATGCATCCACCTCTAGGAAAAAAGGAAGAGAGACATCGGGTTGCTGGAGGATAGGTGCCGATGAAAAGGCTCTTTTGAGAAATTGGAACGCTTCCAATGCTTCTGAGGTCCAATTTTGCGGGTTTGACCCTTTTCGGGTAAGAGCTGTCAGAGGTGCCACCACAGATGAGTAACCAGCAATAAAGCGCCTGTAATAATTGGAGAAACCCAAAAAACGTTGAATGGATTTGAGTGTAGTTGGTTGGGGCCAGTTGATTATAGCATGAACTTTTCCCGGGTCCATTTGTAGACCGGATCCAGAAACCAAATAGCCCAGGAAAGGCAACTTAGTGTCACGGGCACTAGGAGTCTTTACCCAGGGATCACCAGGTGATAGGCTTACCAGAGCAGTATAGGTGGTAATATGGTACTCTGGTAGCAGGGTGATCACGGAACAGGAAATAGCAGATGATGAGATGCTCAGGAAAGTCTATGACTAGCAGCACTGGCAATATGGAGGTAGTAATACACGAGGAACTGTATGGACAAAGGACACGTGAAGGTAGTCAGTGGTCTGCGGTAGCAAGTTGTACCACTGCTATAGTGAGGAGGAATGTCCAACAGAAACGAGGAGGTGATGAGAGTCAGCGGTCTGCGGATAGCAAGTTGTACCGCTGTCTGAGTGAAGGAATGGAATCCAAGTGGAGGTATCCGGGGAGTCAGTGGTCTGCGTAGCAAGTTGAACCACTGAATATATATGTGAGGAGGTGCACGGGGAGAGACTGCAACACAATATATACACGGGCACCTTGACTTTGATCCACAGTAATATGCACAATATAAATGTATAAATGACTGAACAACACTGCCAATATAGAAAGTCTCTTGAAGTAATCCAGCATGAGATAACACAGTCAATGATGGCAATAGACTCAGCGGATAGTACACTCCAGAGGAGAACCAACACAGTCCAGCAAGGTATGCAATACACAGCACAGTCAATGGGAAGTATGCATACCGTGGTTCAGGAGAAGGCAGTCAGACAGAAGTGCAGAGATACCTGAACGGCAGGAGGCCGGCAGGATGCAAAGTCCCTGGATGGGTGAAGCGGTGGTCTAGCAGGTGCAGCGCACAGGTAGGTAGACCAGCAGGGAACCCAGGAAGGCGTGGAGAGCGGATCAGCAGTAGATGGATGCGTAGCGCTGAGAAGTAACAGCAGCGGGTCTCTGCGGGAACACGGAGGTAGCCAATAGCAACCAGCAGGTGCAGTAACGATGGGACACCAGAGCAGAGTTGAACTGGAACAGTTGATCACGGAGAGTAGCGGGTAGCAATAGTGGCAGCAGACTCAAGGAAACACGGGAGAGTTGACAAGGGCTGAAGACTGAAGCGCACAGAGGCGGCGGATAGGAATCAGCTACACAGTCACGATGAAACACAGACGGGTTGCAGGTTGAAGACTGTAGTGCACGGAGGCAGCGGATAGGAATCAGCTAGCAGTCACGATGATGAAACACAGACGAGTTGCAGGTTGAAGACTGTAGTGCACGGAGGCAGCGGATAGAAATCAGCCAAACAGTCACGATGATGAAACACAGACGAGTTGCAGGTTGAAGCCTGTAGTGCACGGAGGCAGCGGATAGGAATCAGCTGGCAGTCACAATCATGAACAGGTGAGTGGATGTGAATGAAAGACGGTAGTGCACGGAGGCAGCGGATAGGCATCAGCTAACAGTCCCAATGATACAAGGTAGAGTTGAAGTGGTTAGAAGACTGTAGTGCACGGAGGCAGCGGATAGGAATCAGCTCACAGTCACGATGATACAGTAGATGGTAGAAGTGGTATGGGAACCACAGTAGTAGAAGTGGTTTGGAAACCACAGAGGTAGAAGTGGTTTGGAAACCACAAGAATCAGCTGGGCTGAATAAACGAGGAAACACAGGAACACCTTCAGAGACTCATGGGGAATGAGACTCCAAGATCAGGCAATGTGGTGATGACCACAGGTGCTTAATATAGGGAGGTTGCCTGATCTGCCAATTAAGTTAAAGGAACATACACTGGAGGTATAGAAAGGGCTGCGCATGCGCAGTCCCTCAGGATGGAGGACGGCCACGGTTCCTAAATGTCCGGGAAGAAGCACTCACAGTCCGGTGAGTGACAGTACCCCCCCTTTTAAAGGTGGGCACAGAACGCCTGGAACCGGGCTTGTCCGGATTTTTGGAATAAAACTTCTTCAGAAGGGCAGGAGCATTAAGATCTTCAGCTTTGATCCATGAACGCTCTTCAGGACCAAAGCCCTTCCAATGAACGAGGAAACGGAGGACTCCTCGCGAAATTTTTGCATCCAATACCTCAGTAATCTCGAAATCCTCCTCCTGATGAACTTGAACTGGCTGCGGTGCTGAGGGAGGAGTCGAGAAACGGTTGATGATGAGAGGTTTGAGCAAGGACACATGGAAGGCATTGGAAATCCGAAGATTCTTAGGAAGAAGAAGTTTAACACATACTGGATTGATAACTTGAATGATCCTATATGGACCAATAAAACGAGGGGCGAATTTCATAGATGGAACCTTCAAACGAATATCCTTGGTAGATAACCAGACACGATCTCCAATTCTTAGTGGTGGAATAGCCCGCCTCTTCTTATCTGCGAAAGACCTATATTTATTAGATGTCTTCTTTAAACAGGTTTTGACCTGAGACCAGATATTTTTGAAGGTTTGACAAGCAGTCTCCACAGCAGGAACTTGGGTGGGCGGGAGGGCAGGAAATTCCGGAAAAGACGGATGGTGACCGTAGACCACAAAGAATGGAGTTTTGGATGATGACCCATGGTACATGTTGCTATGGGCGAATTCAGCCCAAGGGAGCAATTCTACCCAGTTGTCTTGGTTGGCTGAAGAGAACATCCTAATAAAAGTCTCAAGATCTTGATTGACTCGTTCCGTTTGTCCGTTAGATTGCGGATGGTAAGACGATGAGAGTGCTAATCGTATGCCCAAGGTTTTACAAAGGGCCCGCCAGAATCTGGAAACGAATTGTACTCCTCTATCCGACACAATCTCAGACGGACATCCATGGATGCGGAAGATTTCTTTAATGAAATGTTCAGCCAGAGTAGACGAGGAAGGTAAACCGGACAGAGGGACGAAATGGGCCATCTTCGAAAATCTGTCTACCACTACCCAAATAGTATTGTGATTCTTACTTGGTGGCAAATCAGTAACGAAATCCATACTAATATGGGTCCAAGGCTTGGACGGAATGGGTAGTGGTCGCAGCAACCCTGCTGGAGTTCTGCGGGAGGATTTGAACTGAGAACATAAATCACAGGAAGCAATAAACTCTTTGACGTCTCTCCTCATTGAAGGCCACCAGTAACTACGAGAGAGAATCTCAAAGGTCTTGTGTTCACCGGCGTGTCCAGAAAAACGAGAGGCATGGAACCACGAAAGGATTTTCCTCCTCAGAGTAGGAGGCACAAGGGTCTTCCCAAATGGTAGCATTTTGGTGGATGAAGCAGCCAGAGAAATACATTTGGGGTCTAGAATAGCATGGTTGGGAACCTCTTCTACATCAGAGGACGTCACAAAAGCTCGAGATAGAGCGTCAGCTTTCTTGTTCTTAGCAGCTGGTTTGAAGGTTATAATTAATTCAAAACGGGAAAAGAAAAGAGACCATCTTGCTTGACGAGGGTTCAAGCATTGAGCAGATTGCAAATATGACAAGTTCTTATGATCCGTGAAGATCGTCACCGGATGGCGAGCTCCTTCCAACAAGTATCTCCATTCCTCTAATGCAGCTTTGATGGCCAGCAACTCCTTGTCCCCGATAGTATAATTTTTCTCTGCGGGCAGAAGACCCCGAGAGTAGAAGGCACAAGGATGTAATTTTTGTTGCTCCGAGCGTTGGGAGAGAATAGCTCCTAAGCCCACATTAGAGGCATCTACTTCTAGGAAGAAGGGGAGTGTCACATCAGGCTGTCGCAGAATGGGAGCAGACGAGAAGGCCTCTTTGAGGATTTGAAAGGCTTGGAGAGCCTCAGATGACCATTGCTTAGTATTAGCCCCTTTCCGAGTTAGGGCCACAATGGGAGATGCAATGGATGAAAAGTCTTGAATGAAGCGTCTATAGTAATTGGCAAAACCTAAGAAACGCTGGATGGCACGAAGAGTAGTTGGCTGAGGCCAATGTAGTACAGCATTTACTTTGTCTGGATCCATCTTCAGGCCAACTCCGGAAACTATATACCCCAAGAATGGAATCTGGGGTAACTCGAATGAACATTTTTCCAATTTACAGAACAACGAGTTTTTCCGTAGTCTGGAGAGGACCTCTGCCACATGTTGGTGATGAGAAGGCAGGTCCTGTGAGAAGATCAATATGTCGTCTAGGTAGACAACGACACATACATATAATAAGTCCCGAAAGATCTCATTGATGAAACCCTGGAAAACAGCGGGGGCATTACACAGCCCGAAGGGCATTACTAAATATTCGTAATGCCCATCTCTGGTGTTAAACGCGGTCTTCCATTCGTCACCGGAACGGATTCTAATTAAATTGTAAGCACCACGAAGATCCAACTTAGTAAATATCCGAGCTCCCTTGATGCGATCAAATAGCTCAGTGATCAGCGGAATGGGATACCGATTCTTGATAGTAATGGCGTTGAGTCCACGAAAATCTATACAAGGGCGTAATGATCCATCCTTCTTTTTGACGAAGAAGAACCCAGCTCCAGCGGGAGAGGTGGAAGGTCGAATGAACCCACGCTGGAGATTCTCCTGTATGTACTCAGATGTGGCTTGAGTTTCAGGTAACGAGAGAGGATAGACCCGACCCCTGGGAGGAGTCTTGCCAGGTAGAAGGTCGATCGGACAATCCCAAGAACGATGAGGAGGAAGACGTTCAGACTGAGCTTTATCAAACACATCGGCAAATGAAGCATACTGAGGAGGGAGTCCCGGGAAAGAAGATGAGATGGAAGATCGCTGTACTTTAAGAGGAATAACTTGAGAGAGACAACGATGGTGACATTCAGACCCCCAAGACGTAACTTGAGGGGTGCGCCAGTCAATCTGGGGAGAGTGACACTGAAGCCATGGAAGGCCTAAGACAATCGGACTTGTCGTAACTGGAAGAATTAAAAATGAAATCTCTTCATGGTGTAGTACACCAATCTGAAGGGTTACTGGAGACGTACTCTGGGTGATGAGACCATTGATGAGGCGTGATCCATCTATAGCCGTCACAGTAATGGGTGTTTTTAAAGTGATCACTGGTAGGGACCATTGATTCACTAGTGATTTAGAAATGAAATTTCCTGCTGCTCCGGAATCAATCAATGCCTGTGACTCAAAGGATTTGGTAGCAAAGGAAATCGTAACATCAAAAGCGCAGACTTTAGATTTCATAGCCAATGGAGAGGACTCCAGGGACCCTAACTTCACCTCTCCAGAACTAGTTAGGGCCTGGCATTTCCCGATCTCTTAGGGCAAGAGCTGAGCATATGCGTGGAATCAGCACAATAGATACAGAGTCTATTCTTTACTCTTCGTTTCCTTTCCTCTGAAGATAATTTGGACCGTCCTATCTCCATGGGAATCACAGAGGATGGAGCTGGACGAAATTGAGGGTTTAAACGAAGAGGTGCTTTGACAGCTGTTGTTTTCTCAGACTCTCTTTCACGAAATCTCATATCTACACGATGGCAAAGAGAGATCAAATCTTCTAGTGACGAAGGAAGCTCTTGGGTAGTCAGTGCATCTTTAATTTTATCGGAGAGCCCCTGCCAGAAGGCGGCAACTAATGCTTCAGTGTTCCACTGAAGTTCAGAGGCTAAGATCCTAAATTGAATGACATACTGTCCTACTGTATGGGAGCCTTGTCGCAAACGAAGAATGCTGGAAGCAGCGGAGGTCACACGACCTGGTTCATCGAACACACTTCGGAACGTGGAAATGAATTTGGCACTATCTTGTAGAATTGGATCGTTTCTTTCCCACAGGGGGGAGGCCCAAGCCAGGGCTTGTCCCGAAAACAATGAGATAAGATAGGCCACTCTGGAACGATGGGTAGAAAAATTTTGAGGTTGGAGTTCAAAATGGACTGAACATTGGTTAAGGAAACCTCTACAAGTTTTGGGGTCCCCGTCATATTTTGACGGAGTAGGCAGGTGAAGCGTAGGAGCTGTAGACACCTGGGATGGCACTGGGGAAACGGAGGAAAGCACAGGAGCTTCAATATTAGCTGTAACAGTCTGTCCAGATGTTCCTTGGGAGGTTAATGATTGGTAACATTGAAGTAACAGCTGTTGGCGAGCATCCTGTTGCTCCACACGGCTGACCAGATGCTGCAGCATCTCTTTAGCGGTAGATTCCGTATCTGGGTCTGTCATGGCCTGATCTTACTGTCACGGGCACTAGGAGTCTTTACCCAGGGATCACCAGGTGATAGGCTTACCAGAGCAGTATAGGTGGTAATATGGTACTCTGGTAGCAGGGTGATCACGGAACAGGAAATAGCAGATGATGAGATGCTCAGGAAAGTCTATGACTAGCAGCACTGGCAATATGGAGGTAGTAATACACGAGGAACTGTATGGACAAAGGACACGTGAAGGTAGTCAGTGGTCTGCGGTAGCAAGTTGTACCACTGCTATAGTGAGGAGGAATGTCCAACAGAAACGAGGAGGTGATGAGAGTCAGCGGTCTGCGGATAGCAAGTTGTACCGCTGTCTGAGTGAAGGAATGGAATCCAAGTGGAGGTATCCGGGGAGTCAGTGGTCTGCGTAGCAAGTTGAACCACTGAATATATATGTGAGGAGGTGCACGGGGAGAGACTGCAACACAATATATACACGGGCACCTTGACTTTGATCCACAGTAATATGCACAATATAAATGTATAAATGACTGAACAACACTGCCAATATAGAAAGTCTCTTGAAGTAATCCAGCATGAGATAACACAGTCAATGATGGCAATAGACTCAGCGGATAGTACACTCCAGAGGAGAACCAACACAGTCCAGCAAGGTATGCAATACACAGCACAGTCAATGGGAAGTATGCATACCGTGGTTCAGGAGAAGGCAGTCAGACAGAAGTGCAGAGATACCTGAACGGCAGGAGGCCGGCAGGATGCAAAGTCCCTGGATGGGTGAAGCGGTGGTCTAGCAGGTGCAGCGCACAGGTAGGTAGACCAGCAGGGAACCCAGGAAGGCGTGGAGAGCGGATCAGCAGTAGATGGATGCGTAGCGCTGAGAAGTAACAGCAGCGGGTCTCTGCGGGAACACGGAGGTAGCCAATAGCAACCAGCAGGTGCAGTAACGATGGGACACCAGAGCAGAGTTGAACTGGAACAGTTGATCACGGAGAGTAGCGGGTAGCAATAGTGGCAGCAGACTCAAGGAAACACGGGAGAGTTGACAAGGGCTGAAGACTGAAGCGCACAGAGGCGGCGGATAGGAATCAGCTACACAGTCACGATGAAACACAGACGGGTTGCAGGTTGAAGACTGTAGTGCACGGAGGCAGCGGATAGGAATCAGCTAGCAGTCACGATGATGAAACACAGACGAGTTGCAGGTTGAAGACTGTAGTGCACGGAGGCAGCGGATAGAAATCAGCCAAACAGTCACGATGATGAAACACAGACGAGTTGCAGGTTGAAGCCTGTAGTGCACGGAGGCAGCGGATAGGAATCAGCTGGCAGTCACAATCATGAACAGGTGAGTGGATGTGAATGAAAGACGGTAGTGCACGGAGGCAGCGGATAGGCATCAGCTAACAGTCCCAATGATACAAGGTAGAGTTGAAGTGGTTAGAAGACTGTAGTGCACGGAGGCAGCGGATAGGAATCAGCTCACAGTCACGATGATACAGTAGATGGTAGAAGTGGTATGGGAACCACAGTAGTAGAAGTGGTTTGGAAACCACAGAGGTAGAAGTGGTTTGGAAACCACAAGAATCAGCTGGGCTGAATAAACGAGGAAACACAGGAACACCTTCAGAGACTCATGGGGAATGAGACTCCAAGATCAGGCAATGTGGTGATGACCACAGGTGCTTAATATAGGGAGGTTGCCTGATCTGCCAATTAAGTTAAAGGAACATACACTGGAGGTATAGAAAGGGCTGCGCATGCGCAGTCCCTCAGGATGGAGGACGGCCACGGTTCCTAAATGTCCGGGAAGAAGCACTCACAGTCCGGTGAGTGACACTTAGGGACCTCAAATATGCATTTTTCCAATTTGCAGAACAAATGGTTGGTACGTAATCTGGAAAGAACTTCAGCCACATGTAAACGATGAGTGGCAAGGTCCTTGGAGAAGATTAAGATGTCATCCAGATATACGACTACATTGGAATATAGCAGATCGCGAAAGATTTCATTCACAAAACCCTGGAAAACGGCTGGGGCGTTACATAAGCCAAACGGCATTACTAGATATTCGTAATGGCCGTCCCGTGTATTAAAAGCCGTCTTCCACTCATCCCCAGAGCGAATCCGGATCAGGTTGTAAGCTCCGCGTAGATCGAGTTTAGTGAAGATTCTCGCACCTTTAATGCGATCGAAGAGTTCGGTGATTAATGGAATGGGGTAGCGGTTTTTAATAGTGATGGAGTTCAGGCCTCTGTAGTCGATACACGGACGGAGAGCTCCATCTTTTTTTTTCACAAAGAAAAACCCGGCCCCGGCGGGTGAGGAGGAAGGTCTGATGAAACCACGTTGCAGATTTTCCTTGATGTAGAGTGTAGTAGCCTCTGTCTCGGGCAGTGAGAGCGGATAGACTCGACCTCGTGGATGAGTTTTCCCCGGAATGAGATCGATGGGGCAATCCCAAGCTCGATGGGGTGGTAGACGCTCAGAGGAGGCTTTAGAGAAGACATCCGAAAAGGAAGAATACTGGTGCGGTAAAATAACTGTGGTGGGTTCTGAAGGAATCTGTGTGAAGCCGAGAGGCTTGACTGGTGTTAGGCATTGGCGAGAGCAGGCAGGGCCCCATGCAATGATTTGTGATGAAGGCCAATCCAGATGGGGTGAATGTAGATGAAGCCATGGTAGACCTAGAATGATTGGGCTGATGGTTAGTGGAAGAACGAGAAAGGAAATCTTTTCCCAGTGGAGAGCCCCAACTTGCATTGAGATGGGTTTTGTTCGTTTAAGAATACTGCCATTAGGGAGACGGGAACCGTCAATGCCCGTAGTAGCCAAGGGCTTTTTCAGCGGAACAGTGGGCAGCGCTAGTCTGGTAACTAGAGATTGTGACATAAAGTTCCCGGCTGCTCCAGAATCCAACAAGGCCTTGGACGACTTGGGCCCTGAAAGCAAATGTAAGGTGACAGGAAAAGAACATGTTAGATCTGGAAAAGAAGTTGGAGAGGAAGTAAGAGTCCCTAGACTGACCTCTCCAGTGCAGGCTAGGGTTTGTCGTTTCCCGAACGCCGGGTACATGAAGCCAGGAGGTGACCAGAATCTCCACAATATAGGCATAGTTTATTCTTCATTCTTCTCTCTCTTTCATCCGGAGATAAACGGCAGCGCCCCAGTTGCATAGGCTCATCCGTAGATGTGGGTGGTTGAAAACGAGGAGCTAGACGAAAGGTAGACCGTCTAGGAAGGTCTTTCTCGGACGATCTTTCCCGAAGCCGAAGATCTACCCGGTTGCAGAGAGAAATTAGGGCATCTAAGGTGGGTGGCAATTCTTGAGAAGAGAGGGCATCCTTGATTTTATCTGACAGCCCTTGCCAAAAGGCAGCAACAAGAGCCTCATCGTTCCACTGGAGCTCGGAAGCTAGGGTCTGAAACTCAATAACGTATTGAGCCACAGAACGGGAATTTTGACGTAGTCTTAGGATGCTAGTAGCAGCGGACGTCACTCGCCCCGGTTCATCAAAAATCCTCCTGAATGCTGAAGTGAAGGCGGAAACATCATTGAGGAGATTGTCATTACGTTCCCAAAGAGGCGAGGCCCATGCCAGGGCTTTTCCGGATAGGAGGGAGACCATATAAGCTACTTTTGACCTGGGAGTAGGAAAATTCTGAGGTAATAACTCAAATTGGATGGAGCACTGATTTAAAAAGCCACAGCAAGAGTTAGGATCACCATCAAATTTGGAGGGTGTAGGCAAACGCAGCGAGGAAGCGGCTGCAGCAGGGACCTCGGCTGCTTGTGGTTGAGCAGCCGGCTGAGGCGGGGTCTCCTCTAAGGCGTCTAGACGGGTAGCCAGAGTTTGCAAACATTGCAGAAGTTGCATCTGAACTGCATTCTGGCGCTCCACTCTTCCAACCAGGTGTTGAAGCATGTCCTTGGCGGAAGGTTCTCTATCAGGATCTGACATGGCTGGTTCTTAATGTCACGTTACCAGAGAGACTTCAACTGGATCCTGATAGTTCAGCCGAGATTGACGTTACTTCAGCGAGGGGCGCGGAGTCTAACAAGTGAAAGGTGTTCACCAGAGATTCCCGCAAGGGAATATGGGCTTTTGCGGCTTCCACTTGCAGGTCGCGGTCCCCTGGAGAAGTTCTCAGTGAACACAACAGACGAAGCGTAGAATCAGGTAGAAGTAGTGCTGTCACTTGATAGCGGTGTTTAGCCGGGAAGTTTGACAGCGTTGCCACTTGGGAGAGGAAATATAGCTGGGATGTTCAGCGAAGTAGTCACTAGGGAGCTGGTTAGCAGGAAAGGATAGTGTCGCCACTTGGAAGTGCTTTCACCGGAATGTTTAGCAGCGTAGTCACCTTGAGGTGAGTTCCCCGGAGAGACGTAGCTTGGAAGCTGAAGGAATAGCAAAAACACAGGAGCTGTTTCCAATCTTAAAGTCAGGGACTGACTGAAAGAACCAGCATTGAGTTCTGGTCAGAGGAGGTAGATATAGTGCAGTTCCAATTGGACAGCCAATAGAGGGCAGTGAGAACACATAAAACAGTTAGACGGTTCTGCGCATGCGCAGAACCACTGAGCGCTGAACGGAAGAAGGGGAGAGACGGCGCTGGAGAGCTGCAGCAGCGTGGACCAGGTAAGTGAAAGAAAACAGAGAGTCTTGGTGGGGATGGCCTCCGTAATTAGTGGGTACACCCGCCGGCTCCCGGGGAGGCAGCGGGAGTCCGGCGTGTGACAGGGGCGATGTTGAGGTGACTGAGAAATCGTTTTATAGCAATACCAGCACATGATTAGGACACTACATAGAGGACTTTATACAGTGACACAGTTACCAACTGAAGTAGCTGCTAGTAAAGTCCACACTTACACACACGACCATACATGGCTGTCACACCAGGGCAAACATAGCTGTCAAATAGACAGCAGGGTTTTATGTGACAGCTAACAAATCTATGTTTTGTTTTGTTTTTCGTTGTATTGTTTTAAGTTTTTAAATGTGAACACACACACATGCACGCATACACATATTGGTTAATATATAAAGATTTGTGTTACCTGAGTGATAAACTGTCTGGAAGGTGAAGAGATGTGGTGAGGAGTCTGGTGGACTCTGGAGAGATGGACAAGGTAGACCAATAGAGCCATCCCATATCCCTCCTGCTGATGGATTTTCCTCCAGGTAAAACAAATACACGTCATCCAATTACCACCATGCAGGATCCTCAAGTATACACAGGTGTACCAATGAAAAATGTCTGGGTAAAGGTGTATTGAAATGTGTCTAATATATTACTGTGTCATACTCAAAACTTTTGTTATTCAATGTGATAGTCCTAGAGTTATAATAGATGATAGGGGTACTCATGTTATTGATAATAGAGGTATAATGTATGAGTAGTGGTAACAAATCACATACTTTCAATTAGCCATAAACCAGTGTGAACATAAAGTAGTGGTACTCGGTAGAACGAATTGAATAGAATAAGAGTTGGAACTTGATTGAAGTGACTGACAGCTTCGGCCACTAGTCCTTTCCCGCTACCAAAAGATCACTCCTGGGAAGACTCCTAACCTGTCAGTTTTTGAAATGTTCTTGACCCTTCGTGAGATGAGATTGTAACTGGGAGGCTAGGTTAGATCTTGAGAGAAGGTAAATAGTGAGACAGCAACAAAGAACGTCCAAAACACTGTCTCCTGAAGAGTCACACTAACTGTCAGGATGTTGGATCGGGAGAGTAAGTTGTGGAGCAGAAATTTCTTAAGCTTAGGTTATTTGACAGACAGGTACCAGGTGTAGGCTACCAGCATCACGGCTTCAAGGGTAGCAGAGACACACTGGTGCCCATTCCACCCACTGCAGAGGGGCCAACACTCAGAGAAGGGTCCAAGGGCACTCATGAGTCTGTACTGGAAGGCCTCGAATGCAGTTAGTAGCACCTGAGCCAAAGGCTAAGACTGTTGTCCAGCATGAAGTTGTAGTTTTTCCTGTTTTGTGCTCTCTCATTTCATTCTCTTCTCAGGGCGGTTAATTCTTTTGATTATTAGCAGGTGACAGAGACTGGTTCAGGTAATGATAAGGAGGTATTGGGGAGGAAGAAGTTAGTAGCATAATCAGTCCAGCCAATTACTCTATTCAATTCAGGGGTAAAGGAAAATTTAGAAACCTTGGAGCTTGGAGAAAGTGCGAGGGGCTATTGTCTGAGTAGCATTACGTCCGTAAGTACGGCGACCCCATGGTTAGAAAAGAGATACACCCAGCGATGCCAGTCCAGTAATATTCGGACTTGAGCAGGCATCCTTGAGAATGATTATCATTCTTGGGAGGGTAAGGTTTTAGACCAAACAAAGTGCTGGGCGTGCTCACATGTGCCTCAGTGATTATATCAAGTAGGATTAGTTCTCTTTCCACTAAATATTCTTGAGGTACCCGAACTATAGGCGGGAGGTCACTAAGGGAAAAAGTAGGACACCTAGGTCCCTTAGTCTGAAGTCCCCCAATGCTTTGCAAGCCGATCACTGTTAAATCTGAGTATTGGGAGACTGGGAAGAACGAACAGACAATAGACCGCCCACAAGTGTTGATGAAAAGAACGGATGACATTATTAGAAGTGTATATTAACGCAAGCTGAAGGAGATTTTATATGACATTATCGATAGACATAGGATGATGCTATTGATCAACATGAAGTGTTTAAATGTATTCTGAACTTAAAGACATGCGTTGGACAGAAGAACCTGTTAAACTTGAAGAACTGTAGTAGAGAATTCTGTATAGCTGAGACATGTTCTACTGTACCTTGTACCTTTCCAAATAATGTATTAAGTGTTTTATTGCACCCTTGAAGGTCATACAAAAGGTTATCTCCAAGCTCCAGAAGTGTACGGTTTATAGTAAAAGAAGAAATCGTTTAGAGGATTAAGACTCTCTCTTATGATAACTTGTTTAGATCTACAAACAGCGTGGTCATACACCAAGGGGGATTTGTATTACATAACAATGAAACGTGGTTCTGAGATCCTGTGTCACTCACCGGACTGTGAGTGCCATTTCCCGTGTGTTCAGGAACCGTGGCCGTCCGCCATCCTGAGGGTCTGCGCATGTACAGCCCTTATCAAACCTTCAGTACCTGTTGCTTTTAATTGATTGGATGATCAGGCAACCCTCCCTATTTAAACCACCTGTGATCATTACCTGGTTGCCTGATCTTGGAGTTTCATTCCCCATGAGCCTCTGAAGGTGTTCCTGTGTTTCCTCGTGTATTCAGCTCCTGCTGATTCCTGTTTACTGCTATTGTGGTTTCCAGACCACTTCAACTCTCCTGTGTTCCTCGTGCTTGCACTCAGCTGATTCCTATCTTCTGCTACTACCGGACTCCAGTTCGTTTCTACTCTCCTGTGGTCATCGTGCCTGCACTCAGCTGATTCCTATCTGCTACTACTACCGGACTCCAGTTTGTCTCAACTCTCCTGTGTTCAGCGTGTCTGCTCTCCGCTGCCTCCGTTACTACTACAGAGTTCCAGATCGTCTCAACTCTCCTGTGTTTATCGTGTCAGCTCTCCGCTGCCTCCACCACTACTACTGGATACCAGACAGCCTCAACTCTCCCGTGTTCATCATGTTTCCAGTTTCACTTACTACTGCTTCCTGAGTATTGCTTCGTTGATTCTGGATTACCTGCCGTGCGCTGCACCAACCTGATTGCCGCTTCCTCCCTCCAGTGGTCTCACTGCCTGCCGGCCTTCAGCCGTTCAGGTATCCCTGCACGTCTCTCTGACAGCCTGCTCTCCTGAACTGCGGTATGCATACTTTCCATTGACTTTGCTTTTGTATTGCATATCCATCTGGACTGAGTTGTGTTCTTCTCCGGAGCCTCCTATCCACTGAAGCTATTGTTACCATTGACTTTGTTTCCTATTGCCTGGATAGCTATTGTGACTTTGTATACTTCAAGCAGCGCTTGTCAGTTATTGTTGTATTGTGGATATCATCGTGGGATCAAGTTCTGTGTGCCCGTGTATACTTTGCTTTACATTCATCTCCTCGTGCCCCTCCTCACATATATATAGCAGTGGTACAACTTGCTAAAACGCAGACCACTGACTCCTGTTCCCTGTGACACCAGTTTCAAGTATCCTCTCACATAAACAGTGGTACAACTTGCTATACGCAGACCACTGACTTCCCCGTTACCTACTTTCACCTGGATTCCATTCCTTCACTATAGACAGCGGTACAACTTGCTATACGCAGACCGCTGACTCTCACTACCTCCTTGCTACTCCTGGACATTCCTTCTCACTATAGCAGTGGTACAACTTGCTATACGCAGACCACTGACTTTCCTCACGTTTACTTGTCCATCTGGTTCCTCGTGTATATACATCTACTCATTACCAGTTGCTGCTAGTCATAGACTTTCCTTGAGCATTCTCTCACCATCTGCTGATTCTCCTGTTCCGTTGTCACCCTGCTACCAGAGAACCATAGTACCAGCTATATTACTCTGGTAAGTCCATCATCTGGTGATATCCTGGGCAAAGACTCCTAGTGCCCGTGACATCCTGCATATAACATCTTTAAGGTGATAGTTTATTATACTATCAAAGGGTGGACTGTTGAAGTCGTATAATTGGATGAACGAAAGTATATTGGTTTAATATTGGTTTGCCGTGCGTATTGCGAAGCGTACGCCATGTAACACGTGGCGTGATGCGATCGCACGGTAAAATACGCACGCACACACTAGCATTACAACATTTAGTTATTTATACAATTCATATTGGTTCCGTTACACTGTAATTTATGAGCAGATAGCATTTGGTTTATTATTAGTTTATATAATATGATTATATGTACATTTTAGTGTTTTTAAAGGTTTAGGTTATAGGAAAGGTGTCATGCCTGATATCATATTGAAGCCCTAATCATCAGCAGCTGTCCGGTGCAGTCGGCTAAGAGATCGGACATTGCATACTTTAGTTATTGATATTAGGGAATAAACCTTTGTATGATGCTGGCTATGAAAGGAGCAGACCCCCTTAAGAGACGACCCTCTCCTTTGGATTCCTTAGATTGAATCAGCCTATGAACTGTTTACCCTGAAGCCACCCTGTGCCTGGACCTATGGAAGCAAGCTACGTCATCTCTATTGTTCACAATGAAACACTGACTGTATATATTAGCTGCATCGCCCACCAGGGTCAGTCAACTCTGACCACAGTTATCTAACAGATACACTGTTCCATTGGGACCCATGGAAGCGCTGCGATTGCAGCGGTATGTATGTATATAACTTTTGGTATTGGCTGTGCTGTACTGTACTTTATCACAATATAATAATGTATTGAATTGTTGATTATTTACATCTGCTAAAATAAACCACCATGTGCTTTGGAAAACAAATACAATTTATTGGGCAATGCTTATTTTAAAACAATAGAATTACTTTAATACCACCATTTTAAGTGCTTTCTCTATGTCGCTCTCAGTATTGCACTCTGCAAGCTCCTTTCTGCGTTGATACTCCTTTATAAGCCTGTTCTTCACAAAGTCTAGTGTGATTTCTGTTTCAGGTCTCATTTCTAGTGCATTTATTAGTGCACTGTATGTATCTGGTAAGCTGCACAGGAGGATAGCTACTATGTGGTTGCTTTTGATTTCTTCTCCCATTGACCTGAGCTGTATGGTTATCTCTAGTAGTGCACTGATGTGTTCTTGCATTGTCTTGCCTTTGTTAAATCTCATTTGGTATAGTTTTCTTAATAGGAATAGTTTGCTGTTCAAACTTGATCCTTCATGCACCCTCTGTAATGCAATCCACATGTCTTTAGCTGTACTCTCTTGTCCTATGTGTATAAGCTGATCATCTTCCACCAGTAAACTTATGGTGGCTCTTGCCTGTTTGCCCTTCTTAATCCACTGCTGATCCTCTCCTTCAGGTCTGTCTGCACTTATGACTTCCCATAAATCATCTCTGGTTAATAGCATTTCTACTTTAAACTTCCATGTCTGATAGTTCTCATTAGAAAGCTTGCTAGCAGCTAGTCTGAGATCTGTGTAATTGGCCATAACCCTTCCTTGTATGAATCTCTCTATTCTTCTGTGGTATTAAACTTGTTTTACTCACAGTTTTCTCTCCAAGGTTCTCCTGGGTGTTTCTTGTGTACGTTACACAGTCTGCTGTCTGTGCCTGCTGGGACTTGCAGTGCAGCTCGTGATCTGGATGCTGCTTAGGATGCACTCCTGATAACTTTATCTTGTATAGACTCCAGTCTTGGCCCATAACCTATTGGCATTCTGCGATGGATGATACCATAGGTGTGCAGCAGGAGGTCTCATAGATAAAGAATCACCTCAGGAGTTACCTTATATTCAGACAGAACGAGTCTTGAGATGTATATCTTCTTTATATAGTACTAAGTACCAGGATCAGTATAACAACAGCTTTCAATAATAGCTTCTTAACATAACATATCAGTAACATGAGCTGCTCAGCTCACCTCCTTTTCCCGGAGAGTTTCTTCTAGAACATAGAGAGTTGAGACAAGAAATATACAAACAAGTACATGCATATTCAGCAGACAAACAATACACCTCTGTATGAATACAGCGCCATCTGCTGACCCTCCATGGTAACTACATGCATATAAACAAACCCATAGTCTGTTGTACATATTTCAACAACCGGCAGGTGTGCGAGGTATTTGAGGCGGGACTAGTCCTGGTCTCAAGTGCCTGTAGTCCCCCGTGCCTTGGCAAGAGCAAAGTGAGGAGGCGGCAAGTGAGCTTGGACTGACCGTGTCCTCGTTCTTTGCCATATTCTCGGACAGCCCTTACCTGGTAGGCACGGCCGTAATCTCTGTCTCTTTCCTAGAGGGACGTGGGTGGAGGTGACAAGGGTTGCGGCTGCGGATCTGCTGGGATCAGATCACAGCTGGGATATCGGAGGCGGACTGGAGGTGACCATCGTTTACAAGGTAAGTTCTTCTAGGGTTGCGTCTGTCCTGTTTCCCCGCAGGGGGGGGGCGCTACAAGCGCACCTTCTAACAAGCTTATCTCCCATATTCTGGCAGCCGCTAAATCCCTAATAGCGAAACACTGGAAAGACCCGAGGGCTCCCTCAATGCAGGAGTTACGGTCGTATATAGGTCATGTCGCAAGCATGGAGAGTATAACGTGCTACCTTCATGATAAATCATATAACTTTGATAAGGTGTGGGCCCCGTGGTACTTACTAGAAAGCCGTAGCTGCCTATCCAATACGGCTCCTTCCCCGGCAGTTGGAACATAGCTTTTGGGCCGCCTCTGGACCCCCCAGGCTGGATATGGTGCGCGGTGAGTGAGTAATGTCTATATGCTTCTTCTCTGTCGGGTAGCCATTGTAACTGTGTGTCCCAGCTTTTCCTACCTTTGGCTTGAAAAAGTCTCATGTCTGAGATGAAACGCGTCGCCTGGTTACTTATTCATCTGTTTTTAAACCATATGATCTGACTATATACCGATCAGATAGTACAGATCTATTGGCGAGGAATTACTTCCCACTGCTCTTTATTCCTGCCCGGGCAGGCTATCTGCATACACAGTTCCATGTCACATGTTGGCAACTATCTAATCACGGGAGAACGGCGGTAAAACACCGCTAGGAGGACTTACGTGCAGGATATTTCCATTATCAGCAGCTGTGAGCTGTAGGAGATTCTGTCCCGGAGAGCCGTATCAAACACCGCATAGAAGAGGACCGTGAGTAATGCCGGTCTAAACTTCTTATACCTTATGCTGGATTGTACAACAGGCTTGTATACCCGGATACCATCATTTTTATCACCTCCATATTCACTCCCAGTGACATTTGTGACTATGGACACTTATTGCTAAGAGTCAGTGTGACGAGTTATGCCTTTTATCTGAATACGTTATCTATCAACAGTATTACTATTTTTATTTGGTTTTAGGAGTCATATCTCCTTGTTTTACATTGAATGTGATTATATGGTTGTAATAAATTGTTGACTATTTAATCCTGCCTTGGTCCTTGTATCTCCTCTATTGGCTATACCTATATATATTTCCAGCGCTGTTTTTTGTCCTCCAGCTTTTCTTAGCATTGTTCCAAGTTTGCGTGCCTATCTATTTATTAGCTATATTGTTGACAATATTTGTGCCTTTCTACCCCCCTACCCCTTTCCCTTCCCTTCTCACCCTCCCCACCGATATAAAAGTATAAAACTCAGAGGAAACACCTTGATTATTAAGATTTTTCTTGTCAAAAATGTTGTATGTACTGTTCCTGTTGTATCCTCTTCAAATAAAGAGTTTAAAAAAAAATAAAAAAATAGAACTTTTAGGAAAATGTTTCAAATTTAAAAAATGTAAAATTCTTTGTCTGTGGAAATGTCTTGTTTATACATGTATGGTCATAATTTATAGATTATAGTTTTGTGAGATCTGGTAGGTTTCTCTATTGCTACATTACATTTATTCATAATGGGATAATTAAGGCATGTTCTTAAATAAGTATTACACATGCTTATACTTGCATTTTGAAATTAAGCTCTTTCCCTCATAACGTATGTTAAAGTATTTCATGCAATATAGGCTCAATAAATATTGTTTTTGCACCACCAGTGGCTTGCTTTATATTTTAATTCAATATTGTTTCTGTCATTCTTCCTTTATTGTTACAAAATGTTAATCCAATAGCAAAATCCCAACTAGTGTAAAGTACATGAGAAATGTTTTAGTTTGTTTGTTTTACTTTCCAGAAAAGAATGATAGCAGTACATTTTTACTTTGACTTCTTAATTCTGAATTAAGTGGATGATCAGTAAGTGCATTGCAGTAGTTTTCACATGCTTGGCACTGTGTGCCCTTTGCCCTAGGTGAAGGACGTCCCTCCCAAAGCTTTTTTGATTTATTTTCTAGTCCCACAATGCACCCAAAAAGGTGGAAGATAGCCTAAAATTCTAGGAGAGGGGCTACTGACTTTTTAAACCCCAGCCTGTAATACACTATGTATTTGTTTGATGATATCTGGAACAATATAGCTCTACTGTGAACATAAGGATATGAAAGGTCACTGAGCTGCAAGCATGCTTAGTAAAATGTATAATAAAAAAATCAAGGTACTTTAGATCCCCGAATATTCCAGGCCACGTTCCTGAACCACACAAACTATAACCTGCACTGCTCACTGATGTCTTCATTAGAGCATAGCTTCTCCTCAAATTGATAGGCTTCATAGGCTTCAGTCGTTTCCCAGTGGACCTCAAGGCCCAGTTTCCGCCACCTACCAAGATATGTAAAAATGATGACCTTTTGCTGGGAGAAAATATGGTCTGTGGGCACCCACTGAAACCCCTGTCCCTTTACTAGGTGAATCTCATTTAAGATATAATGTCCAGGGAAAGCTATTTAATTTTCACATGCGGGTGCGTAACATGTTGTATATACAAGTACTTACACCACTCATGTATTCTAATGTTCTCCTACATACCACACACAGTTTTGGCTCATTCACACAAGAGGAACATTGTTGTGATGATGGAAAAAGAATAAAAACAAAACAAATTTGGCCTACAAATAAGTTAATGTGGTTATATGTGTGTCACGATCTGCCTGCAGCTTGCTGCTTTGTATTGACAGCTCCTGCCTCCAGGACTTTATTATTGTGTGTTGCAGCAGTACCTCTGATCACCAGAGGTGCTGCTACTGTGCCTGCTTCATGTCTTTTAGGAGTTAACCTTGCTGCACTAATTATTCCTTGCACCTAGGTGTTTTCCCTATTTATACCCGTCACTCCCAGCACACATTGCTGGTTATTGTTGTCATACTGTTGTTACTTGTTCCTGCCTTCTGATATGCTTCTGGTTACTTGTTGTTTGGGACCTGTCCATACCTCCTGCATCAGCTGTGTACCTGGTGGTTTTTGCAAATTTATATTACCTCCTGCTTCCTGCATCAGCTTTGCACCTGGTATTTACTACAAACTGATTACCTGCTATTTGTACATTTCTGCAAATAAACAGAGTGTTTTCACCATATTCGTGGCTCCTAGCTGTATTCCTGTATTTAACCGTGACAATGTGTAAGAGAGAATAGTTATATTAGTAAGAACCAAAGTTGCTTTTATTACATTGAAAAACTATTAATACATCTCCACATCCTTTGCTTATCTCTTTAAAATTTAAATGAGAAGTATTTTTCCTGCAGCCTGTATGGAAATGATAATTAAATAATGCAAATAGATGGCCATTAATTCATTAATAGCTGCAATGCTGTTTTGAGTTCTGCCAGCTGGACAGGTCAATCCGCAATCAGCCAGGATCTGTTACATGGTACTGCTGATAGCCATCATCATCAGTGTGTTTATGTGCCCCAGGCCTCCAGTACCCATGAGACATACACTTCCTGAACGGTGTATCTGCGTATGTGTCCACGTCTAATTGAGTACAATTACGTGAACATGTGTATTCCAGCCTGCCCCTACACTGCCCTGTACCACCACTCCAGGTGTAAGGAGTTGTAAGTTGCAGATATGCAAAAATCTTCATACGAACGCATTTTTGGTGCACACGTACATTAAGAAAATGTGTATCTTATGCAAGAAACTGACATATGTCCACCTCTAAATGAACCCCATTGTGCACAAAGTTTTCTACAACAAACATTGCAAAGATTACCAAGTCCATTTTGGCATCCCATGTAGGATTCATTAGATTCTAGGTCAAATCTATCTGCATGGAATCCAGAAATTCCTGGGGCCAAAAAGCTGAAATTCCCTAAACCCTCTTCTGGATTGATGATTGATTTGATGTGGCAAACTGAAAAGTCCACTGGAAGAAAAACTTTAATACACTAGTATAAGCAAATATATTGTAAAGACATTTATGTAAATTAATTGTGAACAGAAAAAAACAACTACAATCATATTGGAAATTAATTAAGAATTAATAATATTTTTATTTTTTCAAGAACAAAACCTATACACGGATATATTTCAAGTACCATGCTAAAGCTTTAGGAATTAAATGGCATCTCCTGAAAAGCAGAAACTTCAGGGACTCCATCACAAATAACGTATTTAACCAATGTGGTGTCACAATAAACAATATGTGTATTATTTCAAGACTTTATGCTATTTGTTATCTACCACGGCAGAGGTTTTATTGATATTATTTCTGTTTTAATTATTTTCTGCATTCACGATGTGCACACATCTTTAGATATACTGTTTCATAATTTCTTTTTACACTTTAACATCCTAACTATTCCTTATTTTAAAAAAAATCTGCCAATCTCTTCAGAAACTCCAGAATTTGCCCTGAGGGATTTTGAGAATTAGTAATTGGTGCATCTTCAATTATATAGGGGTCAGAGTGGGCTTGTGAACTTCAGAACATCTATCACACAGATGTGTCTCTTGTACATAATGGCAGCTTCAAAAGCACTTAATGGCCTTAATTCACTTTTGTGGACAGATTAGTTTCAGGCAGTTCTAGTTTCTCATTCTTATTTCTCCAGAGAATAGACTTGGTGTTTAGATACAATGTACATTTAAACACTAAGGCGTCTATTTATCAATATTGTGTGATATAGCAGATTCTATCACTGCATATCTTGCTTAGTCCAATTCAAGAAGAAAGCGTCGCACCGGTAGCTTGAGCAATGCTTAGCACCCTGGCGATACTGGCTGGCAGCGGTAAGAGTCATTTTATATATGCATGCATTTACCAGCTCACGCATGCGCACTATATCTGGATGCCTGGACTAAAAATAAAACAACAACTTTAATATATATATATATATGTGTATATATATATATATATATACATACATACATATATATATATATATACATACATATATATATATATATCTATATATATATATATATATATATACAAGTTAACCCGTGCATGATACTCATGCATTCTAGTCAAATCAAGCTACTTAAGGTGTTAAAAAGGTTCTTGTCATGCATTTGGGCCTAGCCCAGGCCTCCTCAGGGGAAGAGCGTTACTTCCCGACGCAAGCGCCCTTTTTTAACGTGGTTTTGTCCACATGTCACCACCTCATCATTTTTCTTCATCACCTTATCCTTCATCTTCATCGCCACATCCTTCATCAAGCTACTTAAGGTGTTAAAAACTCCCCACTGTCACCCCCGGCAACCACCAACCACTCCCAACTGTCACTTCTCCTTCAAGAAATATATAGGTCAGTGTATAACTCTGCCCAGCAGGTGGCGCTGCAGCTTGGTTTTTTTTTTCCACACACGCCACTAGGCATTTATATAGTAGATATAAAAGAGTAAAAATATCATAGTCGGCAATAGTCTTTACCAGGAGGCTTTGTTAAATAGAGAGAAGACATAAATCAGGACTTTCAGTTCCACTGACACTGAGGGGTATATTTACTAAACTGCAGGTTTGAAAAAGTGGAGATGTTGCCTATAGCAACCAATCAGATTCTAGCTGTCATTTTGTTGAATGCACTAAATAAATGATAGCTAAAATCTGATTGGTTGCTATAGGCAACATCTCCACTTTTTCAAACCCACAGTTTAGTAAATCTAGCCCTGAATATCATTTAGCCCCCCCTGGGATATTTGATTAGTCAAGCATTCTATAATAAATAGGCCTGTAAAAAAAATATGTTTTCACATAGAGATGTTCTACTGCTTAGACAACTGCCGAAGGAACATACTGGAGGTCCTTTGTGATGCAGAAAACAGTGTAAGTACAGTGCAAAATCAGCTATGTTCAAGGGCATCTAGGTTTCTTCCAAAGTACATAGGTTTATAGCATTTGTGGAGGATCATAAGTTTGCACAGATAGAGAGGAGGAGTTTGGCGGTGTGAGGGCATTCCCTGCAAATTATGGAGTAGGTGAACTGATGTACCCAGGAGTATGATTACTGAAATTAGGGATGGAGGAGGGTGACTTTTTAAGGGTGCTATTCAATATATAACTATGTGAAGAAGTCAAGTAACTGCAAGTTATTAGTGGTTTTGGTCATATAGACGCTTATAGCATCTGCTGTATACTACCTACTAAACCGACAGTTCATCTCACATGTATATGTGGATATACAGTGGCAGTGGCGCACGCAGGGGGGTTTCTGGGTCTCCAGAAACCCCTCCCCTCCGCTAAAAAAGTGCCCTATATAGCGGCACTGTACTATACAGCAATCGCGGCGCTGTCAAAGAAGCGTCCGCGGTGGTGCTGTATTGTATACAGCACCGCCGCGGACGCTTCTTTGACAGTACCGCGGCCTAAACGGAGCTCGCGGCAGCTCTCTCGTTTTGTTTTTTTTTAACTTGTGTTTTTGTACTCCATAGTCTATAATGTTATATTGCCATTTTTCTATTCACTTTAGCGTTTTCTTATGCTAATGAGTAAAAAGTGGGATTGGTTTGATAAACACCGCAATAAACAGTAATTTTTATGGAAATCACATTAAGTATTCCTTTTTATGTATATTTTCTTACTGTATCAATACTTCACATTAAAAAGTAAGATATCATCTTGTCTAAAGAAAATATAGAATGTCTATTTCCTTAGGAAAGCACAAGAAAGAACTATTTTTTAAGAAAGGAAAGCGGTCCAAAAAGGGATGCTTTTATATTTTAAATAAAAAGAAATACTTATTAATAGAAGATAGTGTACATTTGTATAGTCATTCCATCAAAGACATTTTTAGGAAAATGTTCAGATTGAATAGCCCCAAGGCCAAATAATGTATCTTTGAGACAACTTTTTACTTGTAACTAAATAAACTGCAGACTTCTGCTGCTAAAGCTTTAGGCAGGTTTCATACTGTGACAAATTGTGCCCGCTCTGTTAATTCCAGCGGTCAGCCAGGCAGCACACTCTAAGGGGCCTGTTTGCCCTTATGTGGCAAGAACAAATATTTTCTATCACAATGAAATCTTGTATCATCGCAGTTTAATAATAACATTTTGGCAGAGCAGCTTAGAGATACTCAGCTCCCCGGTGATACTGGCTGGCAGTGGTAGGAGGAGTCTTATCACTTCACCAGCCTGTCCTGCATACATCTGCACATGCATGACCCCGCTTTGGCGGTTCACGCAATAATTGACATTGGCTTTCAGTTTCACTTTCAAACAAAATAACATGTTTTAAAATGTAAAAAAAAAATCTTAAAAATAATAATAATTACTTTATTTAAATGACAAAATGAGAAAATGCTTTATTTATTAGAATAAAGCATTTTTCTGTTAATATCCCTTGCTTTGTATGGTGAAGCTCTCGTTGGAGAAACCCAGTGAAACTTTCTTCTGGCGTAACAATTTGATAGTTAATAAGAAGCCCTAACTCCTTTTGGTCTATAATGCATGAGCAGCGGCCCATTTTTTAAAGTGATTTCATGGACTATGAATATGATGACAGTACCACTTTTAAGTGTATTATGTAGCCAGTGTAACCTACGACTCTGCAGCTATTTTGGAACATTAAGTTCCAGCTTGCCCTCTGGCAGGGGGAGCAGAGCTTTGTCGCTCCACAATACTGAAGAGCCAGAGGCAGTGATAAAAGTTAAGTGTCACTCACCTTTGTAGCTTCTCAGGAGCAGTGCTGAGGAGTGGAGTCACGTGGGAATGTAAGTCTCATATTTTAATAAAGAACTACATTTAAAAAAATGTGAAAAGCAATAGAGATACAGTTCAAAAAATATAGGGGCTTATTTATCATAAACAGCCCCTTCATGGCGATAAGTAATATTTTTTTATTGCTGCTTACCATGGCAGTAAAATAAAACTTACACCACAATTTAACAAAACATCGCCAGTGATTTGGGGTTTTAGTTCCTTTAAAGTAACAAAAAAACATTCAAAAAACTTTAATAGATAACAATTATTTACAAAAAAAATGAAATACTCTTTATAAACTAAGAATGCTTTATTCAAAAAATTAAACATTTTTAAATGCGATAGTGATCACAGAAAAGGCATTGCGGCGCTACATGTACACCTTAATATTTGTTCCATTCACATAGAGAAGCCTTGGCTGCATATTTTATAGGGGAAATATACCTAGTCTTGGTTGCACTTTTACTTTCATTTTTTAGAAGTTTTTGTCAATTTTATATCCATTCTAGAAGTTCAGCCTCAATCACATAGTGCCCTTCACCCACCAAACATGGTTGCACATAAAAAGATGGTTGCACATAGAGATTAAGATCTCAGCCACTTGGATAAGAGCATCCACCATTGATAAATGTATCACTGAAGAATTGTTCCTTCCATTGTCCTTCAACAGCTTAAGGTTGATTTTCCAGTCCTACAGAACCTTGTTAAGAAGAGACAAGCAACATTTTCTTCCAATCATACCATACCTCACAGACCGGTATTGTGCTTAGGTTTTATAAGCCAGTGGAAGTAACAGAGCCTGATTATCCAATAGGCTTCAGCCTCTGGTGCAAAGCTTTTTGGGAAGAGGGTGTGTGCAAAATTATGACAGGGAGAGGTATAAACTGTAATTAAGTTTAAAATATAAGAGAATTGTTGGTCTCCACAGCAAAAAGAAAACCTAAAATAAAAATATAGTAATATTTTAATGTTGACATATTCCCATGGAAAAGTCTGAATACACTGAATCATCTACATGCAGTTGCTTGAGGATAAGCAAGTAGAAGTGACACTGATGGCTACAGGCTAGGGTGTGACAGCCCCCTCTACCTTCACTCTCAGTAATGCACGTTCATTGCTCTGATCTGCTATACAGTTCTCATTTTCATGAAAATGAATTGAGTGACAAAGATTGCTGTACCCTTTTTAAAAAGCCAAATGGAGCTGAGTTTAGAAAATACAAGACCATAAACAATGTGGTGAAGGAAGACAGATTTCAAATTATGGATGAGTTAATGTTTACCTGTGTATTATCCTGGTGTAGAAGGCAAGTGGGTACTACGAGTGTATTAGCCTAGGGTGGCCTGAACCCTTAATTAGCCCTGGAAGGTCAATTACAAAAGGCAAAGCTAGCAGAGATTGGGTCTGGTCATAATGAGACAAAACACTTCACCAAAAATAAAATAATAAAAGATGGTTAGTGTGCCCCATCTCCAAATCATCAACCATCCCGCATGCTAAACAGCATGGGTTTGATTCCACTATAATAGAGAGACAATGGATGTGGTGTCCCCCTACTATAGTGAAAACCAGACTCCCTGTTTCTACAACGTTGGTGTAGTTCCTCTAAGGAAAGAAAGTAGAGAATGTTCTGGGAAGAACCCAGATTGCAGTGTAAAGTAGGTGATTTTTAAAGAGGAAATAATCATATGATATATAACATGTAGCCATCACCCCGAAGAGTTTAGCAATGCCGAGCAGTAGTGAGTTCCAGTGTAAGTTGGCAAGTGTGGTTATGAGAGGTTAACTTTATAATACTGGTAATAATATTATAATATTATTATATTATAATAATATTATTATTATATTATAATATAATACTATTAATATTGTGTTTCATTGAGTTGGCAAAGTTACCAGTCAAAAGAGAAAGATTAAATAGATAGGTTAAATGTATTATCGGTGAAGGAAAGTAAGAGATGGAAAATGTTTGGGAACATTTCTCAGTTATCACAAGAGTGAAGAAGAAGAAAACAAGTGATTGTGGTGAAGTAGTAGTGTAAGATTGAATGTTATTAGGAAAACTATTTTTATTATTATTTCATAACTCATACCTCTGAATGTTATTTTGTTTATATACCATGATTTATAAATCATTTAGTGGAAGGAGTTTGGTAAGCGTGGACTAGAGTTAGGTAGAGAAGAGGGACTTATATTAATGGGTTTAGTGGACAGAGAATTAAAAAAAGAGAAGCAAATTGGTATTGATTGGCTACACAAAGGTTTGAGCCTCTGGTGACAGTATATATAGGAACGTCACTTGTGGGAGGAAAAGTGTGGTTCAGTCACCTGCTCCTTTAACATCAATAATATCCGCTGTTACATCATAGATACAGAATCAGGACTTTATAGATCATGAGAATACGATGGAAATTTAAATAGATTGAGATTTGCCTAACTGTTCCTTTACAGAAAGTATGGTGAATAGATCTGTTAGTAGCTGTAATTAACTGGTTTCAATGAAACATCTTCATTGACAAAAATAACTATGATTAGTGTCTCGAGCACTGTCGTAAAAACACCTACCAGTAACTGTTTATTTTCCAGCTAGATAGAGCAGTTATGCTTACAGGGATAGAAAATCATGTGTGAATAAAGGAGATATACAAATTATACATCTATAGCCAAAAAGAAAAATGGGATTTATTCATAGGAGAATTGCATCCACTACATTTAGAAATAGAAATACATTTCTAGATGCACAGAACATGAGAAACTATTTTTTTTATGAATTGAGAGATGGTTGAGATTCACTGATGCATTTAACTGTAGAGGGAGGAGGAACATGTATGTCCTACAAACACAGTGTCCTCCACCTTGTAAATCTAGAAATTGTGTCACTTAGCTATTTGTCGCTGTGGAGCGCTTTGTGGGGGGCCTTGATGTCCTGTATTTTGAAGTCTGGAGGTGTTACACCAGAATGGAGGGTCCATTTGGTTGTTGTTGAGGAAGAGGAGTGGGGTTGTCGAGATGGTTGGCTTTAATTGCTAGGAGCAGAGCCAGATTAACCCTAGGGCTAACTGGGCTACAGCCCAGGGGCCTCGGGCATCCAGGGGGCCCTTGAAAGTGCTCAGCAGCAGTATTGATCGGTAGGGGGCGGGGGCGCCCCTGGCGCGATCAGTGCTGCTGAGCACTTTCACTGCAGTCCTTCCCCGGCGCGCTGTAGTCTCCTTACTGAGGATCACGGGGGGGGGGGGCCTTCACGGGGGAATGGAGGCCCCCTTAGCCCAGGGGCCTCCATTCCCTTAATCCGGCCCTGGAGGCACAAGAACAAAATGCTAAGAGCTGCACAAAGATGGATATAGGTTAGTTACACTTATATAACTTTATGGGAGGTGAGAGTAAGCTGAGGACAAGGAGTAAAACAAACAAAAACAAAAAGAAAAATATAAAGAAAAGAAGGGAAACAAATGGGGAAAAAGGAAAAATGTTTTCTGAAAAAGAGAAGATGAGAAAGTGGGGAAAGAAACGAGAAATGATAGAATGGAAAAAGAAATAACTAGGAAGAAAAGGGGGGACCAGATGCACTGGTGGATCCGGGTGGGGGAGGGAGGCGATCTGGGCAATTTCTCTCCCTGGCAAGAGCTTGCTGTGTGCAGGTCCGTTTGGCAGAGACAGGCAGGGATATTATGCTGCCCAGCTGCTCTGATTGTGTTTACAATCACCCCCCTCCTAAATCGCCCACTGTAAAACAGGATTCTGGATCCGCCCCTGACCAGATGGGGGGTGGTGGTGGTGTTGGGGGGGGGGGGGTGTTGATGTAGGGTTGGAGGAAGAGAAGTGAAAACAATTGTATATAAGGGTTAGAACTGCAGGTATAAGCAGTGTTGGACACAACAATATGGCTTTTATAGAAATATGATGCCTGTAATGGAAAAAAATATTTGATCTTGGACTAATAATTATCATGAGATCTATATTGTATGTTAAACATAAATGGGTGACACATATAATATTGCAATTAAGATCAGAAAAAAAAAATATGTGGTTTAAAAATGACCTTTAATGACTATAACCAGACTTTCAATTAAGCATCCTAAGGGCGATTAATTATTTCTCATTTCAAATTAGTAAAATTGTTAAATAGACTTTACAACATTTCTATAAATGCAATGAAAAATACAATGATATCTTGTATTATATGTAGTACTTCAATTCAATGTAAGCTAGTGTTGTTGATGAACTAGTTATAGATGCTCATATTTTATTATTAAAACACATTTAACCATTATGAATGAAGTTACCAACAGATCTTCTTTACGTCATTTAATAATGTTGACCTTTATTTTGATTCAACAAAGTGATTTCTAAGCTATTCAGTTTCGTATAAGCTCATTTTGGAAACGGAAAAAGGTTGAAGGATTTTAGCCATTTATGGCTAAGCTTGATTTGCAAAGGAATGTGCAGTTTGATTACTTCACTAATAAAACATCCAGTCTGATATGCAATCTAGGCCATGTATTGTCTGTTTGATGTTTAATCTTTTAGATGCTGTATAGTTCTTATGCAATGTAATTAGAAGGCATGTGCCACACAATCATAAACACATGTACTCATATTACTAGTGAAAGTAATGCGCTGCACACACATCCAATCGTAACAGCAGTACATATGTTCTCAGTTACAATTATCTCTGCATTGCTAAAGGCATGATATTGGGAAAGATGCTGGCAATATGCCAGATGACTGCGTTTTTAGTTCATTGGATGGTCATATTTAAGCTTACTTTGAAATAAATTGTTGTAATATTGCTCAAAGGAAGAAGACTATAATGATCAAGGTAGTAGAATTACCATTACTGTACATCCATGTACTATAGTTTTATACTAATTATGTTATGTCAATTAAAGGCTAAGTCCCCTTAAAATATATCTGTTTTCACAGCATTTTTTGTATAAAGTTATTTATTGAGGTAACAATGAGGGAATATGTCTGTCAAAAATGTTTACAGTTGATAAGAAAGAGTAGATGAGACATAACCAACAAGATTAACGAATCAATTTTTATTTTTGGGGGGTAAAATGGAATAAAAAGGGGTGTATAGGAGACAGAGTGGTGAACCGTTATGAAAGTGAACAGGGGGTAGGAGGAGGGTAGGTTTTAAAAAAGGGGGCTTCCCATTTAGGCAGCCCCCTTAAAGCAGGGACAAGAGTAGGGGTGAACAGTGCATTGTCCTCGGGACTTATGAGATTGAGGGGAGGGAGTTGAAGTAGGACAACCATAGATACCAAATCTTGGTGAAGGATGTAGAGGAAATTTTGATTATACTGATCATGTATTTCATCCAGTGTGTGTGCCAGAACCAGCATGGCAGAGCGGTGAACGGGTGTAGTGTGCACTGATGCACATGGCAATCAAAGATGAGGGGAGGGGAGAAGAGAACGGGGCAGCCTAGCGGGTTGTGGCCATGCTCCCTTTATGATATGTGTAGGAATGCTCAGGTGGAGGAGAAATAACTTAGATATGAGGGGAATGTCTGTCTGGTGGATTGAGAAGATTAGGTTTCTGGTATCAAGCCTGCCAACCACATGTGTAAGAATGAGCCTTCTGATGGACAATCCCTCCAGCCTCTGTCTCAGGTGTTTGGGTGACTTTTTTGGAGTATTGTAGGGACATAGTACCATCTATCTAAGCTTTTTTTCAATTTCCTTTAATCCTTGCACACGTTCAGCTGGAGGCATGTACTGAATGAGTCACAGAAGTCAGAGGCTGCATTGAAAGATAAAGTACATGGGTCAATCTCTAGCAGGGCCTGATCAACCATTAGGCTGATCAGGCTGCACCCTGGAGCGCTGGGTCCCTAGGCATCGCAGCGACGGCACAATTAGCAAGCTTTAAAAAAACAAACAAACATGTTACTACCTAAAATATCCGGCGCTGCCTCCTCTGTGATCGGCCATCCCTGGTCTCAAGGGGGCGGTCATGACTGTCAGTGTATTCAATCACACTGATGCAGGCAGCTAACAGCAATTCCGATGCTGTTAGCTGCCCTGTCAGTGCAGTTGCGGTGCTAAGCTGAGTGTGGTCATGTGAGATGATCACATGACCACACTTGCTGCATTGATAGGGCAGCTAAGAGCATGGGGTGTGCTGTAAGCTGCCTGTCAAGAAAACAGAAGTGC
The DNA here is from genome assembly GCF_038048845.1 of Mixophyes fleayi. Taxonomy (NCBI): domain Eukaryota; kingdom Metazoa; phylum Chordata; class Amphibia; order Anura; family Limnodynastidae; genus Mixophyes; species Mixophyes fleayi. The sequence goes on along the minus strand of NC_134403.1, from coordinate 159,389,011 downwards.
GGCGAGAAGAGGAGCAGAAGACTTCAAGGTAAGTTCTATTTGTTAAATAACAAGGGGGATGAGGAGGGAGATGAATGGGGGGTAGTTAACTGGAAACTGCTTGATGGTTCGGGGGTTAAGGAAGTAGCTAGGGGGTTAATGATGTGACTGGAAGGGTCTAATGAAGTGACTGGGAGGGATTAATGAAATGACTGAGGGGAGGTTAATGAATTGACTGGGGGGATGAGCAAATGAGTGGGTGGTTGATGAAATGGATGGTGGGGATCATAAACCTTCTGGTGGGGGTTGATAAAAATGGCTGGGGGGATGTAGTGGCTGACGGGAGGAGCTGATGAAATAACTTGTGGGGGGCATGATCTCTGTATTGTGTGGCGGTGACTAGAATGTTAACTACTAGACAGTCAGGGCTGGTAGATGTTAGTATCTTTTGTTGTCTATATCTGTACTAGGGGGTTGTTTTATATAGTCAAAATGGAATGATGTGTTTGAAACATTCAGGATTTGTTACAATTTTGCACTATAATGCAATTTTTGCACATTTTAAATACAGGACTCCAAGTTTCCAGAAACCAGCCAACTGACAACGCTCCAAGAACAAGCAAAAAAGAACATAAAATAGTCTATGCTACAAGATCAGCTAGGAGATGAAATGCAGATTGAAGTGTGTTTTATGTATTAATATTTTACAGTTTGGTGTGTATCTCTATCTCTATCTCTATCGGGGGTTTGGTGGATCCCAAGCTTTCTCAGTTCAGGGCACCCTTGGGGTCTCCATAGTTTTTTCCAGGCACCCTAAGCCAAAATAATTACCAAGTACTCCCCTGCCTTGCTTACCGCCGGCCCTGGCCATGGCACCCCTGTGAAATCGCCGAGGCACACCAGGGAGCCCCGGCGCACAGTTAGGGATTCACTGCTCTAAGGCATGCCACAAAAAAACGCCTTTATGAGAAGGTCACATGGATGAATCTTTGACTGAAAAAAGCCCATACCCTTGACCACAAACAGTTTGCAAAGCACTGTCTTGAAGATACTGCTGAGATGTGACAGAAAGTCTTGTCGTCTGAAGAGACTAAAATGAAGCTATATATGGCAAAATGAAACACAGCATAGCACACCAGCTGTGAATTATGGTGCGGGTAACATCATATTATGGGGATGCTTTTCAGCATCAGGGTCTGGCAATCTTGTCAGGATTGTAAAGAATATACATTGCTCCCTCATAGCGCTGGGGTCAACTGATAATAAATACACAGACTCGAAATGACTGACAAACATTGACTCACAATAACAGTGACTGACACAGGCTCATAATTAGTTACATACAGTCACTGACCATCAACTCCTCTTATCTTGGTTGCTGCTATTTATGGGAACTATGCAATGTTGCTGCCGCTGTCACCTGTACTCCTGTTAGGACAGTAGCAAAAATTGTTCCCATGAGTACAACCCTTTCATAGTACAGGTCACATCTCTGGACCCGGAAGTTGCAGCAGCTATGATCAAAGAGAAGAACAGACAGACCTGCAATAAACAGGATAAATAAAAGTTCTTTTGGGTTAAGGTATAAGACAGAAAGATATGCATAACAATGGGGTAGCAGGTCATTAACATTTTATTCCTAATACAACAAGATACAATTTAGTATTCCTGTAAAGTAAGAGCATTATAGTCCAACAAGGAGATTAAAATGGATGCTAAAAACTAAGTAATGTACAGTCAGTATAAAGGAACCCAGAAGTATCATGGGAAGACTAGTGTCGGGAGAAATGGGCATCCAGTTAGGAAGAGGGGGTCTAGATGGAATAGCGCTAGCAGGAAAGTATACAAGGAATAGGTAAGTGAGAGTGCGTGAGATTAATGGCAATATATAAGTAGATACTTAGGAACAAGTTACACAAGTTGCACTGATGCAAAGGAATGAGTTTGTGGAAGGGGAGTGGACCAAGCTAGGGTAATTAATTGCAGGCTCCTGTAACTTTTAAGTATAAGCTCTGTAACACAGTAATACTAACAGAGTTTTCTGTGTCAGAGATATATTATATGTATATAGATATGTATATAGATATTTGTACATGCACGTAAGGATCAGGTTTCAATACCAATGTTTGTGCAATCAAGAATGCTCTTAACCAAACTTCAAAGTCTTCTTTTGCAGTCTGGTCAATCTAGTCTTGAAGCAGCTGTTTTGGGCAATGATTCAAATACTCTTTTACAGAGGATTATATCAGTATGTTATTTGTTGTCCTAACACATGTGAACAAGCAGATAGCATGAGATGAATCAGCTATAAAATAGTCATAGGCAACCTGAAGCTTTGCAGCTGTTGCTGAATCTCTAACTTGTAATTCAACGATTGCTGAAGCGTGTAGGGACAAACATGAGTATCAAGGGCCTACAAGTAAAACTAGCGTTCTTTCACATTGTTGTCCTAATTAAGTAATACCAGAAAGCCAATGATGATTTGTGGACCATTGATAGATCACCTGGTAACTTTAATGGGACAGTCCAATTTTGCCAAGTGAGCCACATAATATATAGTAGCAACTTTCACTTTGTATTACCTTAATCAAATCTTTGAAATAACAATTGTAAACAGTCATTCTAAGTACTCTATCAATGTGTGTTGAATTTAAGGAAATATTGTTAGCTGGTTTGTTTATTTTTTAATCAAACTTTTTCAAGCATTTGTAAACCTTAAATGACTTGCAGGTTTTTTAACATTTCTTTGCTTTATTTTTTTATTAACTTTTATTAACTATTTTTTTATTAACTTTATTTTTTTATTATATTTACAATTGCCTTTTATATTGTTCTTAGTTGAAGGATCAAAAAAATATATTGCTGAGATTGGTAAATTATTTGGACTTGACATACAGGTTTTGGGGGACCTAAAGACAGAGTCTACAAATAGACAAATATTATGTGTACAGTAAACAGGGCTTTTTCATATCCCAGACTAAGGATGTCCAGCAATTTTAGCTAGCACACAGCATATCAAAAACTGAAATTTTCCCAGACCACAAAGTCATCACGCCTATTAAAAAATTACTGCAAAACAGGATGTAGTTTGGAAGGTACTGTGGAAAAAAAGTAAATGCTCGCAATGATTGTCAAGCACCTTTTTTTCTAGCAAATTAAATTTCAAATGAAATATCACTATGTCTAAGACATACTTACCTATTCTTAGAAATAACTACTCACTACCATAAGATAAAGTACAGCTCATGACAATATATACAGCCCTATATCCCTGACCAGTCCCATTTCACAAACATTATAAGACAAAATAAATACTTAACGTTTACCCAGACATCCTTTGGTTTTCTCATGGAGCTTACATGCTTCTGCATAGCGGTGCCTTATCCTTTACAGAAGTGCCTACTACCAAGGCAGCAATGGTTGCTTCTAGAGATAAGTTAAATTTTATACATTTTCTAAATATTCCCCTTGTTTTTTTCTAGTTTCCTCCTGTTAGCAGTATGAGTAGGCAGGCATGTAATGGCTTCGGATGTGTTCCACTCAGCCAGACTCTGTACTATGACTGCATCAATTCGATGTTTGTTAGCCATGTTTGTGTGACCGCAAAATAAGTTTTTGGGACTACAGATGTCAGTTGAGCATCCTCATCCCAAGCAAAGGCTCCTGCACCTCCATATGGAAAAGCAAAAAAGAAGAGGAGCATGGTATATTTTAGAAGGATCAAATAAGTAATAAGTAATCCTTCCTCTAGATTTCTTTAATTTCTCCTTCCTGTTTTTCTTTCTCCTATAACTATGTCATCTTGTTTTGATTAGGACCAGCACAATTGCACAGCAGCGCAAAGAGGTTTCGCAAAGGTTCCTCAGCCCCCTCTAACTTGGTCTTCATTTGTGAACCCACGTTTAAGCATTTATCTGAACACTGTGGATTTCCCGAAGCTTTTATTACTTAGGGAATCTTGGTTATAAATACATTGGAACAAATTAGAGTCTATTTCTATCTATCTATCTAATTATCAAGTCACAAAATGAGTATGTGTACATCCACTATTGTATATGTATATACACTATTGAGCCCAATTCAAGCTCCTTACCCTCATTTACAAAGCCCTCAACCAATCTTCACCCTCCCTACATCTCCAGCCTTATCTCCCTCCACAACCCCCCAGCCATCTCCATTCTATAAACAACAGTCACATCTCTTCCTCACTCATTACCTGCTTGTACTCCCACCTCCAAGACTTCTCCTGTGGTGCTTCACCTTTGGAACTCACTTCCTCTCCCAGTCAGGCTTTCCACCTACTTCCAAGACTTCATACATGCTCTCAAAGTCCATTTCTTCATCAAAGCATACCACCTCTATCACCCCTACTGACTACTCACTACTCCTAATAATAACAATAGTAATAACACTAGTAATAGTAATATGTGGAACAGTGAAAAGATGCAAGGGTAAAAGTGTTCCACACTTATAGAAATTTCAGGAACAGTCTTTACAGATGTGCAGCATGCACCATGCATCTGTAATAGATAAAGTGCATTTACTGTGCATGTTTTAATTACATGTACTTATTTGCAGGCAGGGTTCTCTCTACCTCATGTATCTCATTTATGCCCACTATTCGTCTACCTCTTATTTCCTCTGTTATTCATACCTCCTAGCACTGGAGTCCCTCAAAGTGGGACCATTGATAAAAGGGGGTGTTGTCTGCGTCATCATGGGAAAGTGTCTGTGTCCCAATGCAGGTGTGGATAAACTCCATATGGCAGTGCCTAGCTGCCCTTTAACTTCCTTACCTATCCACAAAATACCCTCTCAGCTATGCAGAGCAGCAGTGGATGTACCTCCCAACATTCTGGCCAGTGCGGGACAAAACATGACAGTGGTACAGATCCCACAAATAGGGAACGTCCCACCTAATTCGGGACAGTTGGTACCATGTGTTATTCTGAATTTGTTTAGTATGCTATGTGATTTGTTCTGTTAATTACATGCGTGCATCTATTATGCGCAATTGTTCTCTCACACCTTTGACTATGCCTACTGTATGATTATGTCAGGCACTACAGAATTTGTGGTGCTATATAAAGAACTGATGATAATGATGATTGCCATATGCTACATTTTTCTGGTACATGAGTACAGATTGGGAGATACTACTGTTCAAATGCTTTGCATGACCCTTAGGGGATTCCAGGCACAGATTGGAATGTGCATAATGGATAAGCTAATAAAACACCATGTGCTACCACTTTTTGACCACCTCCCATCTACTGAATTAAGCATTTGATCGTGGTTTTGATTACATTCAACATTTCAGCATTTATCTCATCTAAATTACTACTTGATCAGAATTCCATCATGTCTTAATTAAGTTATGAGAGTAAGAACTGTGTTTATTTCACTTGTACATTGTAACATTTTTTTTTATATATATATGTTTTTTATTGAAGCAAATATGGGCATTTTACAAACATTATACGTCAAATATCAGTTTAAATAGAAATATATTTCGCTCTCAAACATCCATATAATAAAAAAGAAAGTAAAAAGTATCAATATATAGCAAACCGATATTAAACAACCAAATCAGTACCAGCAAGATATATCGATACACGATTGTTTACATAGAGTGGACATACATTGTGTAGGGAGTAGTAATCACATTTTAGGTTCCAGGTGCGGCCAGATCTCATGCAGGTATTTCTATAAGATGGTTACCAAGACCTGTAGGCCTCCAACATACTCAAAAACAAAACACTCCAAGTAAGGCCTTTTTGTAACCAGGGTCTCAGGTAATGCAAAGAAATCAGAGTGGGGATGTTAGATTAATTTAAGAGCTAGTCATCATGAAAGGCAATCAAAGGGTCGTCCACCAAGAGACTAGTTTTGTACCATGGAGTAGACTTACAGCAATATTGGGTCTGTTGTTTGATAGAGCTAGACAGGGCATCAATATATCTCTCCCATATCAGAAAAAGTTTTTGATCCATCTTTCTTTAAGGAAAGAAGATTCAATCCAATCCATCTGGAAGATGTAAAGCAATTTAGTCTTAAAGATAGATAAGGTTGGCAGGGATTCCTGAATCCACACCTGCAGTATTCTTTTTCTAGCAGCTGCTGAGATGATTAACAATAGTTTTCTACTACTCTTAGTCATTTTAAACAACGCAGGGGTGAAAACCAAAACTGTCCCCTCTGAAGTCAGAGGATTTACAAAATTCAGTAGCTAATCAGAAGCATATTTGTGGATATGCCTCCAAAAAAGTGTAATATTTGGACACTCCCACATACAATGATAGAGGGAAGCATCACTAGCATGACATTTAGGACATCCACTGGACTCGGTGATGCCTATAATAAACCTGTGGTATAGAGAGAGATTTCCCCTATGGAAAATATTGTAAAACATTTCTCTATACATACTGGAAGAGAGAGTAGTAAGAGAATAAGTCATAGTTTTGAAAATTATATCTATTGAGGTATTAGGAAAAACAGTTAACCAATGGGATAATCCTGATATGTTATGAGTAAAGGATTTTCTCAAGAGTTTATGTGTCGAAATAGCATTCCTTCCAGAGATAGGGTTTATCCAATAACAAATCAAGGTCATTGTTCCAATCAGCCGGACATAAAGAATCCAGAACAGTATTTACAAAATGCCGGGCCTGGAAAATTGCAAACGTATGTGTGCGCGGTAGTTCAAATTTATCCAATATCTGAGCTATCGTAAGAGAAGTTTGTGAAGAAGCAATGACCAAAGATTTGATACAGATAATACCCTTCGATCTCCGATAATTAAACAGGTAAGAAGCCTGTCCAGACTGAAAGTCTGGATTATTTAAAAAAGGTAAATGTATGGAGTGGTGACTGTGAAGATTGAATTTATGAAGAACGAAGAGCCAAGACTTTCAGAGCGTCATCAAAAGTGGGATATCTAAAATTATCATATACTTATTTATGAAGATGAAGAAAGGCAGTCAGGTGCATATTTGACAGAAACAACTGTTCTAAATCCTAGTTAACATAGGTATTACCAGCATGCAACCAATGTCTAAGGTAGCATAGGGTTCCCGCATAGCCATATAATTTTAAGTTAGGGAAATTGGTGCCCCAACTGATGTGCTCTGCTGAAGCTTTAAAAGTCCAATCCTGGGCCATTTAGATTGCCAAATACAATTCTTAATTTTTTTATTCAGTAGCTGTTCATCATTTGCAGATAATAAGATAGACAGCGTTTGTAGCTTGTTTTAAAATTTGGGGAATACAATCATCTTGATTAAATTGGTGCAGCCCAGACAGGAGAGCATAAGATGTTTCCAACTAGACATTGCTTTGATTGTCAACTTGACCACCCTTCTCATATTGAGGGTATACATATCACGTAAGGGGTTTGGCAATTGAATGCCTAGATAAGTGAAATAAAACAAAAGGTAGAATGATCAGCGCAGCTCATTATATGATGTGAAATATGTTGCTGCTGTAAGGGAAAAACTGAGAAGGGAGTGAATTCCCGAAACTCTCCCAAGAACAATAAAAACAGATAAAAGATTCCCAGGCACAAATAAAGTGGTATGTACTTTGCAATATCAAAACATATGTTTATGAGTAAACTGGTTAAAACACAATAACAACACTTTTATATAAGGTCAAAAAATCATAGCCTTAATATAACAAATTGGATCCTAGCCAAATAAAGTCTTTATCAATAGGTAGGCAAACCCTAAATATAGGTCACCTATCCAAAATAATGATTAAAAGGCAATGTCAACATAAGTATTCAAGTAAGAGTTCAGAGGACAAATGTCTTATTCCATCCAGCAATATTGTGGATAGTGCAAATAAATTATTCTTTAGCTGTGTAAATCTAATGTCATACTCTTTATTAAAAAGTGCACGGCACAGACTTACATTCCAGAGAGTCCCCACTGTGGCTTGATATGTACTCCAAAAAAGAATTGAATCATCCCAATGCTCAACATGGTCTAGCTATTTATTATTTAAATATTCTGAAACTTCCGATTGATAGGAAGGAAATCTCAATATCTTAAGCAAGGCATATGGGACCTCAAATTCATCTTGTATTGAAACAGGGGCATGTTCAGCTATCACAATATTTTAGATCTGCAGCGAGACAATATGTGAGAAAACGGGATTGGCATCCAAAATATAATCAATCTTTGACATAGTGCTGTGTACACGAGAATTAAATTAATAGGATTTATCTGAGGAATTATGCAGCCTTCAAGGGTCCGATAAGGCATGTTGAGTCTTGAGTAAATGTATATTGTCCCATTGGGAACAAGGAAGGATGGATGAGGGATTGGAGTTATTTAAAGTCGGATTATCAATTGAATTGAAGTCCCCACGTATTATTGTGTTATGGGCATCCGTGTTTCTGCATTTTGAGAAACGCTAGAGATAAAGTGATGGTTAGGTGTATTTGGGGTGTAAATATTAATTAGGATAAACTTTTCTCTATCTATGTTAACCTGCAAAAGGTTATATCTGCCCTCTGGATCGAGTACCAAGATCTCAATTTTATACCCAACCTCTTCTGAAATGTTATCGCTACTCCTCTGTTTTTTGTAACATAGGGCACTGAATAGCAGTCCTGTATTTATGTAGCCTTCAGTGATATCCTCTGGGCTCAGTTCCAGGTTGAAACAGTCCTCCAACTGTGAGTCGATGGTATCTGTCACCTTTATGGAGAAGAGAAACACAGCTGAGCAGAGCTGCAGTGTATTCTGAAATCCGTCCCTAATTGTCATCCGCAACGTAGGCAGAGTATTAACGGTAAGATTTTTTGAGCGCTCGTTTGTTAGCGTTAACGCTAACAATTGAATACGCCCCTTAATATGTAGATTCTTGAGAAGACATATAACAGCTAGTTGCTAGTTATTTGTATTTTTTCCACATAATCATATACAATATAAGAAGTATGTGAGCAAACATTTGATATAGAAAAAATGGGTATATAGCAAATGCGCTTTCCATATTCACATTATAATGTGTGTACATATTGTCCAATAATGTGGTCAGCTTAGTATTAGCAACTGGACAACATGTCATTTTCTGCATTTTTTGTGTTTAGCATCATGGGACATATTTAGCTCTAGCCATGAAGTTATTTACATTTCTTACAATCTTACACCAACCACAAACCACTTATTGCAGCTGTTCAAGCTGCCACAACAATGTTATGCAGATTCAGCTTTGGACAAATGTGATAAAATGTAAAGGGAATCACATGAATCACATGAAGTGCTGGTTTATCTATGTCAAATTAATGATATAGAAGGTATTCGTTGTTGTTAGGAGAAAAGTCAGTATTAGTTATATATCTATTCTCTGCCACCACCTCAGGAGTAGTCTCAAAGTCCATTTGTGGGAAGACACGTTTTGAGACACGCAAAACGAATGTGCGTTTTGCTTTTAAATCGCACGTCATGATTCAACAAGGAGCTGAGTTTAAGATACTTGTGGTGAATACAGGTGTAGGTCTGCGCCGCTCCACTAGTATACATACTCAGTCTTCATCACTAGTAATCACCACTTAGACTAGACCTGTAGCTGGAGCAAGTGATACAACTAAAAAACAAGTACCTTAGAGACACCCAAAGCTTGAATCAGACACTGCTGTGTGTGCTCAAGCTTTGCACGCCTTTACTGTACATTGACGACGTGCATGCGCCCCTTCCCCTCCCCTTTCCCTCCCTGAAATTGTAGGCTGTAGTATGTGTCCTTGGCACTCGGAGATAGATTGGAAGTTGCTGCGTTCTGTGGCGTCTAGTCTAGTTCTGTTCATACGCAGAGTAATTGAGTTCATTATACACGAAAAATAGAGCCCTAAATTTTCTCCACCTCTATCTGAATTAAACAATATTGTTCTGCAAAACAAAATCTCATTTTGCTCTTGGGTATAAAAGTAGGAGCACTCATGAACCTAATTAGCACTTACCTATAAAACTGTGTATATCCGTAAATATATCCACATGTCACTTAACTAAACCACATGTTTTCATGCTATTTTACGTGCACTGTGTGACTTATTAAAGAGGTTGCGACAGACTATCTCGCCTGTCAATAAAGCTAGAAAATTTCTCACATTCTTGGTAAAAATGACAATCGTAAATGTTTTTTCCATTGTGGACTCATTTGCACATTTTTCGGCTACAATTTCACTGACAGCACAAAACACGTGTTCAGACGTTACACTAAAACATGGACAGAAAAGCCTTTTAGTGCCAAATTTTGATAAATTAGACTGCCTGATAAGCTTCTTCTGCCAATATTCCACCAGATCATGAGCGGAAGAACTATAAAGCTGTTCAGGTATTCCAACATTCCCTGTACATAATATAGCAGAATTGTGTGGTTTTTCATCCTTTTTTGAAAAAAACAAACTTCTGCATCAAAACTCATTTGGAGTGTTGATTTTCTCTTTCCTTGTTTGAAACATTTCATTAGTGTGTTCAATACCACTGACATGAGGTTGTGGTGGACTCAGTGACATATTTCCTTTTCTCTATATAAATGACTGAGGCAGCACCGGTGCTAGGGTTCACGGCGCCCTAGTCAAAATTTCTCCGCCCCCCCCCCCCCCGCCGCGAAGACACTAAAAAAAAAAGGAGATTTTACTTACCTTTTGTTTCTTTTCTCTAGCTGATCCACGCCTTCTTCACACAGAGGCGGAGTGATGCATGCTGGAAGGGGAGGGGGGCGCCGGGAAAGAACTTTATTCACACTGTCTGTAAGACAGTGTGATACTTCACCGATGCGCCGCGTACACTGAAAAACAGCGGCGGCACCCTCTCTTAGAAAATCTAGTCAGCGGCGCCCTGCAGGTCCCGGCGCCCTAGGCAACTGCCTAAGGTTGCCTAATGGGAGCGCCGGGCCTGGACTGAGGAGTTTACGTAAGCATGTCTTGGCAATGCACAAGCCTTTAAGATGCAGCTTCCATGAAGAATTTAATAAAAGCACCAGCTGACATGAATTGTCTGTGTATTTCTACACCTAGATAGCTAATGGTGCTAATACCAAATACAGAAAACAGTTGTGTTTTGCAACAGTCAGTGTGTTGTAGTGAGGGTATGTGTATGAACTAAAAGAGAAAGTATTAAACTAGCAGCAATGCAGCAGTACTGTTTATAGAGTTATCTAACTATGCAGTCCACACATGAGTGTACAGTAATTTGGGCTACTAGTAGCCACAGTAACAGAGATACACAGACATTTTCCCCAGTACAGTGCATTGTCCAAGGGGCTGCATGTTTTTTTTTTAAATTAGCCTGTACATGTGATATTTATTGGAACTTGATGACTGGCTTTATTTTACATGCACTATGATTGGCCTGATTCTACAGTGGGTGACATTTATTCTGTACTCTTGGGTGCAGAATACGGCGAACATCTGAATTTCATAATTGGTCAAATAAATTTGCCCATCTCTACTTTCAATGTGAGTGACATGTTTCTATTTTACAGGATCTGGGTCCCTCTGGAAGAAATGTGTTATTTTGCCTTTTGCTCATACTATATTAGAACCTCTATGTCAGTTGTTACCCTGTCAATTTCTGTAATTTAAAATATTCAGATTTTGTAATTACTTGTAAGCTATTTTCCTGTGTAGGGTTTGTACACAGAGGTGTTTACCCATGGCCCTCCTTTGTAGGTACCCCTCACAACCCTTAAGCAACAGTAATTTATTTTGAGTTGAAGTAGCAATGTCATCACAATGACGACTGATAACTTTTCAGCTCCATGCATGAAAAAATCTTCCCGAAACAACGCATCCGATAGGACAACAGAAAAACAATACTGATACCTCTGATGAAACAGCTTCTTGACAGCTGACAAAGGCGACAGGTTATGGGCGGCATACATGGTGAAGTTTGGAGCTTGGTGTATTCTAAAACCCCAGGATTATCTCTTTACTTGCTACCAGGAGATTTTTGAAGCACACCACTGGATGGGTTGGGTACGCGTAAACGATGGGCTGAATTCAGACAGCGAGGACAGCTACAACTAAATAACGAATTTAGTAAAAAAGAGATGTAAATAAGCAGACTTACCTGAAAACCGACGCTGCAGATCACCGATGGGAGCAGCATGCTAACCGCAACTTATTCCGATTCCACAGCTCTCCGGCCGTACACTCTGATGTCATCGCGACTTCTATGAATGTTAATTTAAAGTGGCAATGTTGGGTTAAGTGTTTAAACACTTAACCTGCAGGGTCCCTGACTGAAGAAACGGATGAATATTATCTCTATCACTTGCAATATTTATCCTATGCTCACTATGCTATGTTTTCAATCAATGAAAGGTTTATTCACACACAGCTGTGATATATACAGTGTCTGAGATATTTATAATCTGTATTGTTGCATCTGAAGTTTGCATTGATCTAACTCCACAAATAATGCCATTTATGTTGTATGTTTTTATCAATATTAAAATATTGTATTAAAATTTTAAATTTTGTCTAAGCTTAGAGCTCTCCTGCTTTTTTTGCATCCGATAGGAGGCTGTCCAGGTGATCACTTTCCTTACCTGTTGTGACTGGATGGACTTACTTCGCCACCCGGTCTATAGAGGGAAAGAAGGAACAGAGGGATGTTCTTCCTGCACAGTTTATTTTGGTTTTCTTCTCACAGTCAGTAACCGACTGTTACTGACCACTCCTACTGGTGTCACCTTGCCACCACTCACTGACTGCGAATACCAATCGCAATAGTTGTAGGAGAATTCGGCTGCCACCACTGGGCTCTTTTGCAGCACCCATAACCGTGTACTTCAGGGGTAGCTGATATAGCTGCTGTAATGCTTCTTTGTTGTGGGCTAGCTGGTACCTCCTGACCATTTACTATGGATCAGGACTGCTGGGTTTCAGGCAGAGCGTTGAAACAGAGTTGCTGGGTTCAATACAGGACAGCTTGGAACGGATTAGAGTGTAAGCTATTATCTGTTGGTCACAAGATACATCAGGTAATAATCACAGGCAGAATCTTCAAACAGTGATGGCTTATCGCTCAAGAGTCCTGACAAGGACTTTTACACACCAGTTTGTGGTACTGGTGATCATTCAGAAGTTACAGATGGTAGATCATATATTACATGGTCAAACAGTCCTCCTTTTATACAGATTTACAGACTTACCCTGGCAGGAGGTAATCTAGCCCCTTCCTGATTTTAGCTGGCACCAAAACCTCTGATATCACATTACATAATTTAACATCAGGATATAATCTAATCTTGCATCTAACACAGTTAAACTTTCACACCAACCTGATTTCCTCAAATTTGCTGTCTATATTGATATAAGGTTTCCTGTCTCTCTAACAAGACATGCTAGTAGGTAATGAACCCCTATCAGGCCTTCAGGCCAAAGCAGGTGTTTGGCACTTCTGAGATGAAAATAATTAATTAACTTAATTTAGGATTTCCTTTCCTCCTTTCTTACACAAACACATTTCCTCCACCATGGCTACTGCATCAGAAATTAGTACATTTCTAGTACACAAATATAACACAGTATCAAAATCAGTACATTTGCATTTGATATAAATTGACGCACTGTGCTAATAATTTAAATATATTTATACAATAAGTTATTTATAAGTGATCCAGCCACACCTGTCAACACTATGGTTTGCCCCGGTCTCTATACTGCACATGCGTATTGGCATTTTGTGGTCTTTACCAGAGGGGAGAGCAGGAAAGCTGCTGAGAGGGATCCAAAGATCCCTTTACCGCAGTGCTCTCCCCATAGAGTAGAACGGCTAACACCATCTTCAAATGGCATTAGCCAACATGCTCAAGCTCTGAAAAGCTAGGCTTTTTGAAGCTTGTTAAATTGCCCCAGACTGTAGTCCCCATTGAGAATATAGCGGTTTAATGTGAAACTTAGCCTAATGCTGGAGTTATTTATGATATCTCCTGCGTTAGGCATTTGTTAGATAGCTATGTAACTTAAAAATGCTTAAACCATGTGGAAAAAGCCATTTCCACATGGTTTATGCCTTAATAAATAGGGGCCTGATTCATTAAGGATTTTAACTAAAGAAACTTCTTATTTCAGTCTCCTGGACATAACCATGTTACAATGCACGGGGTGCAAATTAGTATTTTGTTTTGCACATACATTAAATACTGACTGTTTTTCAAGTAAAATTATGTTTTGTCGCGGGGGGGGGGGGGGGGGGGGCGCAAGATGGCACGATTCTCAGTGTATCGCGTCATTTTGACAAGGGAGTTCTGGGATGCTCTCGCGGGAGCCCGGTAAAACTGACCAGAATTTTGAGGAGTCTCCCGGACTTTCTGGGAGAGTTGGCAAGTATGATGTATTATGACATACAGACATGGTAACAGGAGAAAAGAGCAAGGACAGTTGGAACATAATTCTGGAGGAACACTTGTCTTCTGAACAAGCTTATGGGTAGCACAGTTATGTATACATGGCTGTCAGATATACATTGCTGTCATTTTGTTTCACTGATGTTTTCAGGCATGTAACACCTCTATATTCTATCTCTTTATCCTCAGATGAAAGTTCCAAGTAGATTGCAAAGTTCTCCTTTCCTGTTTGTTTCAAACTAAAGAAGGAAAAACAAAAAGAATGGAAGCATATCTTTTAAATCGTACTGTACTGGAAAATAAAAGTTTACAAAATAAATAAGGCAGCCATGAAAGAGGGAAAATAGTGGTACCACTATCATAAAAAGCAAAAGCTCTCTATTTTTTTATGTCTGTTTGTAAATAGTGTGGATACATGGTTCTACCATGTCACGCTGCCTCAAGAAACATAATATAATCTCTTCCTGCTCCTATTGTGTATAATGCTATTGGTGATGTCATTGTAAATAGAATTGAGTTAGTCACTTCCAAATATTTATATTTATTTATATTTTTGTGACTGTTATTACAATTTTTAAAAATAGTTTTACATTTTGTTTTCTCTCTTCTCTCTTTCAGAGTTTCCTTCTACTATTTCATCTTTTTGTCCTATAACACATGCGTTGTATATTGTGAGAGTGGCTGCAGTTGTTTGTCATGGAGGGAGGAGAAACATCATTTTTGAGAAGCACAATCCCTTCTACTGAGAAGTGCAATATCCTACACTAAGAAGCGCAATTTCCTACACTGAGAAACGCAATATCCTGCACTGAGAATCGCAATCTCCTCCACTGAGAAGCACAATACCCTACACTGAGAAGCACAATACCCTCTACTGAGAAGCACAATGCTCTACACCGAGAAGCACAGTCTCCTACTCTCCTACATTGAGAAGTGCAATGCTCTACACTGAGGAGCACAATACCCTATACTGAGATGCACAATACCCACTACTGAGAAGCACAATGCTATACACTGAGAAGTGCAATCTCCTACACTGAGAAGTGCAATATCCTTTACTGAGAAGCGCAATATCCTCTACTGAGGAGCACAATACCCTCTACTGAGGAGCACAATACCCTCTACTGAGGAGCACAATACCCTACACTGAGGAGTACAATACCCTTTACTGAGAAGCACAATGCTATACACTGAGAAGTGCAATCTCCTACACTGAGAAGCGCAATATCCTCTACTGAGTAACACAATATCCTCTACTGAGGAGCACAATACCCTCTACTGAGGAGCACAATACCCTCTACTGAGATGCACAATACCCACTACTGAGAAGCACAATGCTATACACTGAGAAGTGCAATCTCCTACACTGAGAAGCGCAATATCCTCTACTGAGGAGCACAATACCCTCTACTGAGGAGCACAATACCCTCTACTGAGATGCACAATACCCACTACTGAGGAGCACAATACCCTCTACTGAGATGCACAATACCCACTACTGAAAAGCACAATGCTATACACTGAGAAGTGCAATCTCCTACACTGAGAAGCGCAATATCCTCTACTGAGGAGCACAATACCCTCTACTGAGGAGCACAATACCCTCTACTGAGATGCACAATACCCACTACTGAGGAGCACAATACCCTCTACTGAGATGCACAATACCCACTACTGAAAAGCACAATGCTATACACTGAGAAGTGCAATCTCCTACACTGAGAAGCGCAATATCCTCTACTGAGGAGCACAATACCCTCTACTGAGGAGCACAATACCCTCTACTGAGGAGCACAATACCCTCTACTGAGGAGCACAGCTTTACAATATGAAGTGAATGTGTTGGAACACACTTCAGTAAACCCCCAGTCAATTACATAGTAGTATGTGAGTTTGGTACAACATGAGGCATGCGGCACAATCAGATTGGATCATAATCAGTGATTCACCTTACAGGTATTTTCCCCAGTTTCTCACAGTGTTTCTAGTTACAGGTTTTTTACATGGTTTTCCTGGTTTGTATGTATGTACCAGGGTGTGTTAAGTACACATTTTGACACGGTAATTTACAGACCTGTATTTGGTTCCAATTGGATCACTTGCCAGTCACACCATTTATTCAGGAATGATCTCTCCTACACCACTTCAGCCTAGAGGAGGAACCACAACAATAACTGGAGTGCAATAATATGGAGTGAAAGGAAAGGGGTATCCGAGATGACAGCCTGAAGTAGAGACCTTGCACTCTACTCCTATTGCTGATACCTCAGTTTGGTCTGGGGTTGGGCATGGGGCTACAGGTATTCAAGTTAGGGAAATATTCGAGGTCCCAGCAAGAGAAAGATAAAACCATACAATGACACTCATCGGATAGTTTCTGTCTCTGTAACTCCCAGGATTGGCGCCTCGGAAAGGGTGACACACAACAGCCCACCCTTTAGTGCTAGTTATAAAACAATACAACAGCAGCTCCCTGGTCCTAACAATGTTCTACATGACCGGTATAAAACTTTAACTCCTAGCACTAGGTGTAGTGTACTGTCCTAATTACAATCCCCACAGTTTCAAGACACCAACACACAGAATTTTACAACAGGTACAATAACAGACACAAAAGCTTACCTTTAATGGAGGCCTGACCTCTGGATCCTATAAGTGGAAATAAACACTTCAAAAGCCTACTTTTAATGGGGGCCTGACTTCTGAGGGCAAGGGCACACTAAAGGCATATACACAGTACTGTAAGGAATAACCACAGGGTGGCCATCTGCGATTAACTGAAGAAATAGGATCAGACTGGGTATGATTTCACAATGACAGGCCTACCTCCTGTTCCAGGCCTAGTGCCAAGCTGGTCTGGGCCACACGCTAATCCTGAAACTGTGTCTTGGTCTACAGACTAATCCTGAATTTATAACTTATTGTGCCCCAAGGAGGAAATGTAAAACCCTACAATACTTAAACTTCCCAGGCCTTATGCTTTCTAATGCAGCACGGACCTAGTGCCCGATTTTGTGTCACAGGTCTTTTGTCCAAAGTGTGCAGTAAAGATGCAAAGTGCAACCGTGGACTTGGGCGAGGGTCGTCCGAGGGCCCCACCTATCTCTTGCATCTTTCATCAGCAGCAGGGGGGAACTGTGATAGCTCTTTGCCTTGCCCCTGCTGCTTCTTCTAGACGGAATCGTCATCTGGCACCTTCCTCCTATTCTTAAACGTGCAGTTCTCTCCGATGTCTGCACATTTGTTCGTCTACTTTCAGTGTCTTCCCCCTTGATCTTGCCATTCTCTCTTCTCTCTCACCGTGGACGGACTGAACAACCACCACTCGCAATGGCTAAATGTGAGCCGTTGCGAGGGGAAATGACTTTGTCGCAACAAGCCTGGATTGGCTCATCACGGAATCAAAATTCAAAGGGGCCTGTGATAGTGCCAAAGCGAGTCTCATTAGACACGCTTGGACCAAGGTTGGAAGAAGGCTTAAGCATCGGAAACTCACCTGCTCTACATTGACCAGGTAGCACAGCTCATAACAGGTGTCCACTTGCACTACTTATCTAAAATCGCTCTACTCCCGTCTGTACCTAAATCTACTAGTGAAGGAATACACATTTGTTTGAAGTTACTTATGGGTCTGAATCATATCAGCTAGCCTTAGCCTTTGACAAGCTGCTAAATATTTTTGTCTGTACAACAGTTTTTATAACTGATCATTTCCTTTTTACAACTTGCAAAATGTTATTTCCCTTGTAATGAAAAGTGATTTTATTCCAAAGGTCTACTTCCTGTTTATTTTTATTTAATGTGAACGCAAGAACATCTGGAAATAGAAGCAGGAGTGAAAGTCTCACAACTAAAAGTTAAACAGAAATTAAACTCCATGAAAGTCAACTGAAAAATGTTCCATTATACAAGTTTTATCTAGTAAATTACCTATAAAGCTTATTTAACAAAGTAATTAAAAAAAAGTATGTGCATAACTCTACATTTTCTACAGCAGTAGAAGTCCTTCTCCCATGTTCTGTTCATAGCTGCAGCAGCTCCTGAGCCCATGGATGTAACATGTGTAATAAGAAATAGGATGTCACATACTTGGGTTCAATTATTGCTGCAGCCCTCAGATCATACTTGCCAACTTATGGCAGTTGGTGTGCCGGAGCTGCCGGGGGGAGGTGGGCGTGCGGGGACTGGGGCTCAGAAAATCGCATCATTTTGGGCCCTGCCACGTGACGTAATGACACAAATGCGTCATTTTACATCGGGGGCGGGGTCAAATGCCGCGATTCTCAGGGAATAGCGGTATTTTGGAACTAATTCTGACACTTCACTAGGAAGTGGGCAGATGCGGGAGGCTGCCTTACTCTCCCGAGAGTCCGGGAGATCCATCCAGAATCTGGGAGTCTCCTGGACATTCCGGGAGAGTTGCAAGTATGCCTAAGAGGTGCGGTGGGGACAGCAGCTTTGGATTGGTCCCACACAGAGCAGCAAGTAAGGTGAATGGTGATAGTGGGGACTGCTGCTGACAAAGTTTTATTCATTGGCATTGTGTCATTGAGATTTTGTTTGTGAATCACTGTCATCTTGTGTGTTTCTCTGTGTCAGTCATTGTCATTGTGGGTCTGTGTGTCAGTCTAAATCAGAACACTAGTAAAGATTATTTTATTTTTTTTAAAATTGTAAAAGAAAGGATTCAATGGGTATTCATTTAAAATATATTTTCAAAATATGTGTCTGTGTATTAGTTTATTCATTTATTATATGTGTATAATGAGACAGGTCCTTAGGGACCCCTGGGATGGTAAAGTTGCCACCGCAGGGGTCACAATTCTTTCCATTACTCTGCTACCGGGCACAGGGCTGGTTGACTTTGGGAAGGGGGACTGCACAATTATTTTTGCAAAACCTCCTCCATGGACGCTTCAGGCCAGTGCTGGCCAGTATGGATCTGGTTCCACTAAGACAGGGTGATCCCATGCTGTTGGTTTTCCTGTTATAATGTGATCCATCACAGCCTGTTTAGTCTGCTGCATGCGGACCCAATGCTTGTTGTTCCCCTGTTTCAGTTGAAACAAGCCCAGTATTGCACTAGTGCTGGTTAAGGGTTTTAAGGGTTGTTTTTTAAGAAATAATTATATACAGTACTTTATTAAAACAATTACAAATTCATCAGTCATCATTATCAAGTGCCACACTTGCACCTGCCTTCGCTAGATGCAAAATTTACGTCTAAAAAATTAACATATCTAAAGATACTTTGAACTCTAAGGGGGTATTCATTTGTGTGCAATGTGCCTACGAACATCGCTCCTGTGTACATTTCCAGGAACTACAGCACCTCCTAATCGCGGATGTCTCCTCACACCTCTATGGGGTGCGAGGAGAAATCTGCAATGTTACATTGCCGCGGAGTGCCTCCACGACCGTTCCGGACCAGCTAATTGAATTACCTCCTTAACTTTCATGTTCATGCCTGTACTGCATTGAACTTAAATGCCCCTGAACCCGGGGCTAAAAGAACAAGATATGATTAACTCTAAATACGATCATGAGTTTTGGTGCATGAGCAGTGCGGAGCAGTGCATAATTATGTCATGTAAAAGAACTTACGTCCAACTGTAAATGAAGACACCCTTATATGAGGATTTATGTGAAGACATTAGTTATGAAAAACATACTTCCTAATTATGTATAGCATCATCGTCTTACTTCAGAGATAATACCAAGGCTTCATGGCCTAACTTTTCATGTCCATGTTATGTCAGGATGCATGGGTATTCATTTCTTTATAGGGATCAACTACTCATTTCTGTTCCCATGTGTATTCTCTGCCCCACCAGTTACTGTTAAAAAAATGGAACGGACATTGCTTTGGTAGTTTGGCTTTTCTGACATCCGACATTAGTTGATTTGGTTCTATTAAAACAAATATTAGTTATATCAAAATTTCAGAATAGTAAGGATTTAACTTTTAAATTTCTGCTCATCAATAGAACATGCAAGAAAATCATAATTTCCATTACATAAGTCAGAGAAGTATTTTTTTAGTTTGTCACAAAGTTTTGCTGGAGAATGTGTAAATGAAAGCTGCTTTATCTGTAAGTATATTTAATTATAGGTACTGAGCTGCGTGTATTAGCAAAACTTAGAAAAAGGGTCTGGACTTAACGAGATCAGATAAAGGTTTACAAATAGTGGTTGAAAACCTGTAAAACTACCAATGTGTTCTCTCTATTGAAACAAGACAAGCCATCTGTACCCTTAAACATTTATTTATACCAACCATCCACATAACCCCTCCACTCACTCTCCCCCTTGCCTCATCTGGCTCCCCCTGTGCCTGTTCTGTTTTCCCTCCCTTAGGATGTAAGCTCACTTGAGCAGGGCCCTCTTCCCTTATGTCTCCCTACCTGTTCTTCTGCTCCGTTTTTTGCATCAGCCAGCCTGGAGCTTCTGAAGTATTGGTATTTTTGTTTATTGTTTTGTACTGTTTCACCCTGTATAGTCTACTGTTTGTACTGTGTACGGCGCCGCGGAAACCTTGTGGCGCCTAACAAATAAAGGATAATAATGATAATAATAATAATAATAATTTATGTGCTTTTATCGCTTTCTACCATTGCCCCATCTGCTTTACCCACCAGTACATATTAATTCTTTATCATTTAGTTTCTCTCTTGAATTGCATATTCCCTGTAATTTTTTTAAGCAAATTATAGCTTGTTTTAACTTTAGGAACCAAGTCCTAAATAAACATCTCAATTTTTCCCTTAAAAATACTTTGTAGTTTAGCTTGAATTATTTATGGCAGTGAGAGGACATTTGCACTATATTTAGTATATTGGTCACATTTGAACGGTTTGCTTATGTTGGTTGAAGAGCATCTAGAAATCTGCTTTTTTGCAAAAATGCAATTGGAAAGTGAAAAATATATCTCATTAAAATTATAGGGATCAGATTGAGGATTTTCTTAAGTTTGAGCAGCTTTTAAATTTAAGTCCTTTTGCCTAGTGAAAAAAGCTGCAGGCACACCCGTAAATCATGAAATGCCGACCTGTCTCCACCCCTGTCAGCTCACTTCAATAATCCTGTCCCACAAAATGAATTGTGTTTTTTCACTTCAGTGCAAAAGTAGCAGAACTTGTGTGCCTATTCTGTACTTAGCAACACCCCAGATTCACCAGTTCTTCCAATCAATCTTTTGCATCCCATAGATGTTGAAATCTCCCCCATAAAAATGGATGCTTTGTGCTTAAATAGTGAAGTAACTTTACAAAATGACATTTGCAAAAAGTTTTTGCACACTCATAAATGATCGTTATTGTGTTGATCTATATTAATAAATAAGTTGGCTCATAAACAAATAACTTTCCTTGCCTCTGTGGCTAGTTGACATTATTGTATGTTTTAAAATTTTAGCACATAGCATTTTCTTAATAATCATTGCAACCACATGAGTTTATTGTTCTAAATAATAATCCTTTATTTCACTGTTGTATTTTCACGCTAGATTAACTGTGCTATAGGGCAATTGTGTAATTGTATTTCTTCATTTATAATCCAGTCATGCTGTCTATTGTTGATTTTCTGTTTCTGTATCCTTTATAATCAGGCCTTTCTTTTCCTATGAGATTTTCCTTAAAATTGTAGATTATGGAATTTGTCAAAGGACTATAATTATTGATTATTATATACGATTTTTTGAACATGTGACTTATGTATATATGTATGTTTCTTCTTGATATATTGAAAGATGACACTAATGTGTCTTGTATTATTAATTGCACTGTTTCTGGGCATTGTTTTGAGTATAATGTAAATTGGTCATAATTATGTGGTATATCTATGGCATTAAGAATATTCTGTTTACATTTCTGTTTACATTTTAGCTATTAACATTTCAGATGGTTAATATGACACTTTATTTGATCATTCTGTGTCATTCATAGCTTTGTGGCGTACTGAGTTGTTCTAATTTCGCGATATTGGCCCTACATATATTTCTTTACCTTATTTTTTTTTTTACCAAGTTAGTATCTTAGTGTAATTTATAATTGGTCTTCACATTCCTTCTACTAAAGAACAAGGCATGGGGCTATTGAGAGGTGAGAACATCTGCTTAGTAGAGAGAACAATCTACATTCTTTCTGTCTCTTCAAGTTCTGAAGAGACAATAAGACTTAGTAACGTGTATTGTTGTTGGTCACCTTTCTCCCACAAAAGCTAAACCTCTGATATGTTAATAACTTTCATGAACTAAAAACAATCTTTGGTGAAATTGACATGAACACTAAACCTGGAAAGTGATTCATATTTAACAAAATAAATGCTGTCTGAGAAAATATTATGGACTGGTTATTTAAGTTATTATCTGCAACTTTTATTGACACAGTGTAGCTAGGTTACCAGTAATAAGAAAAACAAAATGATTATGAAATTGGATGAATATTTGTTTACATTAACCAAGCAGTAGTGCCCTTCTTGTATTCAATAACAAATATTCCACAAAACGTATTAGGGCTTATATAGAGTTGGACACAAATACTAATTTCTGTAGTGCATCATCAGTATCAGCACCAATCATTGCACCAGCCTCAGCACCCACAAAAGATATGGCTACTGACATGCGTATCTGCGTATCCCTGCAAGTCAGCATCATTCACAGTTATGCAAACATGCCGCTACTCTACTCCAGAGCCGGATTTACACCTCATGGGGCCCTAGGCAAGATATCGGTTTGGGCCCCCCCCTTCACACACACAGTGGCCCCTCACACACACACACAGTGGCCCCTCAAACACACATAATACACGCACGCAGTGGCCCCTCACACACGCATAATACACGCACGCAGTGGGGACACACACACACATAATACACGGAATCAGTGGGGACACACACACATAATACACGGACGCAGTGGGGACACACACACACATAATACACGGACGCAGTGGGGACACACACACATAATACACGGACGCAGTGGGGACACACGGACGCAGTGGGGACACACACACATAATACACGGACGCAGTGGGGACACACACACATAATACACAGACGCAGTGGGGACACACACACAATACATGGACAAAGTGGGGACACACACACACAATACCAGGACGCAGTGGGGACACACACGCACAATACCAGGACGCAGTGGGGACACACACGCACAATACCAGGACGCAGTGGACACACACACGCACAATACCAGGACGCAGTGGGGACACACACACACTTAATATACTACCCCACCCCTCCCCCAACTTACCTTTTTCCTTGTAGGAGCTGTGGAGAATTCATCCCCTTCACACATGGGACGGCACTTGTGATGTAGTGCATGTCCCATGTGAAACACAGCAGGCCACACAGAGTAGGGAGGGAGGAGACCAGCCACCACACTAGCCCCATGTGGCCCCTCCCCCGACCCCCCCCCCTCCCCCGATTCGCGGCACCCCCCCTAGGTGCCTAGGTTGCCTAGCGGTAAATCCGGCCCTGCTCTACTCGTCCCTTCCCTCACCTGTTTCACCTCTCCAGTCATAAGGAGGCGCAAGTGTCAGATGCTACAAGCTCTGCATTTAGACTTAGGTATACGCTATTGTATTGTGCGCTATTGTGCCTGGGCATGTCCAGTGCAAATTTGAATATTTTACACTAATCAAACTGCTGTTTGCCTAACGTAGCATCAGCCCCTGTATATTATATACATAATAAAAGAACTTGTATTGGACAGTTGGTTAGTTTTGAAAAATAGTGGAATTTCCAATAGTGAAATTTACCAGGCCCAATTTTTTTAAAACCTGGGACCGCCATTGGAAAATCATATACCAGTGGAATATTTCAACATAGATGTTCCCTAGTGTCAGATTTTAACAGGACACATCCAACAAAGTCATAGTTCTCCTTCTTTTGTCTGTAAATGGTGAAAAAGGGTAAAATGTCCAACCTTCATTCATTTCAGCTTTTCCTTTTTCCTCCCTAAAATACTACTTAGTCAACTTTCATTAACTTAATCATATGAGTAAGGAGATATCAGGAATGTCTTCAGCTCTTTTGTCACTATTGTAAATATTAATGTTGTTATTACATTAATAGAATTTTGTCTATCTGTGTATTTTCCATTGAAAGTATAGGATGAAGTTGGATACTCTCAACCTTTGAACACATGTTTAAGTCATTTTGTGGCGAAAAAAAGCTTGCTAAGCCAGGAACAACCAAGAGTGCCCTCTATCCATGAGACCAAGTTTGAACTATTTGGCCCCAACATCGTTAATATGTTTTACACATGCCTAAAACTGTACATGACTCAACAGACGCTACTATGAAGCATCATGATGGTAAACTAAAGTTAAAGGGGTGCTTCTTTGTTCAGGGACTAGAACACTTGTCAAAATAGATTTGGTGAGAACCAAATATGGAAATTCTGTGCTTGTGCCTAATATTCTCTGCTCTAAAGGGAAAGAAACCTTGAGCTCAGGGTAAGATCACTGATGAAGCTTATTCTTTTATGAGAATGAAAATAGAAGTAGAAGATGATTCCTCATTTTCATGCACCACATTTCCATTGTTGGGTCTACCTGTGTAGTTTGACTACATATGCTTTTTGTCATCGGCCGGGGTATCGGGCAGGCCACCTGACCCCCGGCAAACTCACCTGGCTCCGGCGGTCCGCTCCGTCCTAGGCGCCGCCATCTTGGATCTTATAAAACCTATGCCAGCTTCCCTATTGGCCATGCAATCCTGACGCTAAATGCAAAAGGCACTTCCTCCATTCATTCAGTGCCTGTTCTTCAGTTGCCCCTGAGTACCTGTTGTGACTGCGCTCCATCCTGATTATCTTGTCTGGTGAGCTGACGCTTCAATCCTGTACCTGCTATTCTGCTTGTCTGTGAGCTGACGCTTCAATCAAGTACCTACTACTCTGCTTGTCTGGTGAGCTGATGCTTCAATCAAGTACCTACTACTCTGCTTGTCTGGTGAGCTGATGCTTCAATCAAGTGCCTACTACTTTGCTTGTCTGGTGAGCTGAAGCTTCAATCAAGTACCTACTACTCTGCTTGTCTGGTGAGCTGACGCTTCAATCAAGTACCTACTACTCTGCTTGTCTGGTGAGCTGACGCTCCAATCAAGTACCTGCTATTATCTTGTCTAGTGAGCTGACGCTCCAATCAAGAGTCTGCTATTATCTTATCTATGAGCTGACGCTCCAATCAAGAACCTGCTAATATCTCCTATGGTTAGCTGACGCTCCAATCAAGAGTCTGCTATTATCTTGTCTGGTGAGCTGACGCTCCAATCAAGAGTCTGCTATTGTCTTGTCTAGTGAGCTGACACTCCAATCAAGAACTGCTATTATCTCGTCTGGTGAGCTGACGCTCCAATCAAGTACCTGCTATTATCTTGTCTAGTAAGCTGACGCTCCAATCAAGAATCTGTTATTATCTTGTCTTGTGAGCTGACGCTTCAACCAGCTGTCCCGATACGTCATTGTCTTCATCGCTTTTAACTGTTCCTTGTCTCCTGTGTTCCCAAAGGGTCTCGCCCAGCACTCTCGCAGGGGCCGCGAGCTGCGAGCAGACGCAGCTAAGACCATACTGCTTTTTGCGGCGGTTCCTGGTGAACACCGTCTGTTCGTTAGACTCCGCACCCTGCTGAAGTAGTGCCAAACTGTATGAACCCCTAGGATTCGCATCGTAAAGACCTAGTGCCATCGGAGACCGTGACACTTTTAAAAAGTTAATCAATATAAGTAATGCTTTCAGCATTTGAGGAGTGCCTGAACATCTTCTCTGTATTTGGAATGTATTATGTAACTGTGTTTTGGTGGAGAACGCCTCCTTTCCACCACTTGTACACAGATTTGACAAAGAGTGGGCATCCGGTGCAGAATTGCTATAAGATTAGTCAACTACTATGAACAGGACAGGAAAGCTTCGCAGTATGGACTTTATTCCTAATGAATACCATAGTTATTTTTATTTAAATAACACATTGACACCTATGGACAAGACAGCCATGTTTTAAATGAAGCTCTATAACAAATTATATGGATTTCTCCATGTCCAACAGCCATGAAAAATCGAGGTGGCACAATATTCTGGGTCAGGCAAAAACAACTCTGAAAAAATGTAAAATGTGGGTGTTTGCAGGTGACCCCATGGATCATCTATGAACATACTGGGGGGGGGGACTGGCAATCACATGGGAACAAAGTTAACTGTCACACAGGGATGGAGATAATAATGGGAGATGACAAATGTTATTTCGTTCTATGTGCATTTAACATGTTTCTCTACTTGATTGACATAATAGAAATTTTAACAGGAAACGCCTTTCCTGGCTGATTTCTACTTGGAAAACTATCCTGGAAAGTGATTCATATTTAACAAACTAAATATCCGTAAGTAAGACAAGAACCTTTGTCAAAAGATTTTTAAGTGCAGTTTGTATATGTAAAACTATTCACAGGACTCACAATTAACTCTGTCTTTGCTTGCAGATGGGAGACACTGTTCTTCAAGACAAAAGATCTCATAGTATGGTCTAATAGTGAGTTGTGTGTGTAAGATCTGTTGTATTGATAGTTCAGCGGTTACATTGAACACAATTTGGAATGCTTATTCACATTCAAAAGTGTTTTCTTTTACTGGAAACAGGGTCAAGCAAAGTTTCTATAGGGCAACATGTAATTACAGGTTTTGAGCCAGGATAGAGCATGTTTGCTCTCCTTCTTCTCAGTATCTTATTGCTAAATAGCTGAAGTTTAAAGCTCATCATGCAGTAAATATAAATAAGCCAAAGGCTTCAATTATATACCAGGTTGACCTTGCAGTTGGCACAATGTTCATTCTTTAATTGTAGTTTCTCACGCAAATCTCTTTGCCAAAATATATTTGAAACTGATTACACCAGGAATATACAATTGACATCAGCAGCCAACTAAAGCTGCTAAATATTATTATAAGTTAGTTAGGGAAAAACTACACTAAAGGGATGTTATTACATATATGTAATACACACATGGCTATGGTGGGTCATTTAAACTGTCTATAAATACAATAGGTTTTCTGCATACTCTCTGCAAAGCCCCTAACAAATTGTGTCAAAAGTCCCCGACAAAGGAATATGATTAAATAAAATCCTCTTCAAATTCAGTTTATAGAACATCACACATAGATAATTATATGCAAGAGGCACACTTGGCAAATCTGTAATTAAATCTCTAAGTGAAAAAGAAATTAATACAACCTCAGCAGGGTACAAATTAAAACAAACTTAAACATGGCATAATTTTATTCTAACGGACAATTAGTATTTATTTGATGAATTTCAAGGATTGAAAAAATACAACAATGAATGGGGCATGAGCAAAAATTTAAGCACCCTCCAAGTTGTTTCATATTTTTTTTAAGACCTCAAAACTTGATAGATGTGTTGGGCCTTAAATTAAACCAGATAAATAGAATTACAGTGTTAATAACTAATTTGACGCCCACTAACTTGCTGGGCCTACTCTCAACAACCATAGGCTCCTCTAAGGAGGTGGCTGAGGACTTCATTAATAAGTGGAAGTTAAAGTGAAGTCTTTGGGGCATATTCAATTAGGATTCCGGTCCGCTCTAACGTGGATTTTCGCACGCGCAACCCTATGGGCTGCGAACTAAAATCCACGTTATTGCGGTACCGTGGATTAGGTTCGCGGCTCGTTCTGGCACGATCCCGCGGACCGGAATCGTAATTGAGTATGCCCCTTTAAGTTGGTATCAAGAAAGCTCATAGACTGGTCAGATATGGAAAGCAGAACCCACATTTCACTGCAAAGAATCTGTAGCAAAGTTGACCCCACATCGTAGCAGTGGGCCACAATACAGAACTTCTCACACCAAAATGATCTGCATAGAAGAGGTGTCAGAAGCAAATCTTTCCTACGTCCTAAACTCAAAAAGTAAATGCCTGAAGTATTTAAAACAATACTTAGGTCAGACAGAATTTTTTTGGAGCAAAGTGCTGTGGACTGATGAAACACAAATGATCTGTTACAAAGGTGATCTATTACAAGTGATCTATTACAGAGGCAGAACTAGCAAACTGTGGGCCCCGGTGCAGGTAAGTTGGGAGGAGGGAACCAGGGCCCACAGCTCGCTAGTTCCACGTGCAGCGGGCCCCATTATCTCCATGGGACCCGGTGCACCGCACCTGCTGCACCAATCGCAGTTCCGCCACTGATCTATTATGCTTTGGGGTTGTGTGACAGCCACGGGCACAGAAAATATTGTCCTGGAAAGAAGAATAGATTCAAGTAAAGCCTAGAAACTAATGTCTGAAAGTCAGCAAACAATATATTTCATATTTCAGCAAGACAATGGTTCAAAACATATCTCAGAACCAACCAAGAAGTAGTTACAGGAATGAAATGACTTCTGGAATGGCCTTTACAGACATTATTGAAAATCTGTGGCAAGTTCTCATCCAAGGAGTATATGCAGAAAGACCTGATATTTCACAGCAAGAACAATTCTGTAAGAAGAGTGTGAGTGTGTCTCTGTGGGGGGTGGGGAACAAATACTAAAGCAAGAATAAAAAATGCACTTAGATATCTAAATGAAGCATTTGTAATATATAATATCTGACAAAGGACATGTTACTAATTACTTACTGGAAGGGTGTCCAAACTTTTGCATGTGCCACAATCACTGTTTTTTGTTTTGTTTATTCAAATGGATATTTGTTACAAATTTAAGTTTTTAAAAATTACTGATACTTAAAATATTTCTTTCCAAGCTCTTCCACAAGTGTTAAATAGTGTCCATACCTCATAAATATAAGAATGAAACAGCACGTTAAAAATATACAGCTTTAGAAAGTAATCATTTAAAAAAGTTGTAAAGCCCAATGAATCTGTGTGTTTCTTCCTCTTTAATCCACCAGCAATTTTACATAAACAGGAGAGGTTAATGCCAGAGCACAGTTTAAGATGGTATTATCTCTTCTGTAAATGGAAAGGTTAATCTACTGACACTGAAACTGAAACAGTCAGAAGCCATGAGTGGAAGCATATCAAGATATAGAATTACTAGGGTAACATATAATGATGACATGGTAATCATATTCATTTCTCATAAGGGGTTGATCATTGCGTGTTGCTTATATAAGTTCTTTTATTAAGTGATCTGCTCTGAAAACTCTATATAATGTCTAACAATTGTATATGAGCATCAGCAATTTTGAATACAAAAAAACAGATTGCTTAAACCATGTGGTGGTTACACATGGCATACACCTGAATATTGTGTGCATTTAGAATTTAAATAGAGCTGTGGGTTCAGCTAGTTTATTTTTAAATGTGTAGAAGAGCTTTTATTTCAAAATCTGTACACAATGCTTTCCTATTAATTTGCCATTACATTCCCACAATAATGAGTGAATGCCTCCCACACACGTGCATTAATTAGATATACAGTGCCTCTGCGTGGAGCAAATGGCAATCTTTTCTCGGAAGACAACATTGAAATAACAAACTATTTTTTATAAGATTTAGTACTCACTTTGGTAACATGTAAGACAAGTGAGTGTGTTGTTTTATTTGTCCACTATATTCTTAAACAGAAAAACATTTATCATAACTGGTACAGAGAAGAAAATATGTTATACATTCACATTTGAACTTATAGTACAATGGAAACACATACAAATGATACTGTAATCCATAAGAACCATTAGTTTAATTATTTTCTTTTTTAAATTAATTTAGTGAAGATTTTTTTCATAGTAATTCAGTGACGGATACAGAATAAAGTACAGAAACAATAGTATTACACAGTGGCACAGTGGTTAGCATTGCTGTCTCACAGCTCTGGATTCAATTACAACTAGAGAAGCTCAGGCTCGGTTCCCCAAGAACTGAACCCATCCGAACTTAGCGGATCCGAGTGTCGAGCCAAGTCAACTCAGTACTTTCCCGCGCCCTCGGAATAGAAAATGAGGCAAAATGACAATATTGGTGGCGATATCAAAAATCACATTTTCTTAGGAAAGTCCAAGCAGGATAAGCTATGTTGCCATGACATCCCTTAGTTTTTCCAAACAGGTTGTTAGCTGTATGCCTCTTAGTGAAGCAGATGATACGTTGTTTGTTAGATGCTGCTGCTGTTCCTGCTGCTGAAGACGATTTACCAACCCAGTGGTCTGTCATAGTCATAACATTTTTAGTTTTCCCAGTTCCGCTTGTCCCCATATCTGTGGTTAAGTGTATAGTGGTCGCATCTCTCTCCCTTGCGCTTATACAAAATCGTGATCAAGCCCTCTCTCAGAGTCGGAGGTATTCTGCCCTACACCACCATCTCCTCATACAGCTCTAGCAGGTCCGGGCCAATGAGGTCCCACAGCACTACATAGAGCTCCGCTGGGAGGCCATCACTGCCCGGGGTCCTGCCCGGCCTAAAGGATTTAGCGGCAGAGTGCAGCTCCCCCAAGGTGAAAACTCTTGCTGCCGATGGCTGCACACTATGTGCAGGTCCGTTCGGCAGAGACGGGCAGGGAGAGTGTGCTGCCCGGCTGCTCTGATTGTGTTTAAACGGACCTGCACATAGTGTGCAGCCGTCGGCAGGAAGCCCCTGCTAGGGGTGGGCGATCGCCCCGACCGCCCCCACTGGATCTGCCACTGGAAGTGTATGTGCCTATGTGGTTCCAGATATATCTGTATTTAGTGTGAAACTGAAGCATTGTCTTATTGTCTTAATCATTACCTTCCTCTCTCACCGCTCCACATTTGCTGCACCACTTTAGAAATATCTACACTCGTGCGTCCCCAGACCTGAATTGAGGCAAAATGTCATTGTTGAGTTGTCGGATCTCGTGGGTTTTGGATTCCAAAAGTACCTCCCTCCCCTGTGTCCTCCAGAATCAAATTCAAATTACTGACCCTTACCTACAAAACCCTCAACAACACTACCCCTGCATACATCTCAAATCTCATATCAAAATACTCTCCCTCCCACCCTCTTAGATCTACCTCTGACCTTCGCCTTCTCGCCTCTCTGGTAACCACTCCTCACTCCCATCTACAAGAATTCTCCCGTATTGCTCCCCACTTATGGAATGCCCTACCACGCTCAATCAGACTTTCCCACAGCCTTCAAATCTTTAGAAGCTCTTTGAAAACACATCTCTTTTTCAGAGGTGACCATATCTTCGATAACACTATTCACACTAATGCACCCTCACAACTATCCCAATCTCCACTCTGAAACACATTTACCTGCTCTCTAATGAGCAGGGTCCTCCATACTCTTTGTTTTCATGGCTGCATTTATTTTGTCTACCTTGTATGTACCTGTTTTATGTATGTACTATGTTCCCTACTGTACGGCGCTGCGGAGCACTGTGGCGCCTTACAAATCTACGATAATAATAATAGTCAAGAGTTCTGCATGAAACTAAAGAGATGTAACATTCAATTGAGTGATGCCAGTAAATAAGAACCAGTAGGCCAATGGTCCTTATTAATTTGTGAAAAATGAGTAGGATATTTGTTTAATAAGATTATTTACAACTACAAAATTACTCTGTAATTTCACTGATTTGTGGAAGGGCATACAGCCTTTTAATCCCTACAGAGAGATTTTATTAGATTGGTCCCCTACTTGTAATGGAATACATTTTGCACCTTTCAGTTACATTTCTAAACCACATTTCTACGTATACTTCAGCCAATGTAATAAAAGGCTTTAAGCACACAAAATTGCCACGTGTAATTAGAGATGCTCAGGCTCAGTTTTCTGAAAACCGAGCTCACTCGTTACTGTCGCGCGCCCCCGGACCTGAATTGAGGCAAAATGCCGTTGTTGCGTTGTCGGGTCTTTTGGGTTTTGAATTCCAAAAGTTCCTTCCTCCCCAGGAGATCCAGCATCATTACTCACACAGAAACAGGGGTAGCAGTGTTCTTGTCACTCTCCAGTCTCCAGTGACATTGCTCAGTGCCATTGCTCATACAGATACAGCAGGGGTAGCAGTGTTCTTGTCACTTGACAAAAATTGGAAATGATTGGAAATTAATGTTCTTAAAGTTAATAATAATGTAGTGATAAAAAAGAGCCAAATTATGTGATTTTAGCGGTTTCCCCAAAACCAAAACCAGAACACGAAGTTAATCCAGATCCAAAACCAAAACACGGGGGTCAGTGAACATATCTACGTGTAATACATACCGCCTTATGTCCTCTCACTCTCATGATTCATTTAAGCCATACATGAAGCTAAGCCAACCAGATTTTTAGGAGAAAAAAAGTTGAAGTGAAAGTTTCACTCTTTCCTCTGTGTGTATTTTCAGGTGTGTTTACAAACCTGGCCACAGATTGATTTTTGAGGGCAGTTCCAAGGGCTGGGAAATGAGCATGCACCTTGAACAAGTAGACACACATGCACACATAAAGAAGCATTGTGGATTCATATATTGCATGAGCTATAAATGACCCTTAGTAGCACATCTCCTACAATTTGTTATTTATATATATGTGTGTGTGTGTGTGTGTGTGTGTGTGTGTGTGTGTTCGAACAGCAGTATTTCGACATGTGCAGTATTGTTGGGGGGTTAATGTAAATATACAGATATCACTTTTGTCACTGTTAGTTTACTTTTAAAAAATCCCTAACCAGAGCTGGATTAAGGTTCTGGGGGGCCCGGGGCACTTAATACAGGGGGGCCCCCTATTGTGTAATATGGTCTTCATTTTAGACAAATAAACAGGCAATGCTGTGTGCACTACTGCTGCACGCAGCTCTGCCATCACAGCATAACAGTGTGAAGTAGGACATACCTCCCAACTGTCCTTGCAGTCAGACCAAATCCTGACTAAGTGAGACAGTCACCCACATTCTGGACTGTCCCACTATACTGAGGACAGTTGGAAGATAGTCCTGATCTCTCCTACCTGCTGTGGTCACTTTTCACCACCTGTGGCTGCTGATGTCTTAAGCTCAGATGCTGCTTGTGTAGATTCTGGGATGTCGGGGCCCTATTTTTTTTTAAAAAAAAAAAAAGGTACATAAAGTTTAGGAGTCCCCAAACAGTCCTGTTAATAAATCAATAGCCCCCACTTTAATAATTAGGTCTCCCTCCCAGCAACCAGCCCCAAATTTTAAATTAAATAAAATACTATTCACATTTAATAATATAACTATTTTCCCCAAGCAGCCTCGACATTAAATTAATAGAGTACATATTTAATAAATAGACTTATTTCCCTCCCCACCAAACAGCCTGGCAATAAATTAAATAGCATTTACGTTTAATATAACCATTTCCCACAACTATCACCGGCATTAAATAATTCATATTTACAATTACAATTAATAAATAGCCCTCCTCCCCAAAATCAGTCCATATTCAATTAATAGCCCCAAACCACCTGATCTTAAATTAATAGGACCCAATATTTATTTAAATTGCCCCACCATCACCCCACAAATAAAATAGCACTCATTAAATAATTAGCCCCCACCTGCACTCCACCATTTAATAGCCTACCTCCCGCACTATATTAAGAACTCCCCTTCCCTTACATATATTAACATACTGCCCCCACGCACACTATATTTATATACTGGCCCCCCACACTCACACACACACAATATATACACAGCCCACACACACACATAATATATACACTGCCCACACACACATAATATTTACACTGCCCACACACACACAATATATACACTGCCCACACACACACACAATATATACACTGCCCACACACACACACACACATAATATATACACTGCCCACACACACAGACACACACATAATATATACACTGCCCACACACACAGACACACACATAATATATACACTGCCCACACACACAGACACACACATAATATTTACACTACCCACACACACAGACACACACATAATATATGCACTGCTCACACACACACACACACACACACATAATATATACACTGCTCACACAAACACATAATATATACACTGCCCACACACACATAATATATGCACTGCTCACACACACAGACACACACATAATATATACACTGCTCACACATAATATATACACTGCCCACACACACAGACACACACATAATATATGCACTGCTCACACACACAGACACACACATAATATATACACTGCCCCCACACACAGACACACACATAATATATGTACTGCTCACACACACAGACACACACATAATATATACACTGCTCTCACACACACAGACACACACATAATATATACACTGCCCACACACACAGACACACACATAATATATACACTGCTCACACACACAGACACACACATAATATATGCACTGCTCACACACAAATATATACACTGCCCACACACATACACACATAATATATACACTGCCCACACACACATAATATATACACTGCCCACACACACACACACACATACTATATACACTGCCCACATACACAAATATATACACTGCCCACACACACAGACACAAACATAATATATACACTGCCCACACACACACACACACACATAATATATACACTGCCCACACACACACACAGACACATAATATATACTGCCCACACTCACACACAATATATATACTAACACACACACACACACACACACACATAATATATACTGCACACACTCACACACAATATATAGACTAACACACACACAATATATAGGGGTAGAGAAAATCCCAAGCGCTGTCTGTCTTATCAAATTATATCTATTAATGTGAGGTGCTGCCCTTGGGAATCTGAATGCTCTCTTCAACATTCACACTAGTACAAAACATAGGATTATTTCCCTGGCGCTCCACCACTTTAAAAATAATCTAACACTCTTGGAATGTATTTTATATATTGTTTTAATCTAAAATACATACACCAATAATATCTCTGGCCAGAGTAAAATTATATGACAAGTGCATTGGGTTCCAACAGGACCTGTATATAAAGTCTATAGTGAGCATCTATTTAAATAAGAGTATTCCTTGTCGTCATGTAATAATCTATTTGGTTAAAATCATTTTGCGCCAATCAGTTCTAAGTTTGTGACTGTAGTTATTTCCCAGTAGTGAACGCTCTTGTGCAGACTTAGTTTGGGAGATATTAATCACAGTCCATTCAGTCCTTGCGATGCCCGTTTCGGTGTCCACAGCGAGAGCTCTGGCTGCGTTGTCCCGTGCACAGGAAACTCCGTTGTCGCATGTGTGTCCTGTATTACTTAGTCCGGCGGGGAACCTAAGTTTGAATTTTTGGTTCCACTTTGGTGCTAGAGAAAATCCTTTCCTAGCCGGGTAATGCCAACAAATCCTTCCCTTCTCCGGATAAATAGCAAATAATGATAATGAAGGTGTCTATATCCAACGCGTTTCCCCTCATAAACTGAGGCTTCTTGAGGGATAATTGTTAATAAAAGTTCTTTGTGATTCTCATGTATATATACTCCTGCTTCCAACTTCCTATTGGTTATGCTATTAACTCCAAGTGGAGTGGATGTGTTTTTTTCTCCTGTTGGACGTTAATGGTATAGCATCTGTCCATAAAGTGTAATAGAATAATGTCTCTCAAACTAAGCTTTCCAATTGTTCTTATACATTCCGTTGGAGTTAGTAGTATGAAAATACAAATATATATAGATTTCCATATCGAGATGGATGTAAGAAAATAGGAGTAAAAATTATATATGTTATATGTTGAAGCTCCATAGATGTACAAAAATCGTTACATTTTACACTAGGGGACTTCTTCAGTTTGTGTACAGCTATAATGTTTTCCTTTCTTACAGTTCAGGGGTATATAGATAATTTATTAAAAAAGCTTCCTAGGTCAAAGTCCAGATTCAGACCTCTTGGTGCTAGGGATCCCAGATCATAGATCCATTTTGCCTCCTATCTAGAGATTTTCCCCACATAATCTCCACCCCTCCAGTTTTGTTTCACCTTTTTGATGCCTAGAAATCTAAGGGCTGTCACATCGCTGTTATGATAGTATTACACGACGACAAGGAATACTCTTATTTCAACAGATGCTCACTATAGACTTTATATACAGGTCCTATTGGAACCCAATACACTTATCGTATAATTTTACTCTGGCCAGAGATATTATTGGTGTATGTATTTTAGATTAAAACAATATATAAAATACATTCCAAGAGTGTTAGATTATTTTTAAAGTGGTGGAGCGCCAGGGAAATAATCCTATGTTTTACACACATTAAATACACTGTCCACACACACGCACACACACGATATATACACTGTCCACACACACACACACACACACACACAATATATACACTGTCCACACACACACACACACACACAATATATACACTGTCCACACACACAATATATATACACTGTCCACACACACACACAATATATACACTGTCCACACACACACACACACACACAAACACACAATATATACACTGTCCACACACACACACAATATATACACTGTCCACACACACAATATATATACACTGTCCACACACACACACAATATATACACTGTCCACACACACACACACACACACACACACACACACACAATATATACACTGTCCACACACACACACACACACACACACACACAATATATACACTGTCCACAAACACACACACAATATATACACTGTCCACACACACACAATATATACACTGTCCACACACACACACACACACACACACACAATATATACACTACACACACCCAGATCTTAACTTACCTTATGCCTGACAGGCAGGGTAGCTCTTCTCTGCTCCTCCTCACACTGTCATCTACACGCCAGCTACAGAAGCCCTGAAGACTCAAAAAAAAAAAAGAAGCAAAACCTTTACTTGTGCTGAATGCTGATAGTGCTGACAGAGCACTTTACACTCGGAACCCTGTGCTGCCCCCTGTATTCCGATATTTGGGGACAGCAAAAAGAGCCCCAGCTGGCCTGGGGGGCCCCCTGAGAGAGGGGGGCCCGGGGCACTTGCCCCCTGTGCCCCCCCCTTAATCCGGCCCTGTCCCTAACCTGGTGCTGTCTTTAGATGCCAAAAAGGCCTTTCATATGGTCTCATGGTCTTTTATGCAATATACATTATGGGAGAGGGCTCTTGCTGACATTTTGTACTTGGAATAGCTTCTTTATAATATAACCCATCTGCAGTAGTCTTGGCTGTCTCAGTCCATCTTTGCAATATCTAATGGTATCAAACAAAGTTGTCCCCTGTTTCCTCTGATCTTTACTCTGACTACAGAGCTTTTGGCTGCAAGCATTTGTTTTCGTTTGCAATGATTTGTACTATCTGGGGCCAGTTTTAGCTGGCCCCAGAGAGTACAAATTTTCCTTTCATACAGATTATGGTCTCTTGAGACTCCAACTAACCCAAATATTTATCGTCCTTTCGTTCCCGTCAATTACCAGGGAAACCAGTTTCCGTGATTCTAATAATGTTGATAACCGGTCTGTGGCTCACATGTATTTATGTTACTCTGACAAAC
The DNA here is from genome assembly GCF_038048845.1 of Mixophyes fleayi. Taxonomy (NCBI): domain Eukaryota; kingdom Metazoa; phylum Chordata; class Amphibia; order Anura; family Limnodynastidae; genus Mixophyes; species Mixophyes fleayi. The sequence continues at coordinate 159,351,164 of NC_134403.1, read as the reverse complement.
TTCTCATCTACTATTATGGCGAGAAGGTACCATAATCAGTCTGTGGCTCACATGCTTTTAACTTTCTCTGACAAATGTCTCTTCCATTGTTCTCGCGAGTAGTTGCCATGGGGATTGGAACATCTCTGGAGTGAAGATTTCCCTCCATTAGAAAAGTTTGTGAACAGTGGCACTGACATATATTATTTCTTACTCATTGTTGTCATATAAATTTGTCAGTATTCTTCTTATGCTTGCAATGTGATGATTCCTCATGTGTTTACATCTTTTTCCATATGATAGGAACAAACATATAATGAGTGGAACCAGCCCCCTTCTACTCACTCGTGCACCATGGCCCTCCAACCCCCCCAGAACCGCCCAAACACACAGTGATCCTTGTTGGAAAATGTTCAATCACTTAGAATTCAAACACGTCTGAGTCACCCACGCTCACGGCTGTTATTAATAGGGTTTGGCAAGTATAACATTTGTTAAAATGTTTCCACCTCTCTGCATACCTGGGTGCACTTCTAAGTTCTGGAGGCATCTCCCAAGCGTGTAGGGTAGGTATGCACCTTGATCTGCATTGGGAAGACCATATATACATCATATATTCAGCCAATGTTCTTTAGGTGAATTGGTACGGTGCCAGGTCTACCATGGATGCTACCACTCCCAAAAATATAGACGCTGATAAAAGGCTATAAAGTGGCCTAGGTGTGCTGGCTCTTTACTCATCTACATTAGGTGGTACATTCAGATGCACCCATGCAGAGCAAAGGTTTACACATTATACATAGTATTTTTAAAATTGCAGGACATATGCTTTGTGACAGCACTGAAAAGAAGATTGGAGATTTCTGCTAGCACAGTAGCTAGAAAAGGAGCCCTGGAGTGAGTGGCTGTGTTAGGTGGGGAAGCCACTCTGTAGGCAATATTAGTTTTTTGGACTACAAAGCAATAAACGGCCTGCCTCCCCTTAATCTATTATGGCAAACACTGGGAAAAGAGGTAACGATGTCTTTATAGAGCAATTCTAACAAAATAAATTTAAATTAAAGGTGTATTTATTAGCACATTTTGCAGTCTTGTGTGTTGGTCACAGGGCCCACTCACTGTTATCTGTTTAGTAAGAGGGATTATCTGAGGACTATGCTACCTCTGTAATTTTTATTGGAATCCCCTGTGCAAAACAAAACATAAAGTGGAGGTTTACTGGAAGTCTTCTACTGTCCTGGAATTTGTTAGGAAAGTTTTAAAAAATCTGACGACCAACGGTGAACCCAATAATTTGTCCATTAGAGGTACTCAAGGGAGATGCTGATGAAACTGTCTCTGAATTATGATATCATACTTTACCAGTCTGAAAGGATAATTTTAGCATTGTCCTAATGGGGAAACTAGCGTTAACCTCAGACAATGTAAAAGTTTTAAATGGGCTGTGCCTAGACCCTGGAGCTTTCAAAATATGCCCTCATCATTCAATAGACAATTATCTGCTTAACAGGTTAAATGTAATAACGAGAGGTGCATGAACAAAGTGGAACCAGTGCCCAGGAGTGGTGGTGATATGGAGGGATGGGGCAATGCAGCCCAAAATACTAAAAGGGTGTCCGGCCCCTTCTACAATAGTGACAAATATAAAAATATATACATATTTGTATATATATGTTCAAAAGGGGGAAGAGAGTTTATTATACATTGTTCATCTACAGTGTTTATCCACACTTTTAGTATTTTTCTTATATACTTTGTTCCTCCACGTTTATAACTTCATGTGTTGATACACCACTTTTGACACACCACTACCAATAAATTGTCACCATTTCCGCTCACACAACATTTTTGGGATTTGTACCTTCCCAGCACATCAAAATTGATGCTATATTTGCAATTCTTGTCAAAACTCATCATGCTGTAATGTTCGTATTGTTGCTATCAATAAATATTGTACGATGCAATTAATGTGGTTCCAAAGCACAAAAGAGATTTATTAGCAAAATTAAGCCGAACACAAAGATAATACAAAGTACAGTCATGGTCAAAAGTTTTGAAAATGGCACAAATATTGGTTTTCACAAAGTTTTCTGTTTCAGTGTTTTTAGAACTTTTTGTCGGATGTTCAATGGTATACTGAAATAAAATTACAAGAATTCCATAAGTGTCAAAGGCATTTATTGACGATTACATAAAATTTATGCAAAGAGTCAATATTTGCAGTGTTGACCTTTCTTTTTGAAGACCTCTGGAATTCGCCCTGGCATGCTGTCAATCAACTTCTGGACCACATACTGACTGATGGTCGTTCATTCTTGCTGAACTGCAATAGTATAGTATCCTAAAGTGTGCATTACTGTGCTTCATACAAGGAGTACAAGTGGAAATACTTTGCTCTGCTTTTTTTCCCTCTTATGGACATTGAATGAATTTTTTATACTACAACCTATTTATTACCATGATTGTACAGATTATCCAATTTTCTACAGTATTACACTATTTTATATATTTTTTTTCTCTTTTATGTGAATGTGACTGAATTGAGTAATTTATTCCATTGGATACACATTGGCATCAGACATCTATGAGATGTCACCAGATTTAAATATAAGTATTCCCTTTTTGAGATACAATTGCGCTTAAAGGGGTTCCAAAAATATATTTTTGGTGTTTTACATATCATCCATTTGTATGAATAGACATCTCAAAAGACAGTCTTTTCATTAGTTTATGTTTAGATCCACTTGTATGATTGTTTACTTTAAAATAGTTCTCAATTATATGTGCCTCAATAAACAACAAAACAACAAACACCTGTGCAAAAGCTATTTCATTTTACAGCCATCTGTTACAACAGTAAACATAACATTGTAACTCTTCTGTTCTTCAGTTTGTCTCCTGCACATAGACATTTGTTTGAAACAGAAAATTCACCAATTAGGGTCATTTGTAAACAGCAAAATTGTAAAACTGCAGAACTAATGTTGTCTTGTGATGTGGCTTTCCTACTCTTGTGCAAGGATGCATAGTTTTACAGGGAACCATATAGATTTTCAGGCCAAGTTGCTGGTGTGTAAAAGTTTACAATGGCTGATTGAAGGGTTTGGGAAAAGAAGCGCATTCCTGGTTAAGCACTTCAACCAATGTAATACACTTCAAATACACAAAAGTAAACCATGTAATATAGATAATCCTGATGTACCCCATGATAAATATAAATCCCAACTGAAGCTATACCCAGTGGCGGATCGCCCCCCCCCCCCCCCCTAGCAGGGGCTTGCTGCCGGCGGCTGGACACTGTGCAGGTCCGTTCGGCAGTGATAATGTGCTCCCCGGCTGCTCTGATTGTGTTTTAAACACAATCAGAGCACCGGGACAGCACATTATCACTGCCGAACGGAGCTGCACATACTGTGCAGCCGCCGGCAGCCTTAGAAGTTAGAAAGGGGGCGGGGCCTAAATCGCCCCCCCCCCCATATCGCCCGGGGTAGAAAAAAATTCTAGATCCGCCCCTGGCTATACCAAGTAGTATGTTAGGAGAAATAGATAAACATTTGGGGGAATTCAATTGCCACCGATGTGGTGAACGGATATCGTGCCGCGAAATCTCAGTTTATAGAGCGGAGCTTTCTATGAAATCTCCACCGCAAAGTGTCTCCGGAACGTCCATGATACACTGCGTGGCTAATTGGATTCCCCCCGTAAGGGAATACAGGGGACGGGCATAAAGTGGAAACAGGTTGGACTTTGATGTGATGTTTTTAATTGGTTTCGCATTTTCTGAAGCATCCTGCAATCTGCAAAGTAGGTGCAGATTGCTTTTCCATGGGTGTTTCCAAAGACCCTAAATGGGCATATACCGTGAAATGCACTAGATGGACAATTAGGAACACTTGTGCACATAGAGAAGAAGAGAGTGCAGTCCGCAGAAATATTGTTTTTCTTTAAGGATTCTTAGTGATGCCGTGGACATATATTAATTATGGTAATAGATATTCTAAAAGCGTGTGTTGCACTCTGCTCGCTAGTTGTAATTTATGTATTTGCTTGAAGCATAATGGCATAAAATTGTCAGCCTGTAAATGGTGTCTTAATATACTGTTGCATAGGTACAAGCAGCAGCAATAATTTGTATAATCAGGAAACATACCAAGCAGGTTTAAACATATCACTGTCAAGCAACGGCTGCCAGCAATTTCATTTTACGTAACCTCTGGCTAGTCAAGACACACGCACAACTTAAAATCATTTATTCACATTCCATTATGTCTATATTTTAATTTCCCAACTGTTCTTATCAAATTTGTTAACACTTTGTAGAAATAGTAGATAATTCATAACATCCTAAGTCTTTGCTATCAAATGTTTGTAGGAACTAATATGCTTGTATGAACAAATTTCAGAAGCAAACAAAGTGTAAATTTATGCAGCTAGTGCAAAAGCAGGCACACCAGAATGAAAATGAAAAGAACATGTTTGCATCATACCAGCCCCTCATAAGTCTGGGTACACACTACAGGGTTTTCAGATGATTATTGGGCCAATCACATGATAGACGACCGTTAGGCCCGATATCGCATTAGTGTATACTCTCCAACGATGAACGATTATCATTCCAAAGCACATTGTATCATTTAATTTGATTTTTAAACCAAACTAAAAATCTCGCTCAAAGATGGAACGATGTCGTTTCAATTCTGCAGTGCGTAAGCACTCAGGACCTGCAGTGTCCATAGATCTCTATGAAGTGCAGAGTCACGATCTTTTCAGCCGATGGTTATGACAGATGAAGAACACAGATCTGAAGGAAAATTGTGTAAAACATGCTTAGTGTGTATGAATGGGCATGCTGATTGGGGCTTTTCTTTCAGTTGTTTGTAAAATTGTAAAGAATATTGCATTGGGAGAAATTTCCTGTAATGTGTACCCATCCTAAATGGCCAATGTGTGTCTGCAGGACTTCTCTAGTGTAACGTGTTACACTCTGCCCTATTCTACCAGACTTTCTCCCAATATCTCAACATTTAGAGTGTTCTCTGAGACCTCAGCTTTTCTAGTGGTAGTCACTTTAATGGTGCTGATAACACCGACAGTGACTACCACAAACAAAAATACACAACACTGACTTGCCTGACACCTAATAAATGCTGACTGACCTTAAGAATGACAAAAGAAAGCCCCGACAGTGTGGTAAGAAATCACGAGCACCAGTAATAGCAGCAGCCTGTTTTGATGTCATTTAAAATGGCGACCGCTATATCAGTATTTTTAAAGCGTCAATGCCACTTCTCATCGGAGCTAAGTGTTACACTTAGGGTTAGCGTTTGGAAACGGGTTAGGGTTAGGAATAGGGTTAGCGTTAGGGTTAGGGTTAGGGACCCACCATTGCCGCTTTAAAAATACTGATATAGCGGTCGCCGTTTTAAATGACGTATAAACAGGCTGCCGTTATTACTGCTGCTCATGATTTCTGACCACACTGTTGGGGACTTCTTTTGTCACTCTTAAGGTCAGTCAGCATTTAATAGGTTTTGGCCAAACCAGTTTTGTGTATTTTTTTTTGTACTACTGTCAATTTCATCACCCCGCCCAGCTTTTCATAGACTTAACCCCTCATAACTTAACTTTCTGTCCTTTGTTGCCAGTGAATTTTTTATATGTTACATTCTGTGTTAGGAGAAAATGCATCTTTTAATAACAAATAAGTACTTACAATTTCCATCTGCAATATTTTTCATAAATTGTATTTGTTTTGGTTTTTTACTGTCCTTGATGCTATTTTCAGCAGTTTGCACATATAAAAAATACTTTCAGAAATAACTGACTGCTGGATTGAATTAGGACAATTCATACTTATCTGGAGCTGACCTCATTTAGTGCTGTGAACCAACATTAGACATGAACAAGCTGTTCTCTGATGCAGCCTGTTGTTTTGCTTTCGTTGTTTTTAGATGTGTCAAAATTGTATGCTTTTACATATAGACTAGGTGATCTGTCTATCATGTTTATCATAAATATGTAACAAATTGCATAGGCACTGTCATGCACGTCCTCTGCTCCAATGAATTTTTTTTAAAGCAGCAATCCCATGAAAAAATCAGTTGTGTTTTTAAACATACTGACAGGCTATATGAAAAATGTTGGTATTTACCATTTTCCTGTGTTTTTTTCATGTCAGTCTGCTATTAATGATTTATGTTTCTTGAAAACCAGGGTAACCACAGTCACATGGCAGAGAAGCTTTGGAAATCACATCTTAGCATTGACTGCACTCCTCCTTCTGCCATCACATGACATGCTGATAACTGTGAGCCTCTGTCTGTGTAGTAGACTGGATGTGTCTGTGTCTGGTAGCCATTTTTATTTGCCAACCAGAGATCTTTTGAAAAGGTGATAATGACCTAATCTACCTAAGGTAGATAGGCAAGAGAAATGCATGCTTTACAAATATTTAACTTGATATTTAAAGAATAAAACATAATTCTACTTTAACTTGGTAGTAGATTTAATATTAAACATGAATGTAATTACAACAATCTCTAATTTTTTAGTCTCCAGGTTAGTTGTGTTCAGCTTTATATTAAAACATCTGTAAAGAACAAAATAACATGAACATATTTGATATGGTTTCATATTAACCTCACACTTTTGCTGTTTCTTATAAACTAATTAGATCTATGTGAACTTGTTCTTTAGTTCTCAGAATATTTCTGTGTATGGGCATACAATTTTGTTTTATGTTCATGAAATCTCAGAAAATTACCTTAGCCATTGAAACAAAACCAGGGGGCCTATTTATGAAACATAAATCCTCTGTAAAATCCCCGCAAACTGACTTTTTCGGGGATTAACCACAAAATTGCGATTTATGATCACTGCATCACTGCAGATATCATAGATTAGATATCAATGCGATGAGAATTTAAAAATATCTTTCATATTATGTGGTGCTTCTTAAATATGCCCACAGGCGAGCAAACACACCGAATTCATTGTTCACGAAAAGTTAAATGATGATGTTATACGGTTCCTTCAACTCTCAAATTTTGTCACAAAGTTACGGTAACCTGATTTTTTTCACCAATTGTATTGTATTTTGCACAGATCAATGTAGATTAAAAATTCTGTTTTTTGTGTAGTTGACAAAGTCATTGTTCTATTCCTCACAAACAATCATAATTGGAAGAGATACCTGTCATCTGTGAACTATTTTATCTGACATTTTTATGCTCCCATTGGCTATAGACTTGAGTTAAAAGGCATTTAAACTGAACACATGGTAAACACAAGGGGTCTGAGTCATTAAGGAAAGTAAAGCATAAAAAAGGAGCAACTTTGCACCTGGGCAAAACCATGTTTTATTGGAGGGGGAAGTAAATTTAAAATGGGGGGAGAGATTTATAGTTGAGATAGGGCATGTTCTAGATCAACTTTACATTTCAGTGGAAACATTTGTGTGTTTATGTCTTGCCAGTTGCGCTGTACATTGTAGTTATAAATGTACCTACTTTCTTACCAATTTAATTTGTCTTTTAGACGTTACTGATAATCTCACCTTTGAGTCATGCAACATTTTCACAAACTTCTAATTGTTGGCTAATAGTCCTTTTTTATACAAACATAATGTTTCAGAGGTAGCTGACTAAGAGGGCAAGACCCCAGAAATGTTGCGCCTATGTTTGTAGGATAGTGTCACTATCTCCACAGTAGGAGTGTCACGGGCACTAGGAGTCTTTACCCAGGGATCACCAGGTGATAGGCTTACCAGAGCAGTATAGGTGGTAATATGGTACTCTGGTAGCAGGGTGATCACGGAACAGGAAATAGCAGATGATGAGATGCTCAGGAAAGTCTATGACTAGCAGCACTGGCAATATGGAGGTAGTAATACACGAGGAACTGTATGGACAAAGGACACGTGAAGGTAGTCAGTGGTCTGCGGTAGCAAGTTGTACCACTGCTATAGTGAGGAGGAATGTCCAACAGAAACGAGGAGGTGATGAGAGTCAGCGGTCTGCGGATAGCAAGTTGTACCGCTGTCTGAGTGAAGGAATGGAATCCAAGTGGAGGTATCCGGGGAGTCAGTGGTCTGCGTTAGCAAGTTGTACCACTGCTATGTGAGAGGATACTGGAACAGGTGAAACTGTAAACAGGAGTCAGTGGTCTGCCACTAGCAAGTTGTACTACTGAATATATATGTGAGGAGGTGCACGGGGAGAGACTGCAACACAATATATACACGGGCACCTTGACTTTGATCCACAGTAATATGCACAATATAAATGTATAAATGACTGAACAACACTGCCAATATAGAAAGTCTCTTGAAGTAATCCGGCATGAGATAACACAGTCAATGATGGCAGTAGAGTCAGCAGATAGTACACTCCAGAGGAGAACCAACACAGTCAATGATGGCAATAGACTCAGCGGATAGTACACTCCAGAGGAGAACCAACACAGTCCAGCAAGGTATGCAATACACAGCACAGTCAATGGGAAGTATGCATACCGTGGTTCAGGAGAAGGCAGTCAGACAGGAGTGCAGAGATACCTGAAGGGCAGGAGGCCAGCAGGATACAAGTCCCTGGATGGGTGAAGCAGGGGTCTAGCAGGTGCAGCGCACAGGTAGGTAGACCAGCAGGGAACACAGGAAGGCGTGGAGAGCGGATCAGCAGTAGATGGATGAGTAGCGCTGAGAAGTAACAGCAGCGGGTCTCTGCGGGAACACGGAGGTAACCAATAGCAACCAGCAGGTGCAGTAACGATGGGACACCGGAGCAGAGTTGAACTGGAACAGATGATCACGGAGAGTAGCGGGTAGCAATAGTGGCAGCAGACTCAAGGAAACACGGTAGAGTAGACAAGGACTGAAGACTGAAGCGCACAGAGGCAGCGGATAGGAATCAGCTAAACAGTCACGATGAAACACAGACGGGTTGCAGGTTGAAGACTGTAGTGCACGGAGGCAGCGGATAGGAATCAGCTAGCAGTCACGATGATGAAACACAGACGAGTTGCAGGTTGAAGCCTGTAGTGCACGGAGGCAGCGGATAGGAATCAGCTGGCAGTCACAATCATGAACAGGTGAGTGGATGTGGTTGAAGCCTGTAATGCACGGAGGCAGCGGATAGGAATCAGCTAACAGTCCCAATGATACATGGTAGAGTTGAAGTGATTAGAAGACTGTAGTGCACGGAGGCAGCGGATAGGAATCAGCTCACAGTCACGATGATATAGTAGATGGTAGAAGTGGTATGGGAACCACAGTAGCAGAAGTGGTTTGGAAACCACAGAGGTAGAAGTGGTTTGGAAACCACAGGAATCAGCAGGGCTGAATGAACAAGGAAACACAGGAACACCTTCAGAGACTCATGGGGAATGAGACTCCAAGATCAGGCAACGTGGTGTTGACCACAGGTGCTTAATATAGGGAGGTTGCCTGATCTGCCAATTAAGTTAAAGGAACATACACTGAAGGTTTGGAAAGGGCTGCGCATGCGCAGTCCCTCAGGATAGAGGACGTCCACGGTTCCTAATAGTCCGGGAAGAAGCACTCACAGTCCGGTGAGTGACAGTACCCCCCCTTTTAAAGGTGGGCACAGAACGCCTGGAACCGGGCTTGTCCGGATTTTTGGAATAAAACTTCTTCAGAAGGGCAGGAGCATTAAGATCTTCAGCTTTGATCCATGAACGCTCTTCAGGACCAAAGCCCTTCCAATGAACGAGGAAACGGAGGACTCCTCGCGAAATTTTTGCATCCAATACCTCAGTAATCTCGAAATCCTCCTCCTGATGAACTTGAACTGGCTGCGGTGCTGAGGGAGGAGTCGAGAAACGATTGATAATAAGAGGTTTGAGTAAGGACACATGGAAGGCATTGGAAATCCGAAGATTCTTAGGAAGAAGAAGTTTAACACATACTGGATTGATAACTTGAATGATCCTATATGGACCAATAAAACGAGGGGCGAATTTCATAGATGGAACCTTCAAACGAATATTTTTGGTAGATAACCAGACACGATCTCCAATTTTTAGTGGTGGAATAGCCCGCCTCTTCTTATCTGCGAAAGACTTATATTTGTTAGATGTCTTCTTTAAACAGGTTTTGACCTGAGACCAGATATTTTTGAAGGTCTGACAAGCAGTCTCCACAGCAGGAACTTGGGTGGGCGGGAGGGCAGGAAATTCCGGAAAAGACGGATGGTGACCGTAGACCACAAAGAATGGAGTTTTGGATGATGACTCATGGTACATGTTGTTATGGGCGAATTCAGCCCAAGGGAGCAATTCTACCCAGTTGTCTTGGTTGGCTGAAGAGAACATCCTAATAAAAGTCTCAAGATCTTGATTGACTCGTTCCGTTTGTCCGTTAGATTGCGGATGGTAAGACGATGAGAGTGCTAATCGTATGCCCAAGGTTTTACAAAGGGCCCGCCAGAATCTGGAAACGAATTGTACTCCTCTATCTGACACAATCTCAGACGGACATCCATGGATGCGGAAGATTTCTTTAATGAAATGTTCAGCCAGAGTAGACGAGGAAGGTAAACCGGACAGAGGGACGAAATGAGCCATCTTCGAAAATCTGTCTACCACTACCCAAATAGTATTGTGATTCTTACTTGGTGGCAAATCAGTAACGAAATCCATACTAATATGGGTCCAAGGCTTGGACGGAATGGGTAGTGGTCGCAGCAACCCTGCTGGAGTTCTGCGGGAGGATTTGAACTGAGAACATAAATCACAGGAAGCAATAAACTCTTTGACGTCTCTCCTCATTGAAGGCCACCAGTAACTACGAGAGAGAATCTCAAAGGTCTTATGTTCACCGGCGTGTCCAGAAAAACGAGAGGCATGGAACCACGAAAGGATTTTCCTCCTCAGAGTAGGAGGCACGAGGGTCTTCCCAAATGGTAGCATTTTGGTGGATGACGCAGCCAGAGAAATACATTTGGGGTCTAGAATAGCATGGTTGGGAACCTCTTCTACATCAGAGGACGTCACAAAAGCTCGAGATAGAGCGTCAGCTTTCTTGTTCTTAGCAGCTGGTTTGAAGGTTATAATTAATTCAAAACGGGAAAAGAAAAGAGACCATCTTGCTTGACGAGGGTTCAAGCATTGAGCAGATTGCAAATATGACAAGTTCTTATGATCCGTGAAGATCGTCACAGGATGGCGAGCTCCTTCCAACAAGTATCTCCATTCCTCTAATGCAGCTTTGATGGCCAGCAACTCCTTGTCCCCGATAGTATAGTTTTTCTCTGCGGGCAGAAGACCCCGAGAGTAGAAGGCACAAGGATGTAATTTTTGTTGCTCCGAGCGTTGGGAGAGAATAGCTCCTAAGCCCACATTAGAGGCATCTACTTCTAGGAAGAAGGGGAGTGTCACATCAGGTTGTCGCAGAATGGGAGCAGACGAGAAGGACTCTTTGAGGATTTGAAAGGCTTGGAGAGCCTCAGATGACCATTGCTTAGTATTAGCCCCTTTCCGAGTTAAGGCCACAATGGGAGATGCAATGGATGAGAAGTCTTGAATGAAGCGTCTATAGTAATTGGCAAAACCTAAAAAACGCTGGATGGCACGAAGAGTAGTTGGCTGAGGCCAATGTAGTACAGCATTTACTTTGTCTGGATCCATCTTCAGGCCAACTCCGGAAACTATATACCCCAAGAATGGAATCTGGGGTAACTCGAATGAACATTTTTCCAATTTACAGAACAATGAGTTTTTCCGTAGTCTGGAGAGGACCTCTGCCACATGTTGGTGATGAGAAGGCAGGTCCTGTGAGAAGATCAATATGTCGTCCAGGTAGACAACGACACATACATATAATAAGTCCCGAAAGATCTCATTGATGAAACCCTGGAAAACCGCGGGGGCATTACACAGCCCGAAGGGCATTACTAAATATTCGTAATGCCCATCTCTGGTGTTAAACGCGGTCTTCCATTCGTCACCGGAACGGATTCTAATTAAATTGTAGGCACCACGAAGATCCAACTTAGTAAATATCCGAGCTCCCTTGATGCGATCAAATAGCTCAGTGATCAGCGGAATGGGATACCGATTCTTGATAGTAATGGCGTTGAGTCCACGAAAATCTATACAAGGGCGTAATGATCCATCCTTCTTTTTGACGAAGAAGAACCCAGCTCCAGCGGGAGAGGTGGAAGGTCGAATGAACCCACGCTGGAGATTCTCCTGTATGTACTCAGATGTGGCTTGAGTTTCAGGTAACGAGAGAGGATAGACCCGACCCCTGGGAGGAGTCTTGCCAGGTAGAAGGTCGATCGGACAATCCCAAGAACGATGAGGAGGAAGACGTTCAGACTGAGCTTTATCAAACACATCGGCAAATGAAGCATACTGAGGAGGGAGTCCCGGGGAGGACGATGAGATGGAAGATTGCTGTACTTTAAGAGGAATAACTTGAGAGAGACAACGATGGTGACATTCAGGCCCCCAAGACGTAACTTGAGGGGTGCGCCAGTCAATCTGGGGAGAGTGACATTGAAGCCATGGAAGGCCTAAGACAATCGGACTTGTCGTAACAGGAAGAATTAAAAACGAAATTTCTTCATGGTGTAGTACACCAATCTGAAGGGTTACTGGAGACGTACTCTGGGTGATGAGACCATTGATGAGACGTGATCCATCTATAGCCGTCACAGTAATGGGTGTTTTTAAAGTGATCACTGGTAGGGACCATTGATTCACTAGTGATTTAGAAATGAAATTTCCTGCTGCTCCGGAATCAATCAATGCCTGTGACTCAAAGGATTTGGTAGCAAAGGAAATCGTAACATCGAAAGCGCAGACTTTAGATTTCATAGACAATGGAGAGGACTCCAGGGACCCTAACTTCACCTCTCCAGAACTAGTTAGGGCCTGGCATTTCCCGATTTCTTAGGGCAAGAACTGAGCATATGTGTGGAATCAGCACAATAGATACAGAGTCTATTCTTTACTCTTCGTTTCCTCTCTTCTAAAGATAATTTGGAACGTCCTATCTCCATGGGAATCACAGAAGGTGAAACTGGACGAAATTGAGGGTTTAAACGAAGAGGTGCTTTAGCAGAAGTTGTTTTCTCAGATTCTCTTTCACGAAATCTCATGTCTACACGATGGCAAAGAGAGATCAAATCTTCTAGTGACGAAGGAAGCTCTTGGGTAGTCAGTGCATCTTTAATTTTATCGGAGAGCCCCTGCCAGAAGGCGGCAACTAATGCTTCAGTGTTCCACTGAAGTTCAGAGGCTAAGATCCTAAATTGAATGACATACTGTCCTACTGTATGGGAGCCTTGTCGCAAACGAAGAATGCTGGAAGCAGCGGAGGTCACACGACCTGGTTCATCGAACACACTTCGGAACGTGGAAATGAATTTGGCACTATCTTGTAGAATTGGATCGTTTCTCTCCCACAGAGGGGAGGCCCAAGCCAGGGCTTGTCCAGAAAACAATGAGATAAGATAGGCCACTCTGGAACGATGGGTAGAAAAATTTTGAGGTTGGAGTTCAAAATGGACTGAACATTGGTTAAGGAAACCTCTACAAGTTTTGGGGTCCCCGTCATATTTTGACGGAGTAGGCAGGTGAAGCGTAGGAGCTGTAGACACCTGGGATGGCACTGGGGAAACGGAGGAAAGCACAGGAGCTTCAATACTAGCTGTAACAGTCTGTCCAGATGTTCCTTGGGAGGTTAACGATTGGTAACATTGAAGTAACAGCTGTTGGCGAGCATCCTGTTGCTCCACACGGCTGACCAGATGCTGCAGCATCTCTTTAGCAGTAGGTTCCGTATCTGGGTCTGTCATGGCCTGATCTTACTGTCACGGGCACTAGGAGTCTTTACCCAGGGATCACCAGGTGATAGGCTTACCAGAGCAGTATAGGTGGTAATATGGTACTCTGGTAGCAGGGTGATCACGGAACAGGAAATAGCAGATGATGAGATGCTCAGGAAAGTCTATGACTAGCAGCACTGGCAATATGGAGGTAGTAATACACGAGGAACTGTATGGACAAAGGACACGTGAAGGTAGTCAGTGGTCTGCGGTAGCAAGTTGTACCACTGCTATAGTGAGGAGGAATGTCCAACAGAAACGAGGAGGTGATGAGAGTCAGCGGTCTGCGGATAGCAAGTTGTACCGCTGTCTGAGTGAAGGAATGGAATCCAAGTGGAGGTATCCGGGGAGTCAGTGGTCTGCGTTAGCAAGTTGTACCACTGCTATGTGAGAGGATACTGGAACAGGTGAAACTGTAAACAGGAGTCAGTGGTCTGCCACTAGCAAGTTGTACTACTGAATATATATGTGAGGAGGTGCACGGGGAGAGACTGCAACACAATATATACACGGGCACCTTGACTTTGATCCACAGTAATATGCACAATATAAATGTATAAATGACTGAACAACACTGCCAATATAGAAAGTCTCTTGAAGTAATCCGGCATGAGATAACACAGTCAATGATGGCAGTAGAGTCAGCAGATAGTACACTCCAGAGGAGAACCAACACAGTCAATGATGGCAATAGACTCAGCGGATAGTACACTCCAGAGGAGAACCAACACAGTCCAGCAAGGTATGCAATACACAGCACAGTCAATGGGAAGTATGCATACCGTGGTTCAGGAGAAGGCAGTCAGACAGGAGTGCAGAGATACCTGAAGGGCAGGAGGCCAGCAGGATACAAGTCCCTGGATGGGTGAAGCAGGGGTCTAGCAGGTGCAGCGCACAGGTAGGTAGACCAGCAGGGAACACAGGAAGGCGTGGAGAGCGGATCAGCAGTAGATGGATGAGTAGCGCTGAGAAGTAACAGCAGCGGGTCTCTGCGGGAACACGGAGGTAACCAATAGCAACCAGCAGGTGCAGTAACGATGGGACACCGGAGCAGAGTTGAACTGGAACAGATGATCACGGAGAGTAGCGGGTAGCAATAGTGGCAGCAGACTCAAGGAAACACGGTAGAGTAGACAAGGACTGAAGACTGAAGCGCACAGAGGCAGCGGATAGGAATCAGCTAAACAGTCACGATGAAACACAGACGGGTTGCAGGTTGAAGACTGTAGTGCACGGAGGCAGCGGATAGGAATCAGCTAGCAGTCACGATGATGAAACACAGACGAGTTGCAGGTTGAAGCCTGTAGTGCACGGAGGCAGCGGATAGGAATCAGCTGGCAGTCACAATCATGAACAGGTGAGTGGATGTGGTTGAAGCCTGTAATGCACGGAGGCAGCGGATAGGAATCAGCTAACAGTCCCAATGATACATGGTAGAGTTGAAGTGATTAGAAGACTGTAGTGCACGGAGGCAGCGGATAGGAATCAGCTCACAGTCACGATGATATAGTAGATGGTAGAAGTGGTATGGGAACCACAGTAGCAGAAGTGGTTTGGAAACCACAGAGGTAGAAGTGGTTTGGAAACCACAGGAATCAGCAGGGCTGAATGAACAAGGAAACACAGGAACACCTTCAGAGACTCATGGGGAATGAGACTCCAAGATCAGGCAACGTGGTGTTGACCACAGGTGCTTAATATAGGGAGGTTGCCTGATCTGCCAATTAAGTTAAAGGAACATACACTGAAGGTTTGGAAAGGGCTGCGCATGCGCAGTCCCTCAGGATAGAGGACGTCCACGGTTCCTAATAGTCCGGGAAGAAGCACTCACAGTCCGGTGAGTGACAAGGAGATTACCGAGTGCCGCGGAAGGACTACAGTGACAGGCTCAGCAGTATTGATCGGGCCGGGGGCGCCCCCGCACCGATCAATAATGCCGCTGAGAACTTTCAAGGGTCCCCTGGATGCCCGAGGCCCCTGGGCTGTAACCCAGTTAGACCTCGGGTTAATCCGGCCCTGTCCATATCCAGCAATGACAATTTGACAAGTTTCTACACTGGAGGGTGTCAAGGGTGCTTGCTTCTCGTACAGTGATTCTTGTACAGTGTAAATCCAATCTTGTTTCTGTCTAATTAAAGCAAATTAAATAAGCTGTGAAAACATTTTAAGAATTCAGATTCTATTTATCGACAACTAATTTAGAATAACCTCACACATGTTATCTTAAGTTCAATTCTTGCAAAATAATTGTTTTCTCATCCCACTTAATTATGTTTACTCGTGGATAATTAACAAGTTGTAACTCACTGTATACTTATTATCAGCATCCTGTACTGCTGCCAACTCTTGTAATGGATCTGCTGATTTTGGATGTGACACATGTATATTTTTTGTTATGTCAATCTTGATGTATCATATTGATATCAAAGGTTTCACTTGAATATGTGTATAAATTTTCACTTGTTCTCCCTAGAAATTTTGTAGGTTATTTCATAAAGGTATAAGTTTACTTGCAGCTTGGCAAATCTATGTTTATATCCAAAAATAATTAAATTAGCAATCCCACATAGAAGTTTTTTCTTTAAATAACAAGTTAAGTACCTCTTAAGCAGCGTAATGTTTCTAACCTGTCCTCCAGCAAATCATTATCTGCTTTTCAAAATATCTTTGGAGGGAGGAAATTATGGCTTCCAGTCACAAACCGGCTCACAGATCTCAGCATGTCATGTGAAAGAAGAGGGGGAGAAGGAGGGGGAGGATTTTAAACTACACAGGGGGTCTGATTTTGAGTTAGGAGCAAAGTAAAGAAAAGGTGCAAATTTGCACCTTGGCAAAACCATTTTGCATTAGAGGGGGAGGCAGATTTAAAATGTAGGGACAGATTTATAGTTGGGATACGTCATGTCATAGATCAACTTTAATTTCAGTGTAAAAATAAAGCTATCAAGTATTTGTGTGCTACATGAAAAAACAGCCAGTATTTTCCTTGTGTGCAAAAAAATAAGTCAATTTGTACCCCTTGCATTGTAGCATGGTTTGTCCAGGTGCAAACTTGCTCCTTTTCTTTGCTTTGCTACTAACTCAACATCAGACCCAGAGAGAGCAAAGCTCAAAAGGACATCTCAAAGCCTTTCTGCTCACTACATCATGTACAATGGTATTATGGTTTCCATGGTTGTCCATGAGCACCCTGAAGAAACAAACCAAGAAAAAATGGTAGATACCAACATTCTTCTTATAGCGTGATTTTTGTTAAAAGAAATACCTATTTTTCCTGTGTTCACTGCTTTAAGCTAGGTAAGAAAATATTTTATTAAACTCATTGGATGCTCGACTCACACAGTTGAGGAAAAATGAATGTCTTTATTATGTCTTTATTAAATCACCCCCATTGTTATGTGTCACCCAATAAGTAAAGAATGCTTAAATTATACTATAAATGAATATTATTCTGAAAAATGAAAACCATTCCTATGCTGATTTCTACTTTTTATATAATCCCATATCTGAGAAAGTGATTGGTAATGACATTAAAGAGGTCCTGTCACTATGTAATGCTTTGCTACATATTGCCTTGTGCCGGGCGGGAGCAGAAAAATGCGCAAGGAGAAGTGAAAGAAGATTCCGCTGTCAACAATGGGTTTACAGATGTCCAGTATATCATAAGAATAACAGACATTTGCCATGTCATTTAATAACAGGAACTCCAAATATTTCAAAATATATATATGTAGTTGTTAAAGGAGAAGGTGGTCAGGGCAATGGCAGGGAATGAGTTAGTGGAAGGAAAAGTGGGCTATGGAGGCAAAAAAGTTCAATCCAGACATAATTGTAACACGTAGTAGTAACCAAGGAGTGTTGCCTGTCATTGTTGTTGTTCAACAACTTGCGTTTAAAAAATGAGCACCAAACTTGAGCGCAATTCTGAATATATTGAAATACAAGCGGATGTCAATATATGTTTCCATTTGAATATGGATATGAGTATGCTCTGGCTAAACGGTACTTGACAGACAGATCAGAGTGTAGAATACACACCTGAGATACACACATGTATATTTGCAACATAAAGGTGCTAGGAATCAGTGTGCTCTGTTATCTCTGGGTGTGTAGGTCTGGTCCTATGATGTTTATTACTGTCTGACTACTGATATCTTCCGAGCATGTGCGCAGTTTCTTTGAAGTTCCCTTCTTCCTCTGTGTAATAAATCAACCGCATGGTTAAGCCTGATGTATGCTGTGCTCCTGTATTTCACACTGCACCTCTCACCAAGGTCACAGTGTTATCATCAGCATCCCTGCCATAAATCCTCTGCTTACAGGTTATGGGCCCAGGCTGTATTTGCTGAAGATAAGATAGCTCAGACTGAACTGTCGGGGGGGAAAACATCTAACTGTGATCAGAGTGGAAGAAAACAGTAAATTAAAATGTTTTTCACAGAGTGTGTGTGAAAGGTGTACATCACAGCTGCAACAACAACATATGCATGAGTTTTGTAACATTGCAATGGAAATGCAGCTTAAGAGGGTAAAGCATGATGTGGACAGATCGATGGGCACCATCAGTTTAGCTATACACAGACTTCTGTGATGGTGGATTTCAGCAGGGATGAATTAGTATAGTTTGAGGATGATGTACACACTGATGAGGGTGAATATGATGACAGTGTAGATTGCAGGTGCTGAGATCTAGCTGAGAGAACGGAGCTAGCTGATGTTGGTATGCTTGGTAATATTTTGGGTAGAATGGCATGTTGGCAATTTTATGTTTTTTTACAGTAAACTTTCACCTTTATTAGAGAGGTGTTTTTTTCTTTAAAAAGGTACAAGCTTTTTCTTTACATTTTTGTTTCCCTGACTTAAAACCACTATGCACTTGAACATGGGCTTTAGTACATGAGGTAGAGGGATTCGTATCATCATGACTGAGACTGGAGAGTCACAAACCATTGTGACTAAAGACTGGAGAATGACAAGGACACTGCCACCCCTCCTTTTTCTGTATGAGCTATGGCATAGTAGAATGTCACTGCAGACTTTTAAGAACACTGACAGCCCTATTATTACAATTTCTGTTTCAGCACTGAACCCTGCCACCTCTCCTGTTTCTGAGTGAGCTATGATACAGTAAATTGTAACTGGAGACTTTTAATAACACTGCCAGATCTATTATTTGAATTTCTGTTACAGCACTAAACACTGCAATCTCTCCTATTTCTAGGTAAGCTATGGCACAGTACAATGTGACTGCAGATTTTGAAGAAGACTGCCAGCCCTATCATTTCTATTTCAGCAACGACAATTAGCAATGAAGCAATGATGCTCTCCTGTTTGTGTGTTAGCTATATAGCACATTACAATGTGACTGCAGATTTAGAACAAGACTGCTATTCCTATTATTTCTATTTCAGCAATGACAATTAGCA
This sequence comes from Mixophyes fleayi, assembly GCF_038048845.1. Classification (NCBI taxonomy): domain Eukaryota; kingdom Metazoa; phylum Chordata; class Amphibia; order Anura; family Limnodynastidae; genus Mixophyes; species Mixophyes fleayi. The sequence continues at coordinate 159,331,909 of NC_134403.1, read as the reverse complement.
ATGGAGCTCTCCTGTTTCTGTGTGAGCTATAACTCAGTAGAAGGCATTGGAGACCTTGAAGAAAACTGCTACCCCTCCTCTTTCTTTTCTAGCAATGACGCTGCAAAACTGCACTAGAGACTGACAAGAACCGTGCTACTCCTTCTGTGTCTCTCCGTGAAATGGCGCTGGATCGCCGTGGAGGGCGGTAGTTATAGAATCCAAAACTCATGAGATCCGACGACGTAACAATGGTGTCTTGCCTCGTTTTCAATTCCGAGGGTGCGCGAAAGTACCGAGCCGACTGGCTTGGTACTCGGATCTGCTGAGTTCGGGTGGGTTCGGTTCTCGGGGAACCAAGCCTGAGTATCTCTAGTAAATAAGCATTACTTTGTTTAAATGTGTGTTGAAAAGTTTTTTTTTAATCTGTGTAGTAATATATTACTGAAATATGTTTCTTCCTTACTATAAGATGAAAAAGTATGAACTAACAGGAAATAGAAATGGTGTAACTAGACCACATAGCATCATACGTTACTTATTCCTAACTGTCTAATGTTGGTAGTTGTAGACACAAGGAGGGGAAGGAAATCTATCTCACAGCCTGTACTGATCTGCACATAATAATTGTCTGTGTGCAGCTGCTTTTAGTGTTATGATTTGACCTCTGTCACTGGAACCTTCAGACACAACAGAGAGAACAAAAGTCACAGTTTAAAACATGTGCAGTGTTTCCATCTAAAGAACCAATTGTATTGTGTAGATGATAACATGGTGACATTAATAAGACCGCTGAGTTCATTTCCCCCCTCCCGAGAGCTAGAATTAACCTTAGAAGGCGAAGGAGAACACAATGAGAAGCCTAAGTGAAATTAAATACTTTTAGATTAAAGACAACACAGCTGATCTTTTTAATCAATGCCTTTATTATGGTAAATATATTGTGTATTTACATCAGACAGTTAGGTTGTATTTATATTTAATTGTAGAACAATTCTGAGTGATGTTTTGCCATAACTACCATCTGTGCTCCTTTTGGAACGATTGTCACTCTGGTTTCTAAATGCAACCACCCAGTATGCAATTGTCTGTTTTAGTGTTTTGTGTTGTAGCTGTCTATACTTAGCTGCATTTTACATGAATTTATATGCAAATGTCATCCAGGGCTTGTGCACAAGCCTATAAACGTTAAAAATAATCATATATTTTATAACACATCTTACTCCTTTCTGGCCATTGAAAATGTTGGGAGATATGGATTTGTATCTGTAACACTAATTTTATAAGTACAACATTTTCTGAGTGCCTATTTTGTGATTAATCAGTTGGCAATGTATTTGCTGTAAATTGTGTGTTTAACAAACAGGTAATATACAAAGACTTATGAAGTCACAATATAATAGAGATCAGAAGTGATCCCGGTGCTATAATTACTGTGAGGATGCAGGAAGCAGATAAGCTTCAGAGCTTCTCTATATCCCTTCCAGGCAGCTGGTCCTGTGTTTTTCCTGTCACTGCAACCTTGCCCCCCTCCTCTCACTGTTGTGCTAGCACAGGAGGAGAGCAGCAGTCTGACAGTGACACTAACACTGCACAACCAGCTGACAGGAAAACATATGGAGCCTCATCTGTTGTTACATTAAAGTAAAAAAGACAACTGTGAGGTAAGATAGACTGATAAATAGAACTGATAATATCAGAAAGCTGGAAGGGATGCTGTAACATCAGGTACTGATTTGGAATACACTGCCATTAAAAAGAGATCATTCACAATGTTTTTCTATCCAATTAATTCCATTACAGTCAAACAGTGGCTAAAAAGGAATCTACAAATAATATGTCAAAATCATGCAAATATTTTCATCAACACAGAAATTTTGTTGTCTGTAAACAGTAGAGGCAGTAACTTTTTGGGCTGAGCCGCAATTTAAGAGCATATCATATCATTAGGAATCATTTACAGTACTAAGCATACAGTGCTTAGAGAAACATAGATTACAAGCAGTGGTGGAAGTGGGGGTGTATACAGTGGTATGCCATACCGCCATTTCTCCTACTGTCTTCATTGTAAAACTATCAAATTACTAGGGATGTGCACCGGCGACTTTTGAGGTCTCGTGTTTTGTGTTTTGGATCCGGATTTTCGTTATTTTTGAGGTTCGGATTTGTCTCGCAAAACACTTGACGAAAGGTCTCGGTTCGGATTTAAGGTATTGGATTCGGATTTTTTTTGAAAAAAACATAAAAAGTTTAAAAATCAAGTTTTTGGGCTTATTTTCACTCCTAGGCTATTATTAACCTCAATAACATTCAATAACAAGCATTTCCACTAATTTACAGTGTATTCTGAACACCTCACAATATAGTTATTAGTCCAAAACGTTGCAAAAAGGTATCTTTCTGGACTGCGTAGAGGAGTGGGTCACCACAATATATTAAAAACCCTGAACTTTTATGAATCGCACCAATAAATGTACCTGGACTGCGTAGAGGAGTGGGCACTGGGCACCACAATAAAATATATAAAAAACCTTCAACAGGTCTGCATTACACTACACATACGGCTGCTCCTCCATCCTCTCCATCATATACATGTTGGAGTTTTAGCGTGTGACAACCTCTTGTTTTTGATAATGTCAGTGCATTTTGAATATTTTTCAATTTGCCCCACACCACTGAATGTACTTTATCTATGATACGCATCTATCTATCTTGACTGCGTAGTGTGGTGGCCCCGGTACACAATTTGGTACCGAGGCCACAATATAATTAAAAAACCCTCCACGTGTCAGAATTCCACCAAACAAGTATCTGGACTGCGTAGTGGGGTGGCCCCGGTACCCAACTTGATACCGGGGCCACAATAAAATAAATACACCCTCCACGTGTCAGAATTCCACCAAACAAGTATCTGGACTGCGTAGTGGGGTGGCCCCGGTACCCAACTTGATACCGGGGCCACAATACCTCCTCCAAACATGCTACAGACAATTCGTCATTGAGATCCCATTAAGTATGTTAAAGACAGACAGGGTCCAAGTGTTATTAGTTGACTTTCTAAAGAAAAAAACTGTCCCTGTTGCACATAGTCGTGCAATGAAGACTTACTTTTTCATTTAAAGGCACGATCTTTCAAGTGTAGTGTTTGTAAGTCTAAGTCATATTATACTTTTGGTAAAATTGGTTTTTTTTGTTCCTCTTTATGGTAATTAATTAGTAATAGAATTAAAGTAGGAAATAGAATTAAATAGAATTAAAGTAGGAAATAGAGTGGTATAGAGTTGTAGTGTGGTATAGATAGAGTGGTCCACACAATATAATAATAAAACCCTCAACTGGTCTGAATTCCACCAAACAAGTATCTTGACTGCGTAGTGTGGTGGCCCCGGTACACAATTTGGTACCGAGGCCACAATATAATTAAAAAACCCTCCACGTGTCGGAATTCCACCAAACAAATATCTGGACTGCGTAGTGGGGTGGCCCCGGTACCCAACTTGATACCGGGGCCACAATAAAATAAATACACCCTCCACGTGTCAGAATTCCACCAAACAAGTATCTGGACTGCGTAGTGGGGTGGCCCCGGTACCCAACTTGATATCGGGGCCACAATACCTCCTCCAAACATGCTACAGACAATTCGTCATTGAGATCCCATTAAGTATGTTAAAGACAGACAGGGTCCAAGTGTTATTAGTTGACTTTGTAAAGAAAAAAACTGTCCCTGTTGCACATAGTCGTGCAATGAAGACTTACTTTTTCATTTAAAGGCACGATCTTTCAAGTGTAGTGTTTGTAAGTCTAAGTCATATTATACTTTTGGTAAAATTGGTTTTTTTGTTCCTCTTTATGGTAATTAATTAGTAATAGAATTAAAGTAGGAAATAGAATTAAATAGAATTAAAGTAGGAAATAGAGTGGTATAGAGTTGTAGTGTGGTATAGATAGAGTGGTCCACACAATATAATAATAAAACCCTCAACTGGTCTGAATTCCACCAAACAAGTATCTTGACTGCGTAGTGTGGTGGCCCCGGTACACAATTTGGTACCGAGGCCACAATATAATTAAAAAACCCTCCACGTGTCGGAATTCCACCAAACAAGTATCTGGACTGCATAGTGGGGTGGCCCCGGTACCCAATTTGATACCGGGGCCACAATACCTCCTCAAAACATGCTCCAGACAATTCGTCATTGACAGACCCCAGACAGACAGGGTCGTAGTGTTATTGTTTGACTTTGTAAACCCAAAAAAATGTCCCTGTTGCACTTGCACATAGTCGTGCAATGAAGACTGACTTTTTCATTTAAAGGCACGATCTTTCAAGTGTAGTGTTTGTAAGTCTAAGTCATATTATACTTTTGGTAAAATTGGTTTTTTTTGTTCCTCTTTATGGTGATTAATTAGTAATAGAATTAAAGTAGGAAATAGAATTAAATAGAATTAAAGTAGGAAATAGAGTGGTATAGAGTTGTAGTGTGGTATAGATAGAGTGGTCCACACAATATAATAATAAAACCCTCAACTGGTCTGAATTCCACCAAACAAGTATCTTGACTGCGTAGTGTGGTGGCCCCGGTACACAATTTGGTACCGAGGCCACAATATAATTTAAAAACCCTCCACGTGTCGGAAATTCCACCAAACAAGTATCTGGACTGCATAGTGGGGTGGCCCCGGTACCCAATTTGATACCGGGGCCACATTACCTCCTCCAATTTCCAAGTGTAGTGTTTATAACATCTTAACACTACACTAATTCTAGCACGTCAAAACCTCTTGTTTTAAATAATGACAGGGCATTTAACTTTTGATTTAATTTATTGAATTTGTTGGCATTTTCTTTTACTTTTTGAACATGGCAAACGACTGTTGAATGGTCACATAATGCCAAAAAAAAAGTTGCAAGATGGAATTGTCCTTGGGCCCTCCCACCCACCCTTATGTTGTTGAAATAGGACATGCACACTTTAACAAACCAATCATTTCAGCGACAGGGCCTACCAAACAACTGTGGCTGAAATGATTGGTTTGTTTGGGCCCCCACACCAATAAAACAATTCATCTCTCCCTGTACAAACTAAACAGGCTCTACTGAGGAAAGATGTCGTCCTTATCCTCAACCTCTGATTCCTCTCCCCCTACAGTGTGTACTTCCTCCTCATCACACATTATCAATTCGTCCCCGCTGGACTCCACAACCACAGGTCCCTCTGTAGTATCTGGAGGGCAGTGCTGTACTTCATTGAGGAATTGATTATTCATTTTTATAAACATCATTTTTTCAACGTTGTGAGGAAGCAACCTCCTTCGCCGCTCACTGACCAGGTTCCCCGCTGCACTAAAAACTCTTTCCGAGTACACACTGGAGGGGGGACAACTCAGTTAAAAAATAGAGCCAGTTTGTACAGGGGCTTCCAAACTGCCTTTTGGAGTTCTACCACGTCACTACCTCTAGTTAATTTAGATTGCAAGGCTTGTAAATATAAATACTTTGAAGATAAAAAAAAGCAGGCTGCACAGACTGTGGAGCTAGAAAGTGAAATTAAATGGACCACGTTACTTTGGTGGCTATCTATGCCCCCCCCCGCCCTACACTTGTAGTTGAATATAAATAAAGCAGCCTGCATAGACTGTAGAACTAGCAATTCAAATATACAAAGAAATGGACAAAGGCAGTTTGGTATCTGTCTGCATCAGATCCCCTTTCCACTAGGAGTAAAACAGAAAACTTTTCAGCCGTTATATAATCTAGAATATAAATAGAAATTGAGAAATGCAATTTGGTATCTGTCTGCATCATAATCATCAACATCCTCCTCAGCGCCAGCTACATCAATATCCTCCTCCCAGTGCACAACATTCACACCTTCATTAGCCAAATCTGTAACTGGACTGTGGGTGATCCTTCCAGCATATGCAGAGGGCGTGCTGCAAATGCTGGATGGAGTCACCTCTTCCCGTACAGTGATGGGAAGGTCAGGGTTCACAACCAGCAACACCCTTGGACTCGCCTTGGGGATTTGTGATGTCATCTGTTTAGAAGGCAGAGTTCTTTGCTGTTTTGTTGTTGTTGCTGACAGCATAACTCTCTTAAATTTTTTGTAGGGGGGGGAGGAGGGCTTTGATCCTTGGGTGAAGTTGGACCACTAGTCATGAACACGGGACAGGGCCTAAGCCGTTCCTTGCCACTACTTGTCGTAATTGGCATATTGCCAACTTTACGTTTCTCCTCAGATGATTTTAAGTTTCTTTTTTTGCTGTTTTTTGAGAACTTGGGCTTTTTGGATTTTACATGCCCTGTACTAGGAGATTGGGCATCGTGCTTGCCAGACGACGTTGATGGCATTTCATCGTCTATGTCATGACTAGTGGCAGCAGCTTCAGCATTAGGAGGAAGTGGGTCTTGATCTTTCCCTACTTTATCCTCCAAATTTTTGCTCTCCATTATATGTAGCACAAGATACTGCAGAATGTGTGAACTTGGTAATATTGCAGTACCAATGGACTTATAATGCTGGATTGGTTTTGCAAATTTGGTTATAATTATTATATATTTTTTTTTTTTTTTATTTTTTATTATTTTTTACTTTTTTTTTATTTTTTAAAAACTTGGGAATAATGGGGAAATAACTATGCCCTTAGAAGCACAGAGCACAGGACACAGCACCACTGGACTGAACAGGACACGGCACAGGACCCAGCAGCACTACGGAACTCAGCAGGACAGAGCACAGGACACAGCACCACTGGACTGATACTGCAGAATGTGTAAACTTTGTAATATTGCAGTACCACTGGACTTTTACTGCTGAATGTGTGAACTTGGTAATATTGCAGTACCAATGGGCTTATACTGCAGGATTGGTTGTGAAAATTTTGTGGTAATTAAAAAATATTAAAGTAGTTTTTGGTATTTTTTAAAAAAACTTTTCTTTATTTTTTTAAACACAGGGGAATATTGGGGAAATAACTATGCCCTTAGAAGCACAGAGCACAGGACACAGCACCACTGGACTGAACAGGACACAGCACAGGACCCAGCAGCACCACTGACCTCAGAAGGACAGAGCACAGCACACAGCACCACTGGACTGATACTGCAGAACACAGCACAGCACAGCACAGCACAGCCCAGCACAGCACAGCACAGCACAGCACAGCACTAAACAGCACTAAACAGCACAGAACTAAACAGCACAGAACTAAACAGCACAGAACTAAACAGCACAGAGGACCACCTAACACACCCTCCCTCTACCCTGATCAATGCCCGAGTGAAGATGGCGGCGACTAGCGGGGAATTTATAGGATCCGAGTATCGCGAGATCCGACAACGGGATTATGAGTCAGAGCCTCAGTTTCACTTTTGAATTTGGCGCCAATACCCGGATCTGTCTCGGATCCGACTCGGATCCGCAACGTTCGGGTGGGCTCGGATTTCAGAAATCCGAGCGCGCTCATCCCTACAAATTACATTCACTTACATTCTCATTACTTTTTCATACCGCCACTTCCAAATTTCCACTTTGATCCCTAATTACAAGTGTCTGGATTGCACCATGAACAAGCAGTGGTGCTGCATTGCCGCCAGAAGATGATAACTCTGTCCAGTGCAAGACATACTGTACTATGGGGCATATTCAATTGTCCGCCTTACTCGCAAAAGAAATGCAGCTTGAGCACTATTACCGTTATTATGGTAATAGTGCGCGTAATTATTATTATTATCGTTTATTTGTTAGGCGCCACAAGATTTCCGCAGCGCCGTACACAGTACAAACAGTAGACTATACAGGGAGAGACAGTACTGAACAATAAACAAAAAATACCAATACTTCAGAAACTCTGGCAGGATAATGCAGTAGAGGCAGAGCAAAAGAACAGGAGTGGAGACAAGAGGGAAGAGGGCCCTGCTCCTATGAGCTTAGATCCTACAGGGGGGAAAACAAACAGGCACAAGGGGAGGCAGTTATTACGGTACCTTTAACACCGGCTTCCAGCTCCCTGAGCTGTGAGCTCAAATCCGGGTTAGAATTACCGTAATAACGGTAATACTTTCAACGCCGTGTTACTTTTGCGAGTAACCTGGACATTTGAATATACCCCTATTAGTTATATAGAATTATTTATTAATGTACTATGTGTTATTTCTGCACTGCCGACTTGATTTTCACAGCATTGCATAATTAAAATGGAAAATTTACATGGCATGTGAAATATACCCCAATTAGTTTAAAATGACATGTCATTACAGCAAAAATTACAAACTTAAGGCACTGTGCTGAAAAAATACATACCTGTCAGGCATGATGTGAAGGAAAAAGATGCATTATTACAGCCAAAATGTGAATACTTTTTTCAGTATGGTAAAAAATGAAAATATTTATATGTATGTATTGTGGCAAAGAAAATAATTACTTTTACATCAAACCCAAATATTTTCTCATATTCCCCTATATGCTTTATATGCTCCCTACAGCCTAATATGTTACTATATTGTCACAAATACCATATTAATGTTTCATATGTCACCATAATGCCTTATGTGCCTTCTCTTAACCTTATGCTATTCCCATATATCTAAATGTGTATTCTATATGGGCTAATACTCCACGCATCCCAGGAAACTCTGCTTGCTTTGTGAGGAGTTCTGGTCATCATATGACACAGCATACCCCCCCCCCCCCCAGCTGTCCTGATAACAGAGGAGCAGTTGTGAAATTAGGCTCTGTCACGCTGTCTTGCCTAGGGACATGTTTGTCCGGGGGTGGAAATGTTGGGGGAAAGAAGGCATGTAATGGGCAGCCTTGCACACCCCCATCACGACATGGCCATGTTCCCAGTCCCGCTGCCGGGGACAGACATGTTGGGAGGTATGCACAGTCAAAAAGTCTGACATTTACATGTCTGTGGATATATTATAGTTAATCCATGCATATAAGAAAAATGTTATGTGGCAATGCTTGATGTTGCTTGACCTGTGGCAAATAAGAATATTGCACATACTTGCCTACTCCCCAGAATATGGGCGGAGATGGGGCTTGATTACATTTTTGCCTCATCATAGCTCCCCCATCGTATGATGCAACTAATTGCCATGCAGGGGGCAAACCACACACCCTCCCAGACATGTACCCGCCCTCCTAAAATGTTGACAAGTATGATTATGCATTTACCTCTATCACAATTGAGTTTTATAATGGAAGGGGGGATGTATAGAATGCCACCAAAGACCTGGGCTCTGATTCTTTTCGCCACAGAGATTAATAGGAGAGAGAAGTATGAATTTTAATGCCACCAGAAATCTGGAACCTGATTTTTATCACCAACAGAGATTAGGGTGGGAGGGAGGTTATGCATTTTCAAAGATAGAGATTTGTGGTCTGAATAGTAAATCCACTGGAGGTCTAGGATCTACTTTCTACCATAATCTAGGTTTCCTCTCTCTCATGTCATTCATTTTAATTGAATACAATAGTGTTGTCATAAATACATTATTCATACTTGCCAACTCTCCCGGAATATCCGTGAGACTCCCGAAATTCGGGTCGGTCTCTCGGAATCCTAGGAGAGCAGGCAAGTCTCCCGCATCCCGCAACTGCCTAATCAAAATCAATTTGGCCCCGCCCCTCGCAACAAAACAGCATTTCCGTGGTGGGGGCGGGGCCAAAATGCTGCGATTGGTCGCGCCCCGGCCCCTCCTGCCCTCTAGTCACGGCCCTCTCCCGGACTGCACTTGCCGAAAGTAGGCAAGTATGACATTATTATTTGTATGTAGACTGAATAAAAAACAATGTCATGCATCAAGCTGAACATGAACTCCATAACAGTATCAGAGGCAGCTGCACCAGCAGAATTAAAGTAACATTACCAGCCAACCCCTCCATCTTAGCAATGGTTATTATCTGGCACTACAGTGGCACACGCAGGGGTGGTTTCTGGTTCTCCAGAAACACCTCCCCTCCGCGAACCAACGGTACTGTACAGCAACCGCGGCGCTGTCAAAGAAGCGTCCGCGGCAGTGCTGTATTGTAGTATAATACAGCACTGCCGCGGATGCTGCTTGACAGCGCCGCGGCTGCTGTAGGATTCAGACTCGCCAAAATCTCGCAATATTTTATAATATTATATAATCCTGCGTTTGCCCCTGCACTAAATAGCAGTGCTATGGTGTGTGAATGGTAAAGCAGATTCATATATATAAGATGGATGATATCAATAATACACCAATAAATGTGACACACACATTGGTATCACATAGACTGTAAGCTATTTGTAAGAAACCATTTTTTAATTAGTAACACTAGTTTTATATTCTGCTTGTAACTAGCAGAGAAATAAAACTTCAGTTAACAGGAAGTCTGTAGTCACCATATAGATAATTTTTCTCACAACATGATCTGCTGTAATTCTGCACAGGTTCTGGTTTTACTATGTTCTTTATTGTTTATCTTCCAGTATAGTAAATGAATTTTGGAAATTCTTCACAAAACAATACTAGTGATATCCATGAAATAGTACCAGTGGCCTAAACACAGTAGAGGTAGTCATTTAAAAAAAATATTCATGGGAAAGCAGTCTATTCATTCAGTAGGAACTTTGGTCTTATAAATATTGGGTATGACATACCTCAATGTTGTCACTGGTTCATACATAATCAATAGGTTAGAGTCTCATGAATATTGATTCAGACTACAAAAATCCCTTTATATTGTGTAAATGAAAGGTGCTCTTTAAAGTAGGAAGGAACGCCACACATTTTTATATACATAACCTACAATAGATTATTATTGTGTAGAAGTGACCGAGTTCATGCATCGGTCGTTCAGGCAGCACATGCGCAATTACATGAAATGCAAGCTGGCCACTTGTGATGACATCATCTCATGTGGCAAGTACAAAAGGACATTAAAGGCACAAAGCATCCTGGGAGACTGGGCTTTATAAAATCCCAGCCCTGGCACTGTTCTTTCTCTCATCTCCTTTTCGTGGACTACGCATGCTTCTCCTATTCTTTGCCCCCCACCCCTATGCCCCACTGTGGAGCACCGTGCAAAACAATTAATGGCCTGCATACTATTGGGGATTAATTGCTCTGCATAGTATTGGGGGTTAATGGCTCTGCATACTATTTAGGGTTAATAGGTCTGCATACTATCATGGATTAATGGCTCTGCACACCATGGGATTAACTGACTCTGCACACTATGGAGTAATGCTCTGCATATATAGGAGTTAGACTGCACATAATTTTAATTGTGGTAGGACTGTGTGTAATGGAGTATGACAGGAGTATGTAATGTTTTAATCAGCCACAACATTAAAATGCCTAATACTGTGTAGTTCTTCCTCGTGCCACCAAAACAGCTCTAACCTGTCGAGACATGGACTCCACAAGACCTCTAAAGGTGTCCTATGGTACCTGGCACCAAGATATTAGCAGCAGATCCTTTAAGTCCTGTAAGTTGCAAGGTCTGGACTTCATGGCTTGGAATTGTTCTTCCAGCACATCCTAAGCTCGATCAGAATGAAACCTGGGGAATTTGTTTGAAGGCCAAGTGAAGGTATATATATGTATAAATATGGAAAAAGTAATGTACAATAATTTATAGTAGGATAATTAATAAAATCAGCAAAATGTTTGATAGAGTTACATTAATTGAAATGGCATTCAGGACACTAGTATGACTAACTGGGCAGATTAGGGTTATGGTCTAATTTTTCCCAATGTTTCAGTCTGGAACGTTGGGAGGTATGTGTAAATGTATGACCTACCAGAGCCTGGCAGGAAGGTCGTGGGCTATGCATGCGGGGAAGTTCCTGTTCTCGGTTCTGCACCAGAATTTTATTTTAGCAACTGCCATTTACTTCTGCATGCTTAATGAACAGTCTGAGTGGAATACAAGTGAATTAAGGAATGAGGCAAAAGTATATAGCATACAGCGCACACCACCACAATACATGTAATGCAAGAACTGTGGCGGGCACCACCCACCTGAGCGGCAAAAATCCCCGGCCTTAAATGCTATAACTCCCGTAATAAATGGAATCACTGCAGCTGCTGCAGAGCCAAATACACAATGGCAACTAGCACGCTACGTGAAACACGGAGGAAAAGGCAGTCACATTTAGTCAATAACATGAAGACCGAGAACCTGCCAATGTGATATATTGTGAGAGTGTAGATATAGCCACTGAAATCAAACTCAACGGAAACATACTGAAAATAAAAATTGACACTGGTGCCAAATGCGTCAAAGACTCTCCTGCACAGAACAAACCCACAGGCACTAATTGAACAGACAGATCCAGTAAACCTTGTGGCGTTTGGATGTTAAATCTTTAAAAGTATAGGCATGGCCACTCTAGAGTTCATGCAGGGCCGGTGCTAGGGTCCACGGCGCCCTAGGCATTTTTAAAAAAGCGGCGCCCCCCCGCAAAAATCGCCGACCCAACCCCCCCCCCCCCCCCCGCAAAAATCGGCGCCCTCCTCCCTCGGAGACGGAGCAGAGAGGCGGCGGTGGTGACAAAATAGCCTCTTCCCCCCCCTCCCCGTCCATCTGAATGCTGTGCAGCGGCCGTGACAGGTATGGTCAGCGGTCGCCGCACAGTTTTAAAGTATTTTAGAATTCTGTGGCGCCCTCCAGGTGCCCTCCAGAGCCCGGCGCTCTAGGCAAGTGCCTAACCTTGCCTAATGGGAGTGCCGGGCCTGAGTTCATGTATACTCTGTTACAGTTGCATATCGTTGATTGTGTTGATCAGACACCAAACCACTACTAGGACTGCCTGATAACGTTAAACTGGGCTTGACACACCTGAGAGCTGAAGTCCATATGGCATAGCCAGAAACTCCAGAACTCGTGGAATACAAAGATCTGTTTGACTGTGATACCATTGGTAAACCCCCTTTCATTTACCCTATGTGACTGGATGAATCAGTTGTCCCCACAAGCATCCCCATTGCCATGATGGACAAAGTGCTTGCTGAACTAGACCACATGACAAGGCTTGGTATAATTACCCCAATAGAGTAAGCAAAACAGTGGGTCTAAGCCATGGTAGCTGCAGTGAAAAAAGAGGGGTCAGTCAGACTATGCATAGACTCCATACTCCTAAACAAAGCACTGCTGTGGACTGAACACCCTTTGAGAACGGTTGAACAAGTTATTGCTGATATGCCTAAGGCAAAAATCTTTAGCACCCTGGTTGCTAATTGCAGATTTTAGCAGATATCTCTGGACAAAGAGTTGTCCAGACTCACCATGTTCATGACAGCCGCTGGATAATATGCTTTTTGCGTATGTTTTAGGGCCTTACCACCAGCAGTGAAGTTTTCCAACGATGCATGTGAAATCATTGCTGATGACATCCTCATCTGGGGTCGCAACAAGCAAGAGCACGATGAGCTCCACGGTCAAGTGTTGGAAATGATCTGTGCCATAAATTTTAAATTCAATCCAGACAAATGCATGTTTGGGGTTTTCAGAAGTTCCATATGTGGGTCACCTCCTCACTGACAAGGGGGTCAAGCCAAACCCTGAAAAAAAACATTTAGCAAATGCCATTCCCTGAGGAAAAACTCAGTCTTCAGCAATTCTAGGAAATGACAAACTACCTGTTGAAATTTCTTCCCAACTACAGTAAGACAGCTGCACCACTAAAACATCTCTTACACCAAGATACAGAATGGTGCTGGCAGGCACCACAGCAGGCTGCAGTTACAAAATTAAAACACATGTTAACAAGCCCTCCAGTACTTCAGTACTTTAATGTGCATTTATCGGTGGTGATCTCTGCAGATTCCTCACAACATGGATTGGGTACTGTTTGCCTCCAAAATAGCAGGTCCATAGTCTTATGCTCCAGAGTACTGACTGAGACTGAATCTCGATATGCACAGATTTAAAGAGAACTTTTGGTGTTAGTAGTTACCTTTCACAAGTTCCATGACTATTTATACAGGTGTCCTGTCACTGTTGGGACAGACCAACAGCCACACATCACCATACTGAGGAAGCCTCTGCATAATGCTTCTGCTCGCATACAAAGAATGATGCTCAAGTTACAAAGATACCATCTGTTTGTCATATACAAGTGTGACAAACAACTATTTGTGGCCGATGCCCTCTCCTGGGCCTACTTACCTCACACTGAGTCCCCACCTGTTGAGGATGAATATGGCATCATGTCTGTGCAGATGCTATCCATCAACCAAATGGATGAGCTACAGCGAGAAACCTTGGCGGATGATCTGTACCAATGCTGTCTCAAATCATATTTTAAGGGTGGCACCAGTTGTATAGGGAGATCTCACATGATTTGCTAACCTTCTTTACCATGAGAGATGAGCTTACTCTGTCTGAAGGAGTCATGCTGAGAGGTCAATGATTCACAATACCGTACACCCTGCAGAAGTAGTGTGCAAGGCAGCTCCACCAGGGGCATCCGGGCCTTGAAGCCACCAAGTGTAAGCCCAGAGAGTCACTATATTGGTCCACCATGTTCAGTGACTTTGAAAGAGAAGTCTCCATATGTGGCCCCTGCAATGCTCTCAAAGCACATCAACCAAAGGAACCTCTGCACCTTCACAAGATTCCTGACTTGCCCTGGTCTGTCACTGCTGCAGAAGTCTTTGAATATTCAAACACCTGATGGAAAAATGCACACGTGATAACACTGATATCTTTGCAGCATTGCTTAACCTAAGAAATATACCATGTGATGGTTTACCATCACCTGCCCATTGTCGCGCTGAACATGGATTCTCATCCCTGTTACTAAGCAACAATTGCAACAGCAAGTACAAGCACAAGTACAAACGGTACCTACTTCAAAGCGGCTGTCCAACAAAAGAAGTTATGACCGAGCAGCCCATCATCTTCCCCATCTTATTCCAGGTCAAGCTGTCCGAATGCAAATTCCTCATGAATATGATAGACCTGCCACCATCCTCCGAGCATCTACTTGTCCCAACAGTTATGTGGTACAAGCTGAGGGTGCCACCTATGAGCCTTACTGTCTCCGCCTGCTGAGTGTGCCTGAGGAAGTTCTTCCAGCATCCAATTCAACTATGGTTAACCCACAACTCATTCACATTTCACAGGTATCAAGATTTGATGTGCCCATGACCATACCTTCACTATACACTATCACTTGGCATGCCTAAATGCTCAGATGGCCTTTTGGGAAATCATCAACCATCAGTGATGCGTCCTATTGTCACAAGGTCTGGTTGTGTGTCCAAGCCTAACCCGTAATTCCAGTACTATGTAACATAGTGGTAATTCTTCCATGACCTTGTCTTCCATTAGCTTGCCTCTACATCCTACCCCACTGCTACTTTAGGCATGACCCATTATCTGTATCTTGAAGGGAAGGATGTAATTGTATGACCTGCCAGAGTGTAGCAGGAAGTGATGTTGTGGGCTATGCATGCAGGGAAGTTTGGTTGCTAAATATGCTGTTCTGGACTACATGTCTGGCATAATATATAAATAGCTTTCAATGTATTATTAAATTTGATAATTATGGAGACAGGACTTAATTTGTATTGATTAAATATACTTACGCCCTTGTTTAAGGATACAAAATATTCTGTAATTTAAAATATTTACCTTTTTTATTTTATTTTTAAACTTATATGTTTTGCTAGAATGTCTTGTAATGGTACCAGTTTGATGCTCTAAGTTTCTATATGGAATGACTGAATGTTTCAAACATTTAACAAGCAAAGGAGGTATATGGTACATGCAATATTACAAGGCTGCAAACTTCTGAGTTTACTACATCTTTGCTATTTGTATCTGAAATAAACAGCAGGTGCGTTTTATCATTCATATCTGTTTTGTCGTTTCATACCTTTGCACTTTTGTGCCTTTGTGCTTCATTTATTGCAAATACTTCCTGTTATTTTCTAGCAGCAACTTAAAATGAGTGTAGAAGTCAATTGAATTACCTGAACCAAGGAAAAATCTTAATGCTGGCTTCCTTGGGGGGTTCAGTGTAGTATGGGGATGAAGGGTACAGCTCCTGTTTCCACTGCCATGTCATTGAGCCAACAGATTTGAATTGTACAGTGTGAATAGGTATGTGATGACACTATACTGGGAGAGGGTACCATACTCTTCCTCCCTGTTACTGGCCAAACACATCTGTACAAAGTGAAAGATATGAGTGAAATTTACTAAGATGAGTGAAATTATTGATTGAGTTTAGATATTCTATGAAGTTCAATGATTATATGTCAATAATTGTACACATTGCATATAGATTATGGGGGAAAAACTTTAAAAAGTAGCCATCAGAATGTAGAGATTTATCATGTAGTCCTCTTTTTTCTAGGTGTCATTTCTCAGTGTAGCATACTGCTGTGCTGCTGTTTGATAAAACAATAAATATTGATATTGATCACTTCAAGCCTGGGTCAAAAATTATTTCTTTCAGCTCAGTAAGTTGGAAGTTCAAAGTGCCTTTCACTATGCCATCAACACATATTTGCACTGCACATATTTGCCCAGAAAAAGTATGCACGCATATGTATGCTCGCATCTGACACTCGCAACTCCTTATGCTTAGAGAGGCAAGATGGAGTAGGAATGGGGTGGTCAAACGTAGGCAATGTACAGTAAAGGCATGTTCAATGATGTGGGCGCTCTACCCTCCCAAATGTGTTCTTAGCACCAGCGCTCATAGCCTAGACTGGTAGCGGCATAATTGGGAGGGGACAAATGGCATGGGGTGCCTCTGAAAAAGCTGATACCAGCACCAGGCGGCTACAGGATGTTCTGGTGACACTGCAGGGATATACTAGGAGGATTATCTTTTTTTCCAGCCTGCAATCCCCCTACATGGGGTCTAATCACTGGCTGTAATGAAGTAGATTGTATACATTTTTGAGTTTATTGATAAAATGTATCAATGATCTCCATTGTAGTAGGAGTAGTTAATTCATACTTGCCAACTCTCCCAGAATGTCCGGGAGACTCCCGCATTTTGGGTGAGTCTCCCGGACTCCCGGAGGAGTATGGCAAAATCCTGCATTTACAGAAATAGGGCCAAAATACCGCGATTCTCCGGGAATCGCGGCATTTGGCCCCACCCCCCACTGTAAAATGACGCATTTGCGTCATTGCGTCACGGGGGGGCGGGTCCAAAATGGCGCGATTTTGGAGCCCTGCCCCCCACACGCCCACCTCCCCCACTCAAGTTCCCGGAAAGCAATGGGAGAAAGTCGGCAAGTATGAGTTAATTACACAGCATTTTCTTGTCACTGATAATGTTTTTTTATTTTTTTCTCCAAACAGATTAAAATCTGGAGAAAAGAAGAGGATCACCAAAGTATTAGGTGACCAATAAAGTGGAAAATTAGGGTGTGTGGGGCAGTTTATTATTAAATAAACTATTTATTTATTTTTATCACAGTGTCTGTGTGTTTATTTTATAGCATTAATTTACAGGTGCCCTACAGGTCCCAGAAGACCCTGGGTATCACAGCATGCTGGTGCTTGCAGTTCTACAAGCACCAGCTTGATCTGGCAGCCATTGGTATTTCGACTGTTGTAGTTCTACAAGCGTCGGCATACCCCCGCAGTTTAGGTATGCCAGGGCTTGCTGCATTAGTAGTGCATCAGCAAAAATATTCTGTTATTTATATTTAAACTCTTTAATACTCTAACACCACCAGCAGGTTGTTTGCAGTTTTCAGTACAATGATGATTTGTTCTTGTGAAGGCTGCATTTATTTTGCTGGACTGATTCCCCTAGGGATTTTAGACCCCTGCTGAAGAGGCTAGAGCTGTGTGACATTATGACAGGGGGACCCCAACTTCCCTCTTATAGTGCCACAGCTCAGCCTGTCATAACATAGTGCTGGTAGTAGCTTTTCAGGAGAACCTCACGCTGAAGAAACCAGTTTCAGCTGCATCTCAATGTGTTACAGTATTTATGTCTTCACTCTCTGTGTGTTGCGTAACTCTGAACACCATGCCAAAATTGTGCTAAAGGGCATGCAAATACTCACAAAGGAAAGGGCGTTCATGCCTGATTACCTTTTTTTTGTTACATCTTTTTCCCCTTACTTAAACATCAATTTGTCTTGTACAGTTCGCTACTGTTTGAAATATCTAGAAATGTGTTTCTATAACACCTATATACACCTTAAGTTGAAAAACAAAGTATGGAGCCTGTGAATCCTGCCTCATTCAGTTTAATAAACATCTGGTTTTATATGTAAACACTGTAACTTTCAGGATTTCATGGAATTTCCTTTTTGTCAGAGAATTTACACAAAAGTTCTGCTCCTATGAGCAATGAAAAGCTCAGTTACCAAATAGACTGTTAAAGCTGCAATATCACCCAGGAAACGTTATTCCTAAGGTGGCTCCTCTTAACAGGAGTCCGGCTCAGCTACATGCAGCCGTTTTGTCTGGTTCTGTATTAGAGAGCCAACAAATATTTAATGATCATCTTTAAATGGTGATGAAGAGGTTGAGCTAAGGGACCAATGCTTCTTAGTCCCTACGTCCCCCAGGTTCCTGATTTCAGCCACCAGTGTGAGGAACATTACAGTGACCAGGGCTTGGCAGGGAATTCAGTTCCCACATTAATTTCACACCTATACGCAGTGCAGAGTGCTATGGCCTTCCACCAATGGAAACACCCGCTCTGGCATCCAGTAGCTAGAAGGGTCTGAGGGGTCATCACTGAAGCACTGGCGGAGCACAATGGAAAAATAGCGATTTGCCCAAAAGCAGAAAACTCTTTTGAATACCAACAACCCACATAGATTACACAGAATGGGTGAGATTTGTTAGCTTTGTGAGTTAACTATGTTCTGCCCCATGCCATCATGTTATTACCCTCTAATTTAGAAATGGTACACTCCCAAATGCATAGGTCCATTTGTTAACACTCTCTATTCTCATTTGACTGAATACTGCAACCCAAAAAAATGCTTACTACCATTCCTCTGCTGTATCCTGAACACAAACTCAAATTTACACATAATTGCCCAGTTTTCATACCTTCCCTCCAGGAGACACAAAGGGAAAGTATTAAAAGAAGAGGTTGGCACTACTTGATGATGCTAATCATGTCATCAAGTATCATCCTGGTAGATCCAAAGGACAAGTGCGCTATGGTGTGATGAAGTCATTTGTGCCACCATAGTTCCACTCCCTGGTGCTCAATGATGCAATACATGTCATCACACAGTCAGGTGGTGCCATGATAGTGTCGTTTGTATCATCATGCCCTGCGGTGATGTACCTTGTGTCTTCTCACATCATTGCCGTGGCATGATGAATAGGGCCATCAAGTGTCATCAACTTGAGAAGAAAAGAAGCGGGATCCAGAAGAGTGGCCTTACTCTTCTGGGAGGACTCCTTGGCATGCTCAGGTAAGTATGCTATAAAGTAATTTGAAGATACTAGCATGGGCTTGCACTACTCTCAATTCCCTATTTGCTATGAAAGATCTTTGTTGCAGTCTGTGACTTTCAATACATTTGCAAGCCTTGGTGCCACAGATATATTTAGTTTGCTATTTTTACAGCAGGCACTGTACGTGCAAATTTCTAATTCCACTTTTTGATGCATTTATCGGCTAGAAAAAAAGCTAAAATAGCACAATTCAGGTTGTTCTGTGGTGTGGTTTGGGGAACTCTGTAAGGAACACGTATGGTCAAATTCCACCGGAGAGTTTTGAAAATTTCAATCAACCATATGGAGAACTGATTATTCTCACCACCTGTATTTTCATGAAAATGATTCTGGTTCTATAAACATTTTCTGATTACATCCAATTACTATGCACTGATGCAATTTGTTTTATCAAATTATTTATGGGTTTTTTCTCATGACTCACATGTTGTGTCTCTGAGCTTTATAGATAAAATATAGGGGTTTTGGCTGTGTTGTTCTTACTCTCTGTTCTATATTCACTGGACCTCTTTTACAAAGCCTATTGGATCTGCACCACAATACACCTTGGTTTTGTACTGGTACAACTTGATAGCTATGATACCTACTCAGCGCATTTCAAGGTCCATGTCTACTCTCCACTGCCAGGAGATGCCTCAACAAAATGGTGCACTGTACACTAGTGTAAAATGTCACATAGAAGTAGAACATCCTACCACTTTAGTACCATCCACTCATTAAATAAAGCTTTTTATGTTTTATTCACAACATACTACAAGCTTTAGCCTCATTTATAGCTTACATTAATTATGAGTAAGGGTACATCAGGACTGTCTTTAATACATGTAACTAGTTTTACTTTTGTGTCAAACAATGAAATTGTACTTAGCAGCGTGGGAGATAGCAATCAAGAATCTGAAAATGTTATTGTATCTTTGCATTCCAGTCCTCTGCAAGGGTGACTGACCTTTTCATAGAGCGTTTACCTTACGTGTGAAAACCTGTACCACTCCAGGATACTAATAGCATGCAAAAGGTGAGGTTCAGGTTTGACACATATATTTCTGTCTTTATACAATTGAATTACATATGTACTGATAACAAAAGGCCAGACAAGGCACAAATATCTATCTATCTATCTATCTATCTATCTATCTATCTATCTATCTATCTATCTATCTATCCATGGCTGATAGCGCTAATGCCATGGTTCGATTCTAACCAAGGCTCTGTCGATGTGGAGTTTGTATGTTCACCCTGTGTTTGTGTGGTTTTCCTCTGAGTGTGTGTTAGGGAATTTAGAAAGTAAGCTCCAAAGTTGCATATTGTGAAATATGATTGGACCTATATAAACAAACATTAATAATAATATCTATTGAAGTGGAAATTTAGAAGTGGTGTTATCGAAAATGTAACTGAATGGACAGAGCCACATAGCCTTCCAAGCTTTAGGTAATTTGACCTTAATATTAGCCCTAATTTTAGATGTTTTTTAAAACTATTTAGTAAAATACAAATATAGTGATGTAAAACTATCTCCTTTGTGTCCCCCACCTCTCCCATGTCTCACACTTATAATGCAAAACACAGACATACACAAACGGGCAACAGAGGTCAGGTTCTATCACTAATAATCACTATCACTAGCAAAATAAAGATGAGATAAATGCTGAGCATGGCATATAGAAGAAAATAAACAAGAAAACTCCAGGTTTTGTTTACTGTGAAGTTCCTAAATATACCTTTCCAGGGGCATGCAGGGCTGGGGACAGGGGATAATCTGCCCCCCAGGCCAGTCCCACCGTGGGCTACCTTGGGCTGGGTCACTGGGCCACCTGCATTTTTTTTCCTTTAAAATGTTCCTAATTTTCCTGAGTTGAGTCTTGCCCCCTGGGCTAAAACTTGCCAGTCCTCCCCTGGACTTTTCCCCAGATCATTAGTTTCAGGTGAATAGCTGTCCACTTCAGAATCCAATTTAAACCACCTACATATCCAACCTCATTTATATACACATCCATCTCACCCACTCTGCTCTGCCAACAACTGTCACCTCACTTTCTTACTGATTACCTCTTCCCACTCCCACCTTAAGGTTGGGTGCTTCTCTCAACCTCTGGAATGCACTCCCATGTCCAATACACTATCCTCCAGTCTCCAATGCTTCAAATGTGCCCTTATATCTCATTCTTGCATTAAAAGCTACCAGCCCTCCTCTTAAATATCCAGCTTCCGCATCCCCATCTCCACTCACCAACTCAGCTTCACCCTCTCTGTGTCCATCCATCCCCTCTAGAATGTAACCTCTCAGAATCTATGTACTATAATAAAGTAACTTTTTGGACTTGAATCAGCCACATCTGCATCGGCAAGTCCTTACTGTACATTGCCCCTTCTCCCCCTCATTCCACTCTTTAAGTCGTAGGCAGTCATTTGCGTTCAGACATGAATTGCATGCAATTGCATTCATTGGCATAATGTCTGTTTCTGAGCATGCGCAGAACTATTTCACACAATTGACAACACACAAAGGGACATAAGTCCGAAGATGAATCAAGCCCTAAATGCCGAAGAAATTAAATTGGGTAGGACAGGGTTGTCCAACCCGCGGCCCGCAGGCCGCATGCGGCCCAGCCCGCCTGTAAATGTGGCCCAGCGGTTGTGGCAAGGGGGCAGCGCTGTTAATGAAAAAAATATCCTGCAGAAAAAAAAAAAGAAAATACTTACCTTGCGGTCACGTCAGCTGGCGCTCCGGCTCCCTCCCTGGTCTCCTCCTTCGTGCGGTGCTCGCAGTGAATGTCGGGGGTGACATCATCACACCCGACATCCATTGCGTAGGAGTCACCCGCGTGAACTATCAGCAGCAGTAAGAGATTATCCAGTATCTTATTGTTATTACTCTGAATTTGGACTTTCGGCACCATGCAATTAGGAACTAGCTGTGTTCTCTGTATGTATCTAATACAAATATTAAGAGATGATTGTATTTTTAATATTTTAAACCATTTTAAATGTGCAGTGCTGAGTAGGGTGAAATTATCACCTACTGGAACCCTCATCGGAGGCTGCTCCATGTGCCATTTTTCCTGCCACCCAATCTTTAAATCTCTGTAGATTTCTATTAGTCCTCCTGATGCTACCTATATCGGTGACCATTTCAAACTGGTCAATAAAAAAAATGATTCATGGGTGCAGAAAGAGAGGAAAAAAAAGTTTTGGGCATTTAATTCCCCGAACCCCACTAAGGGGCATATGCAGGTAAGTTAAATTGCAGCTGGTAATGGGACTACTGCTTTAATCATGATTCTGCAACAGGTTTCCTAACTCTTACTAACTTCATTTCCAAGTAAGTTTAATATGTTAACTATGTTTTCTATGTTTTTTTGGATGATCAGCTATCGTTAGTGTTAGTGTATTTTATGTGCGGCCCAAACCAACTCGTCGTCTTCCAATGTGGCCCAGGGAAGCTAAAAGGTTGGACACCCCTGGGTTAGGACATGAGACACATACCGTATTAGTTTCTCCTTCATACAGACTTCTTCTTGCCTTCAAGCTCATACCATACAAATAAAGATAATTTGTTCTAGATATATATATTATCCATGAAGATAACATAAGTTAACTTTTGATAAGTAAGTGATTAAATTGGATTATGCAGTGTAGACAGTTCAAAGATGACCTGAATTTATGATCCAGACGACTGTTATTTTTTATTTTTAACATATAACATTGGCTGCTGATGGTGTATCTAAAATAACTTTGAAACGCTGTATACTTTGATGCAGTGAGGGACGTATGCTAGTTTGCGTAGCGAGTCTTATGTAAAATTGCTTAGAAAATGGATGCACACATTAGAGAGCCTGGAGAGGTGGGATGGTGGAGGGATGGAGCGTGCAAACACAGGCCAAGTACAGTAAAGCATTTACACAAATGATAGTCACGCAAACCTGGAGAATCGTCGTCATCATCATTACCATTTATTTATATAGCGCCACTGATTCCGCAGCGCTGTACAGAGAACTCATTCACATCTGTCCGTGCCCCTTTGGAGCTTACAGTCTAAATTCATACACAGACAGAGAGACAGACTAGGGTAAATTTTTGATAGCAGCCAATTAACCTACTAGTATGTTTTTGGAGTGTGGGAGGAAACCGGAGCACGCAGAGGAAACCCATGCAAACACAGAGAGAACATACAAACTCCACACAGATAAGGCCATGGTCGGAATTGAACTCATAACCCCAGCGCTGTGAGGCAGAAGTGCTAACCACTTATATACCTGTTAGAAGGCGCTAATGATGATGATTTGTCATAAACCAGGCTCATATGCAACTGATGTGAAGCAGGGCCAAATTTGAGATGTATTCCGCTCTTCATATGAACAAAAATGTTATTTTAAGAGTAACTTACTCCCAATTTGTGAGCAACTCTGCATCAGCCCTTATATGAACTTCTAGTAATTAACATCCATGTTACACAGCAGGACACAGACACTTTTTATCAAAGGACCAAAGCATACAGCTATAAAGCTTGTAAAGGAAACTTAGAATTACAAGAAACAAGATGGCAAATATATTTAATTCATTGTAGATTTAATTTCTTGCATGTGTCACTTGTTTGCTGCTTTCACAGCATTTCTATTGCAAGCGGAGTTATTTGCCAGAAAACAATTAATGAGGATTTTTGCCAGTAAATCTCGAGACATTAATCTCCTGGCCAAGGACCAACAGTTTGGTCTAGAGAAGGCGACTCTGATGATACAGTCTGTGCCTGTACCTTATAGTTTGTCTTTTTATTAAGAGCCTTATAGTTTTCTAATAGTCATAATAGCATCTACTAACCTGCTGATTATTTTCAAAGTGCTTTTAGTGCAAAGCTGAAGAAAAACAACAACTAATAACAGTTTTTATGTAGAACATTGTGCAAAGTGCCATTATAATGAATAGGATTTTACTTTCACAGCTAAGCATTTATAAAATAAAGCCATCACATAATTTGTGCAATTATTGTACTGTATACACGTTATTAAATAAATCTGTAAATATTTCTGCTTTGTTTTTTACATAACTTGGTCTTTCTGAAGAGTTCTATCTGTAGTCCAATCTCCTGACAATAATGTTTATTGGCAATAAAAGTTTACATGGGGTAAATTTCACACCTCACCAAGATTTTCCTAAAGCTCTGCATAGTGTTAGATGGGAGATCTATGATAAACCTTTACATTACATACGTTGTGAGAAGTGTTAAAGTTAACCTTTTATCTGCAGCCCAAAAAGTAGATGCATATAGTGGAGACATCTACTTTGTAAACTGAGCTAATATTCATGAGAATTAATTCTATTAATTCATTAACAACCAGTCCTTCAGTAAGTTAACTCTAATGAATATTTATCAAGCAGTGTTTTAGTGTCATTGGTTAGTACCAAATTTGTAGTCTACGTTCCAAATAAACGTCACCTCTCTGCATAGGTGACAGGTCTACTTTAAGTAAAACTTTTTTCCTATTTGTGTTTCTTATTGTCAATAATATGTTAAAAATGATATTTGTGCTCTACAAACTTGGGAATTTTTTGAACAAAGGTGGCAACGGTTCTCCCCTTTCCTAAACCATTTATTACTATTTATATTATCTTTTATTTCTAAGGCACCACAAATGGTCACCAGCTCCATACAAAGGGGGTTAACAGAATACACATTTAATAGATGAACAGGCAGCTACAAATAATACATAAATATACAATGCAAAATTATGTCAGAGAGGAGAAGGTTATATTAGTCTACATGAGAGATTACTTAAGAGTGAATGAGAATTTTTGCTTCTAAGATGAGAAATGTTCGCTCCCTAGAGATGCACCAGAACTACAATTGTCAGGATTTGGAGAGAGACTGAATATGGGGAGTAAAGGAGAGGGAGGAGTCTAGGATGACTCCCAGGCAGTTGATTTGAGATACAGAGAAGTGTGTGTGTGTGGCTTCAATGGAAAATGAATGGGAGGGAAGGTGAGAGGAGGAGAGAAAGGTGTGGACTTCATCGGCAGAGATAGGAAGTAGGGGAAACAAGGTGGGTAAACAGGAGAAAGAGGGTGGGTGATAGAGGACTGGTGGATGAGAGTTCTTGATGTATGGAATTGATCTTAGAGGTGAAGAGGGTGACAAAGTCAAGAGCAGAGAGCAAGGAGGGGGATTAGAGAAGGGCAGAGGAGGGAAATGAGGGTGGTGACGAGGCAATGGGGGTTGAAGGACAGGGAGGAAATTAGACCCTTAAAGTAGGACTGTTTAGAGAGTGATAGGGCAGAACTGTAAGAGGAGAAATCTGATTTGAAGTGTAGGAAATCTGTTTGAGTGTGAGACATCCTCCAGAGGCTCTTCGCGAGATGGGAGCATTTTGGCAGTTAGTTGGTAAGTAATGTGTGTCATGGTTGGACTGGGGATCAACAATGACTGATAGTAACAGCGGGCAGTGGAGTCAAATGCAGAGGTAAGGATATGATTATAGAAGGAGATAGCCTGTTTAGGGTAAGAAAGGGTGGTGATAGGGATCAAGTGAGTCCAGAGAGTAGAAGAATGTGGGTCAATGGCGTCATGGTTACATCTGGTGAGGATTGCTTTAGGGGAGGGGGGAGGTGAGAGGGGTGAGGAGCTGGTAAAGTAAAGTAGAGGAGATGGCGGTCAGACAGAGGGAAAGGGAAGTTGATGAAGACAGTGTAGAGGTAATACCAGATCAAAGAAGCGGTCACCACTGTGGGAGAAAAAGGAGATCCATTGAGAGACACCAAGGAAGGAGGAGATGGAGAGAACTTTGGAAGGAGTGAGGTCAGAAGGATTCTCAATAGAGATATTAAAGTTCCCCAAGATGAGAGAGGGAAGGCTGGAAGAGAGGAAGTTAGGGAGCTATGCAGCAAAAGCTATTCTTTTATGTTACTTCTTTTATGTTACTTCTGTTCTTTTATAGCCATTTCATCATCATCATCATCATCATCATCAGCTATTTATATAGCGCCACTAATTTTACAGCGCTGTACGGAGAACTCACTCACATCAGTCCCTGCGCCATAGGAGCTTACAGTCTAAATTCTCTAACATACAGACACACACACACACACCCACAGACAAAGAAAGACTAAGGTCAATTTGATAGCAGCCAATTTACCTACCAGTATGTTTTTGGAGTGTGGGAGGAAACCGGAGCACTCGGAGGAAACCCAAACAAACACAGGGAGAACATACAAACTCCACACAGATATGGCCAGATAAGATGAGGCACTGCTGTATCTAAGAGATCATTTTTACCCTGGCAACTACAACGTATGCATTCTGACCATGTTATAATCATTTTGTACTGTTGTGTTATCAGCTATAAATGCAGAGAAGCAAAATGGTTTATCTCACTCATTCATAGTTGATTGTGTGGAAAAAAGGTTAAATTATGTATGAAAATGAAATTATAAGCTGAAAACTCTGGTTTCCTCAGAATAGCTTGATTTTTTCCAGTCTCTTATAATACAATAACTACATTCCTTTTTTTTTAAACTATTTTATCTGGATTGCAGATGATGTTTGCTGCGATGAATCTGTTCAACATCAATAAACAAAATCTGTTTGTGCTGTGCTATATCTTAGGATTTTCTAACCCTGGACAAGTACCAACTAAAAATTGAATCCCAAAGGCGTGTTAACATGATAACATACACAAGTATTTGCCAGGTTGCAGTTTGTTGCACATGTAATTCATATCATAGAAAAACACAGTTTTGGACTTAAAGGCCCACCCAGACAATGCAATGGTAGAGGTCCCCAAAAAAGTGTGTCACTGCAAAGCAGCTGATGGTCCGCGATCAGACACCAAAGAGGCGTGGCCAGCCACAAAAGGGTACGAAAGGAAAGAATAATAGCCCAGATCACCTCGTAGTTGTGATTCTTATTTAATTCTGGCACAGTGTGTGTGGGGCGTGGCTATCACTTTAGCCAGTGCAAGGCCACACTCTAACCGCTTCTCTCTCACTTGAAATACATGGCAATGCTGCGTGCACTACTGTTAGGTGAACGCAGCTAGCAATTCATGCGTACAGCAGTGCTGGACATACCTCCCAACTTCCCTGCAGTGGGAACAAAGTCCTGACTACCCCCACCAGAATCAGAACAATTGTCAGACTGTCTTGCTTCCTCCTACCAGTTCCTGCAGCTGTCACTAACTGCTGCTGCTCGCATCTTAAGCTCACTTGCTTTGTGCTGGATTTTGGAATGTTTGGATAAAGGATAAGTACATGAAATATGGGAAGTCCAGCAATGATTGAACCCTCTAAGTCTCCTTCTTCCAAACCAGCCCGAAGTTAGATCAATGGCACCCACGTTTAATAAATTTGCTTCCCTACCTTCACCTAGACTAATAAATAGATCTCTTTCCCCTCAACTTGCCCCGACATTAAATTAATAGTATTCACTTTTAAGAAATACACCCATTCCACCCCAAACAGCCCCAACATTTAATAAGTAACCCAACCGAAACTCAGCCCCGCTTTAAATTAATAGGCACTAATATGACCCTCCCCCTCCCCCATTAAATTAACTTTTACTTAAAATGTTTACAAATTTTAAAAACCTCTCAACTCCTTCACATATAAGTATATTTATTTATGGCAATATATCTATTATGAGTACTGCTAACTATTTGTGAAAGGAAATCTATTCCTGCCATTCAATTCTGCAAAGGGCAAGGAACAGTGCACGGTCTGGGCCCCCTAGTTTAGGTGGTGGGACCCTCAGGCGGTGGGGACATTTCTCCGGTACCCTGGTACGCCAGTCTGACCCTGGAACAATGAGAGAAAATTTATATCTGATGGGTAGGGTAAAAAGTGGATGTGTAGACACTAAAGCGCAAGAGGTAGCTCAACAAGTTATTTCACTTTAAATATGCATCTATAACAAACTGCTACTTTGACTATTAATCATATTTAATATTTAATATGACTTCTGCCAGTAAGGAGATTAGTGTCATATAATTTATTTTATTGCATCCAATAAATTTGTATAGCTGTAAAAATATATGTTAACTGTAATTTATTTGTGGAATGGGTCAAGGAAACTGAAAAGCACTGCCGTCATTAAAGGGTTGTAAGTTTTAGGGAATTTTGCACAAAAAGTTCTTTGGAGCATGACAAACTCAAGAAAGCCTTCATATACTGAGCCTTATGAAAGTATTCAAGTCATATTTCACATTTTGTTTCAGCAGATTTGAAATAGATTGACATAGGAATGTTTGGCACTGTTTCATAAAGCGGCAAATCAAAATAAATATTCCAAAACCCTTCCACAAATTACTAAAACTCAAAAACAAAAATTATTATATTTAAAAAGTCCTGCAAATGAAATCACGTTGTGTGTTTTTCTTTAACACAATTGAAGTTTCCCTGTAAAGAATTGTTAAAACCATGAGAAGTAAATGCACTTTGATTTATTTTCTACCTTATGCATTCCTAGTTTTAAATGTTGCATCTATGATTATTTCTTTGTATCAGTAAAAAAGTACCTGCTTTTCCATTTACTCTACAAGATATAGGTTGTTTTGTTTCCTAACATGGTTTATGGTTTTGTATGTCATTGAGATATGATAAGTACATTTTGCTATGTGTAAATATTACCTGTCAGTTCATTTCTAAGTTCTGAGATATATGCACCATATTTGATATAATTGTACTCTTTTCATAATAACATTAATGGACATAATAATCATTTACCAAGCAAGAATTTTTAAAAAAATATATTTATGATAATATTAATAACAACATTAGGAATGAAGCTGGCTTTAAAAATATATACTTTATTTGATACAGCAGAAAAAACACATATACATAAAGGGCCTGATTCATTAAGGAATGCAAACTGAAGGCAATTTTCGTTCTTTGAAACTGGACGGAAATTGCATGTACCTCCGTACTCAAGTACAAGTGGATCCCAAGAAACGTTTCTACTTGAATACAGATATAAGCACTCTCTGCCTATAGGGCACTTGTTATATGCAGACAGGCACAACACACTGCAGGATACGCACAATGCATATGTATAGAGACCCATCAGAACGCACAGATAAAAAAAATATTAAATATATTAATACCTGTTATTAATATAATCATTAATATAAAATACTTTGAAAAATGCATGTTTTTTTGAAAAAAAAAATTCAATATGAAATACATTCATCAGGATGTTAATGCCTACTGTACATAAAATGCATTTTTACGGTTGCCCTTAATTGCAAACGCATGTTCTGGAATGCATTGTAGCTGGTGCAAGTGATACAGCTATAAGTCAGATACCTGAGAGATGCTCAGAGCTTGAATTAGATGAATGTGCGTGCACTCAACTTTGGCATGCCCTTACTGTACACTGACTTTGTGCATACACCCCTTGCCTCTACCATTCCGTTCTTCAAATCATAGGCTGTCAGAAGCGCCCTTTGTGTTTGAAGATGAATTGAATGTACTTGCGTTCATTGGCATATAGTCCGTTTCACAGCATGCGCAGAGCAATTTTCCGCAAACGGGATTTATGTTCCTTAATGAATCAGACCTAAAATGTACACTCATCGGCCACTTTATAATGTTCACCTGTACACCTGCTTGTTAAAGCAAATATCTAATCAGCCAATCATGTGACAGCAACTTCATGCATAAAAGCAGGCAGACATGCTTAAGAGGTTCAGTTGTTGTTCAGATGACCAATCACCAGAATGGGGAAGAAATGTGATCTAAGTTGCTAAGTGACTGTGAAATGATTGTTGATGCCAGATGAGGTGGTTGGTGTATCTCAGAAACGGCTGTTCTCCTGGGATTTATACACAGTCTGTAGAGTTTACAGAGAATGGTGAGCAAAACAAAAAACATCCAGTGAACAGCATTTCTGTCAGTGAAAACAACTTGTTAATGAGAGAGGTTAGAGGGCAATGGCCAGACTGGTACAAGCTGACGAGAAAGCAACAGTAACTCAAATTACCATGCATTATAACACTGGTATGCAGAACAGCATCTCTGAATGCACAGCACTTAGATCCTTAAAGTGAATGTGTTACAGCAGCAGAATACCACACTGGGCTCCACTCTTGTCAGCTAAGGATAGGAAACTGAAGCTACACCAAGACTGGAAAACATCACCTGGTCTGACGAATGTCGATATTTGCTGAGGCATATGCTGATTGTAGGATCAGAATTTGGCATAAGCAAAATGAATCCTTCCTGCCTTGCTGCTGCCGTGGTCCTTGGCAGTGAGACACAAAGAATCTTATTCCTAATGGGGGTCAAAGCTGATGTATATAGGGCAGTGCTCTAGCACCAGCGAATAAACCTATTTTCGCTGGCCATCACTCTTTGATAAATAGACCCCTTACTGTGATAATGTAATTAATAGCTTTGCATACAAAATTGCCTCCTAAAATAAAACAGTCTCATTATCCCATCACTTTCTATTAATTTAAGCTATAAATGAGGCTAACCCAAGTAGTATTTTAGGAGACAATCGGAAAAGTCTATTTTATTGCAAAGGGTGAGACTTTGATGTGAAATTCACATTTTTGCACAGTGCACTGCTAGATATTTTTCCTCCTCTTCAAACACACAGGCACACTTCAATAGGTTGTGGAAGCAGAAGGTAGGTGTTTACTTTGATGTGCACCAGGAGGACCAGTCAGACACAGATGTGCAAAATCAATGTGTTTTGCACATTAGGGGCTAGATTTACTAAGCTGCGGGTTTGAAAAAGTGGGGATGTTGCCTATAGCAACCAATCAGATTCTAACTTTCATTTATTTAGTACCTGCTACAAAATGACAGCTAGAATATGATTGGTTGCTATAGGCAATATCCCAACTTTTCCAAACCCGCAGCTTAGTAAATCTAGCCCTAGATTTGTTTTATAAATTACTTGCTCAGTATTTTTTCACTAAATAGAAATGTCAGTGCTATGCAAGCCAATATTAATAAAGAGTTATTGAAATGTTAACGCATGGCTTAAAATGTAGCTGTATATAGATAAATGCTTATATTGAATACAAACCTGACTTTAAAACAAAAATACTCAGCTTTAGGTGTGATGTCCAATGTGAAGGTGCACACAATATTTATGAAAACTGGTATGGAAGAAAATTAGGTAATATCCATAGCAACCAAATAAATACTTTCTTGTCTAAACTGCAGTGACTAACATTTACATGTGATTGGTTGCTATGAGACACATTTAAAAATGAATGCAACACTTTACACAAATCAAGCTTCGTAGTGGAGTAGGCTGTTTTGCAGAGTTGCAAAGCCCCATTGCAAGCGCAATGATGTGTGATGGTTGGACCCAAATAGATAAGAGGACTTGTACTTATGGTTCCTTAGAAAGGGCAGAAAAGGAGCAATGGGCCTGAGGGAGGGAGTTAGTGCCTAGAAACCTCCTGAGTGTGGGTACTTGCTGAGAGAGGTAGAGAGAAACCACTCCGTCATAGAGAGTCAGCCCGAGGCACAGTGTACATCCCATCGTGTAAAACAACAGTTGATTGTTGTTGTGAGTTACGTATTTAATTCAATTGTTAAACTACTTGCTGAAATTAAGACTATGAACCGGAGAGGAGAAAGATGAAAAAAATAACTTTTTTTTAAGAAACATGGTGATCACCTCTGCACGCCGGATCAGTTGCCTAGCGACAGTAGCCAACATCCTCTCAATATCAGCACATCACACCCTGATGTGCTAAGAAATATGGTGATTTCCGTCAGACACCGGATCAGTTGCTGGCAACTGTTCCCTGTCAGGCGGTAGTGGTTTGCACCCTGGTGTCAGCCGTGTTCTATATATGGTTGCAGGATGATCGCTGATACACACAGGACTGGTTGCCTTGCAATAGTATCACCATCCTCTCCTTCTGATGCAGCCTAAGCTACTTCAATTCCGGCTGGTTGTTATGTAAATAATAACCAGGGTCTTCTCAGCTCTCAGCTAGTCGCTAGGCTGTCTATTTGCTCCTAATCACTTGCTCAATGGTGCAGCTAATTACCTAGCAAACTCTCATTGGTTCCTCTGGCTTTATTAACCCCTTCCTGTTGCTCAGCAATGCTGGTGATAGTTCCTGCTTCACCTAGTGTACATTTTTTTCCCGACATGATTCTGTCACTTAGTATTTGATCTGTATTGTTTAAACATAATTTCTGTCTTCTTCTGCTCCAGACTTTGGCTTGTTAAACTAATCTGCATTTATCCCTAACTGTTCTGAAATCTGGCTTGTTAAACATTATTGCTGTCTTCTCCTGCCCTGACCTTGGCTTGTCAAATTGATCTCATTTGTTTCTACCTGCTTTAACCCCTGAATAGATAAATAGAATTGCTGTGTTTTCCTGCCCCTGACCTTGACTTGTTAAACAGATCTGTCCTGACCCCTGGCTTGCTAAACAGAATTGCTATCTACTCCTGCTCCTGACCTTGGCTTATTTATGAAACTGTGTTAACCCTCCCCAGTCTGGTGCTCTCTTATTGACTCTTCTGTTACAATCCAGATTCCTCATTACCTCCTTCCCTGTACAGCCAACTCAATTGGCAATAGTGTGATCAACAGCAACTACTACTACTCAAGTTTATGTCCTGGGGACAACTGAGCACTTGGGAACATATCTAGTTCCTTGGGGCTGCTATAGGTGAATGCTTCATACAGCAGTTCTGGTAGTTGAGGATCACATGCCATATTGCCATTAGCACTGTTGAAAATGATCTGACTGCAACTAAGACATGTGCTAGAGAGTTAAGTTTGGAGATGTGAATAAAGATCCATCTTATTTATTTTTAGCAGGAGAAATTGTATCCCTCAAAATCCACCTCTTCCTGCTTGCCTGCCTGTCCACCTCCTAGAGCCACTACCAGTTGTGCTTCCTTCTCCCTCCATGTTCACGTCTGCCCGATCTGCTCCTACTGACTTGCCCCAGTGCCATTATATGAACATGTGTGGAGTCAAACATCAAACTAATTTAAATAAACATTGCATATCATGAATGAATCACTTATGGCAGTATCCACACTATTAGCCAGGGTCAGTAGAAGCCCCGCTGCTGATATGAAATCCAGGATTCAGGATTATATATCCTTCCTTTTGAAATTGGGTTGATATTGCTGCATGTGTGTCCCCTGAAATGCCCACATTTGAAAGATTATTATTAGATTTGTTTTTAAATGTGATTGGAAGATGACCATCTTCTGATTGTACTAAAAGGCTGTGCAACAGGTGTAGCCAGCTTTAATTATGAGGATTAAGGGACATATGTATCAAACATTATTTTGCTTTAAATCCTGCCTAGATGTCAAACTAAGGCAAATTTTAGAATTTACAACACTTCACAACAGTGTAACACCGGAGATACCAAAGATCTCTCTGACGTTCAAAAAATTATTACTTGTCCAAATTAATGCACACCAAAGACCTTAGTTTTTTGGAGCTGGTCTCCAATAGCTAACATCATTTATAGCTCACCCCCCATAGTAAAAGTCTTGCTGGAGATGGATCTTCAGATTCCTCCCCAGCAAGCTGGATGTTCCTCCCATACTTCCATGGAACTCAACATTTGTTAGAGAATAGACTGGGACAGAACCAAGAAATACACTATTTTTGCGGCTGCCATCAGTGGCTGGAGAGTAGTGTTTACTTTTCGCTGCTTAACTGAACAGCTGGTATGGCTTTAATTAATTGTTACATTGCTCTGTTACTACATCACATCACTTTGAATAGTGATGATAAGAGATGATAGGTAAAATTTGCGAAGGGTCTTAAAAGACTCCATGTGTACCAAACTTTGACACTGAGCATGTTAATCATAACTAGCACCCGACAGATCTGAGATTCTAAAGCTAGCGTTAACCATAACTGTAACATAAAACAGTTTTGCAACAGTATTACTGAAAGATCATTTATCCCTAATGTGCTGTTGCCCATGGCCCAAGGTATAATACAGGCACTGGTGACAAAGGATGGGACTAGGCAGCTGGGTTTACAGACTCGTGAATAAGATGTTTATTGCTAGTGGTTAAGGAATGAACTGACTTCTGGGTGACAGGATTGTGTTCTCTTATTACTTTGTTGGACTGTGAGTTAGATCAATATCCAGGCAAGGAGAAATTCATACAGAATTACTGGGTGCAAACAACTGATGGATCATGTGATCAACACTGTCAATAATACACCCAATGTTTGAGAGTGTAAGTACATTTGTTTTATTATATAGACACCTACTCGGATCCCAGGTATGGTACACTTGTGTCTACAGACAGGAAGTTAAGATTGAAAAGGTCATTAGGGCAGCATAATAAGCTTATATCAAACATTCTCCGGCAGCGAAGGTAAGTTGATACCATACAAATAATGATGTACAAATTTCAATGTTGCTGCACTGAGTACAAATTACTTTCCCAAGTAAAGTCCAGCTTACCACTGGCATCAGACCAATTGGTAAAAGCTACGCCCTTTGTTTTATGTGTAGTACTACGACTATGAACATTGCAATCAAATTCCTAGTCCTGCACAGTTTTTCACTTAAATACATATCCACACTATATCAGATTGCACATTTGTGCATTAGTAGACACATAGCAAGCACTGTGACAGCCTTTTTTTCTGTGCATAACAGAAACTGTGACCAACTTGCACGCAATCTTCGTTTCTTAGGAGCAAAACCATGCACAGTGACATCAATCACTCGCAGTCACAGTTATTGTGCATCAATGTGCTTAACAAAGTTTTGTATTTAACACATTTTTACATTTAATTCTAATTCACCACATTGCACAGTTTTGCATCACATTTTCACCATGTGGAAAAACACTAAAAATTCAGCTACACCTGGTATATTATTGATGTGAAAGTTTAATCCAATAGCAACTATTTAATCACCTAAACGAAAAGCAACTCTTTTATGTTTATTTGACACTATCATACACCTCTGTATTTGACCTATAAGGATTAATGGTTAAAGACGACAGCTTATTTGGTACATTCAATAGACTACACAATATTTTGTATTTTGTGTTAATAATACGTCTTCAAAACACTGACCATGTAACAACAAGTTTGGCAAAGGGAGCGGAATTCCCCACATTCCACCCAGCCAGGGGGAGAAACAAACTGTGTTATGCCTAGGACATTTGTAAACAGCTATTCCAGGAAGTGAAGTATAAAATCAACAATATGCCTCCATACAGAGGTTCTTTGTAAAATGATAAAGGCTTGTATTACACAGGATCAAATTACATTTTACTCAATTCTTTTAGGACCATCCACGCCAAAATAAGCTGAGGGTAAGAACAACCTTATAAAAAAATAAAGCTCCGGGAGAAATCGAGATGGATTTCTGCACCTGTAAAAGGGCAACGAGGTGCAAGTTGTATTGTAAAATTGAACAAAAAAATTGCAAAAAAATACAAAAATAACATATATGTAAATAATCGAAGGGATTTAAAATGCAATTATTCCTATTTAACCCATACTTACCTACTTTCTTCAGCTCCCTTCCGGGAGCCAGCCAGTGGAGGGGGGCGTGAAGGGGCGGGGTGGCCGAAATCGCGTCATTTCGGCCCCGCCCCCTGTGACGTCATGACGCAAATTGCGTCATTTGACAGCGGGGGCGGGGCCAAACGCCGCGATTCACCGGGAATCGCGGCGTTTGGGATCTAATTCTGCCCACTTCACTAGGAAGTGGGGCACTTCCTAGTGAAGTGGGCAGAATTCGGGAGATTGCCACACTCGCCCGGGAGTCCGGGAGACTCTCACAAAATGCGGGAGTCTCCCGGACATTCCGGGAGAGTTGGCAAGTATGATTTAACCACATACCACCTGTATAGATACAGATCCAAATTCAGCATTATTATGTTCTTTTGAGCAGATGACTTGCCCAATATTTTAGTGGTCTTTCCTGTCATTTGCAAAACTCACTTCAATGAGCTGCCTGCTATATTTGGTCTTTATTCATTTTAGCTTTTACTTTATTTTCTCCTGCAGAATTACAGCTCTATTGACCCTCATTTAATCATATTACTATCGTCCTTCAAAATACCTAGTTTTTGCATTTGTGCATAAAATCGGCCATTATTGCGGCAATTCACATTAAATGCCCTAATCCACTCAGTCTGGCAATCACATAAAAATATACTCAACAGGCTTTCTGCATTTGTTATAATTGGTGTGCAATCACAAAAGATATACACATGACGTCACAAAGCAGGGAGGAAGATTTTTTAGCACTGTGGACTCGCATGTTTGTAAATAAACATAGGTCCAATGTGGGGGGATAATAAGTTGTCCATGACTCAGTAGTATCACTTAACTTTATAACATAAGTTAGGAAGAATTGCAAAGTTAGCAGTTTAGATCACGTCAGGACAGTTCTACAGATACAGGAGGAAATTCAGTTATCTATAATGGAATGGGGATTTAATACTTTACATTTTAAGAGAGCTGCAATCTAATGTAAGCGTAACATTGAATAATGTATTGTAATCGACTTTATTTTGCATTAGGAAAATCTATCACCAATATGTAAGGACACTAATGGCACTCATGTTGGCCGTTCCCAGGAAACACACTCCAAGACACTGTCTTAGGCTGGGTACACACTACAAGTTTTTTCAGCCAATTATTGGGCCAAATACCCGATAAACAACCAGTTGGGCCGATATCACATTAGTGTGTACACTTGTAAAATGAACAATAGTCGTTCCAAAGCACTGATCGTCGTTTCATTTGACTGTTCAGCAGAACTATGAATTTTCTTCCAATGTCGTTCCAATCCTGCAGTATGTATGCAATCACAATCAGGATCTCCATGGAGTTTACAGAGTCACGATCTTTTCAGCTGATGTATATGACAGATGAAGAGCACAGATCTGAGGGTAAATCATCATCACCATTTATTTATATAGCGCCACTGATTCTGCAGCGCTGCTCAGAGAACTCACTCACATCAGTCCCTGCCCCATTGGAGCTTACACTCTAAATTCCCTAATATAGACACACAGATGACAAATCTTTTAAAACATGTATAGTGTGTGCGCATGAATCGGCATGCTGATCGAGACTTCTTTTTTTTTATTTTTCAGTTGTTGGTACAATCGTTGTAGATAACACATTGGTTGAGAATTTCTGCAGTATTACTCACACATTTTTGAGTCACAAGACTAAGTAAATAAGGTCTTTAGTCCAACCAATAAATGTTACCTGCCCTATCAAATATGTGAATCATACTGTTTGCAACATGAAGGTAGTTTTATAGTGTACAACATACTTGCAGAACAGTTATCTCACTTAGTGGAAACTCCCTATTACCTTATCTGTCCCATTTTAAAGTAACAAATAGAAAACATGTAAACATAACTTTTAAACTTATTGGGCCTGATTCATTAAGGAGAGTAAGGCAAAACAGAAGTACATTTTCTCCTGGACAAAACCATGTTACAATGCAAGTGATGCAAATTAGTTTATTATTTTGCAGATAAGATATTCTTTCATGTAGCACACAAATACTGAAATTTAAATTTGATCTAGGACATACCCTATCCCAACTACAAATCTGTCCCAAATTTTAAATTTACCTCCCCCTCCAATGCAACATGGTTTTGCCAAGGTGCAAAGTTACTTGTTTTTTTGCTTTATTTTTCTAAATGAATCAGGCCCATCGTGTCACATAGTGCTGTCTTTTAATCCAATTTTAAGTAGGATATACTATTAGATACCATATAAGCAATTTATACATTTGACAATTCTTCGATTTATCTGTATTCAAAACATATATTTACTTAAGAACTATAATTTACAACAGTTATGCTTGGATAACACAAGTAGATGACATGACTGAAACGCTAAGTAAAGATGAGGTGTAGTGACTTGAGAATTACTGCCCAATTGTAGCTCAGAAACATGCAGGTCAGCGTTAGGGTTGGGATTTGGTGGAAGGCTATCATAAAAAATATATTTCCCTTGTGATCTTGATACAATTGGCCACTTAAACTCTACAGCCAAGTCAGCATGTTTAAATTTGTTTTTTTACTGCCACAAAGTTCAGTTACTGTGCAAAATTCGATGTTCAGCATTGTACTTCCCTTTCAAATGAGGAACTGGGTAATGTGGATGGGATTTATACATTTATGTGTGTGAGCAGTTCCTGCAAAAACCCTGACGTATTTAGAAAAGTAAAGTAGTACAACCTCAGACCTTGTCTTTTTCCTATATACACATTGAGGATTTAATCCATACAGGGCTGGTTAACATTGGCCCTATGATTACATTGTTTAATATGTTAAAAAAAACCATAATGGGGCCTTATTTAGAGTAGGTCACAATTTTGCAGCCCAAACATGGATGTAAACCTACAAGCTTAATATTTAAGCCTTGTGTAAAAAAAAAGTACGAGGCCTATTCATCATTTTTTGGAATTTTTCCATGTTGCTTATCACTTGGTATCGCAGCTTTTCAGTTCTTGTTATCAGATTTATCATTTTGCAGGTGCCGGGACGGTGCTTCCGTATGAAAGCTGTCCCGGGAAATACTCTACACCTAATGTGACAGCTTTTGCCACCAGGTTATGTCCCTAACTGTTCTCTGCGCGTGCACTGTCTTTTGCACACATAACAATTACTGACAGCAAGTAGGGAAGGAGCTTTCAGCCCACTGGAGAGGGATCAGTAGATGAGCTGAGATTTTCGCAGCTTGCTAAATCGCCCCATTTTGCCATACCAATAGAAAAGTATGGTGGCGGCAGTTGCAAACAAAAGTTTAATAATAAATAGATTTATTAGTCTATTTGCCCATTTTCGCAGGATTTAAAGGCCTGGTGGTAAATGTATTAAGCTCTGGGTTCTTTAACACCCGCGAGTTCGGCGCCTTCGGCATTTAAATTTAAAGTGGCGCTGCCTTGTAAAGGGAAGTTTCCCTTTACAAGGCAGCGCCGCTTTAAATTTAAACGCCGAACACACCGAACTCGCGGGTGTTGAAGAACCCGGAGCTTAATACATTTACCCCCTGGAGTCTTTTCATAAATAGGCCCCTGAAATATTTTGATGTGAGTTTTTTATTTTTTACTGTAAAGTACTGTTGTGTAACTAAATGTTCCAGTGGACCCTGGCTGCCAGTGTATGTTTGCACTTGTAGTCCCACAAGCACCAGCATGCTCTTAATGCCACTGGCAGCCATGGGCATGTTGGTACTTGTAGTTCTACTAGAACCAACATGCCCAAGCACCCAGTGCTGCCAGGGCATGAAGAGGCGTTGAGACTAGGGGTTTAACCTACTGGTCACCGCTTCTCTTTCAAACTGTGTTTCACACTACTTGGATTTTTTTATGTTAACCATGTCTGTATGTATTCTGTTATACTATGTTTAATGTTTCCAGGCTGGGTTACTCACACTTCTACTATTATGTAAACATGTATACACTGGCAGCAGGCACCCCACTAAGGCTAGGTGCACACACTGGAGAATATTCCGACCAATCTGTACCCACGACTGAAGGTCCAACCGGTCGGGTGATGAAAGCATATACACTACACATGATTTACCCCCAGATCTGTGCTCTTCATCTGGTCCTATGAGTTGGGTATGTTACAGCGACGCTGTAAATACCGACAACACTTACCCCAACATGAGGACCAGTAGCTGTCATCCCCGACAGATTCTTTATACCGACTGCTTCAAAAACAGACTTGAAAGAATTCCGATCAAAAAAGATCCCAGACGGCTGCAATGACGTCACTTTGAAGGGTGACTCAAAATGTGATTGTACATTGTACAGCTAGCGCCTCCTTAAATTATTACCTTCACAGCAGGAAAAATAGTGTCGCCCTTCAAAGTGACGTCATTGCAGCTGCTTGGGATCTTTATTGATCGGAATTCTTTCAAGTCTGTTCTTGAAGCAGTCGGTATGAAGAATCTTTCTGGGATGACAGCTTCGGTGTCCTCATGTCGGGGATGTGTTATCAGTGTTTACAGGGTCTCTGTAAAGCCTACCACCGAGTCCTATAGCCGTTTGAGAATGACAGCTGCAGGGTCGGACTGGCCCGCTGGTGAGCTGGGGTATCCCCCATAGGCCCCGACTCTGATCGCTCCCCTCTTCGTTGGTGGGGGGAGCGGGTACTTTAAAAAAACAAAAAAAACAAAAACGAAATACTCACATGATCGCAGCGTCGGCGCCCCTCCTCTCTGCTCCGTTTGCATTGAATGTTGGGTGTGACGTCGTCATGCTAGTGAGGAGCGGCGCAGAGAGGAGTCAGCAAGAAGACAGAAGTAGAGAAGAAATGAAAGAAAAGTAGAAGCCGATAGAAAAGGTAAGCGAAGGAACGGAAGCAAGGCAGCATGGCACAGTGTGAAGAGGGGCCAAAGCAACATGGCAGAGTGTGAAGGGGGGGGGGGCCAAAGCAGCATGACAGAGTGTGAAGGGGGGCCAAAGCAGCATGGCAGAATGTGAAGAGGGGCCAAAGCAGCATGGCAGAGTGTGAAGAAAGGTATAAACAGCATAGCAGAGTGTGTAGGGGGGCCAAAGCAGCATGGCAGAGTGTGAAGGGGGGCCAAAGCGGCATTACAGAGTGTGAAGGGGTGCCAAAGCAGCATGGAAGAGTGTGAAGAGGGGCCAAAGCAGAATGGCTGAGTGTGAAGGGGGTCAAAAGCAGCAATGCACAGAGTGAAGAGGGGCAGAAGCAGCATGGCACAGGGTTATGAAGGGGGGACAGGAGAAGGGGGAGCAAAAGCAGCATGGAGGGTGCAGTGTGATCATAAAGGGTCACAGCATGGTGATGAAGGGGCACAGTAGTGTGTGTGTGTGTGTGTGTGTGTGTGTGTGTGTGTGTGTGGGAGAGAGGGAGGTTTTAAAAGACACAGATGCAGGTATATGGGAGAGAGAGTATCTCTTCAGGACAGTGCTGACTAAGAGTCACTACTCCTATCAGACTGGTTCAAAATTGTGTCTGTGTTGACATCAAAGCTTCTGTAGACTGTGTTTTCTTTGTGGACCTGTCAAAAGCAGGAGGACATTGAGCTCGGTCTCTATCACGTGGGTAGAGGAGTGAAGAGCCTGGCTTAGCAGCCAGCATTGCACATCGAAGTGACTGAGACTGTTTGAACTGTGCCATGAACATTTTGTGTTATGCACTTTCCCTGTTCCACCAGAGGTGCTGCTGTTTTGGACTTTGTGTACTTTTCCTGTAAGAAGTTACATTTCTTCCTATATTTAACTCAGAGGCAGGCTGGACAGGGGGCTACCTTGGGTTGGGTCACTAGGCCACATGCATTTTTTTCCTTTAAAATGTTCCTAATTGGCTGCTGAGTTGAGTTTTGCCCCCCAGGCTAAAATGTGTCAGCCCTCCTCTGCTGTACCTGATAACCTGCATGTATTCCCCTGGTTTTATATTCCTGCCCTTTGCACGCCTCACTACAGGTCATTGTTAGTTCCTGTGTACAGACTGCTGCTCTGAGCTCATGCCTTTGTTCCACTATCCCACCAGTTTGTGTTATGGTATCCTGCATCCCTTCAGGTTCCTGATCCTGGCTGCTTCCTGTTTAATTTCAGGTTTATTAGGCGTTTTTAATTTCCCATGACTGTTATACCATAGTACCTTCCAGTTTTTCATCTATACAGTTAGCCCTCCAGTACCAGCTGTATTCAAGTACTGGCATCCAAATCTGATTCATAAGAACTATTTCATCTTTGTGCAAACCTGCCAAGTTAATATTCTGTAAGCTTCTGTACTTAAATTATTGCTACTAGATTCACATTTACCTACACTTCTGTGACTTTAGCTCATGTGAAATGATGGCTTTGCTATATTTTGCTCCATATCCTGGACTAACTGCTGTGCACTGTTGTTTGCTGTGTTTTAATCTTCAACCCTTAAGGGCTTTGCTAACCTGCTATGACGTGTCTTGAACATAATGCATTTCATTATTATTTTACTGACTTGTTATGCCTCTTCCAAATGTTAAACACACAGTGATTTATAGCAGAGACAAAGATGCTGGTGAGCTATAGGAGTGTGTAGACCGTAGTGTGGTCTACACACTATATATGTATATATATATATATATATATATATATATATATATATATATAATAGAAGGATACACACTTCTTTC
Organism: Mixophyes fleayi; assembly: GCF_038048845.1. Classification (NCBI taxonomy): domain Eukaryota; kingdom Metazoa; phylum Chordata; class Amphibia; order Anura; family Limnodynastidae; genus Mixophyes; species Mixophyes fleayi. The sequence goes on along the minus strand of NC_134403.1, from coordinate 159,289,383 downwards.
ATTATTTGCCAATGGGATTTATTTAACCCATGTCAGGTTACTGGGAAGGCCATGGGCACTGCATTGGGCTAACTTATGGGCAGCCAGCTGGGCTTGCAGGGCGAACAGAGCTAAACATTACCTATGTGTGCTCATACACAGGGCTTGCGAGCACCCATTTCTCAAGAGATGCCAGGAAAGAGCCTCAATGCTTTTTGTTCGGCCCTATACTAGCCAAGTTTCAGTGAAAATTTAATAAGGGAGGCCCCCATGATAGTTCTCACTATTATAGTGTGTCTAGCCAAGCTTGACTTTGTTCTGGTTGCCGCTTTACAGGGGGACCACATGCTTGTTTTCTTTTTGTCCAGGGTAGAGCACATTATTTATTTTATTATTATTATTATTATTATTATTATCAATATTATTATTATTATTATATAGTACCACCAATTGCACAGGGCTCTGCAGCGAAAATGTGTCATTCATGTCAGTCCCTGCCCCAGTATAAATTCCCTAACACACACAGAGACACAGACTGGGGTTAATTTTGGGCTTGAGTAGGATCTGTTGACATTAAAATGTGCCCCCCCCTCCCAAAAATACATTAACCCTAGTGCTGCCAGCTACCTCACCCACCGGCAATACAACCGCCAGAGCCACTGACACAAAACAGAAAATAATACAGTGAAAAACAAATAAATAAAATGTCAATACATTAAAAAAACAACAAAAAAAACACGTCCCTCCCCCCAACAGCTCAAACCTAGTGGTTCCAGCCTCGGCTGGTACTAGTAAAATGGGGGGTACAAAAAGCATGGGGTCCCCACTGATTTTACTAGCACCAGCACTAGGCTTTGCCAACCGGGGCTAGTAGCACTATAGTAGGGTCCCACTGCCGTAATGACAATCAACCCAAAGCTGTTCAGCACAGGGCTGGATTACTTATGGAGATGGGCTCCGGAAAAAAAAGCCCCCCACATCCCCCCCACCCCACAAAGGATAATTTAAATCCCCCCCCCTAAAATAAATGTGTGCCTGCAGGTACAGTTATTTTCATTACCTTGGAATATAACGCAAAAGCTGCTCTGAGTTGTATCCAATGCTTAACAAGCTCAGAGCTGTATCCCAGAGCTGACACAAATTAGCAACTCTGGCTGATTATTAGACATAGCTTAAACAGTTCAAAGAAAGAAAGGCAATAAACATGAATGAATGTATTTAAATTGTGTATATGCCTCCAGCATACAGCTATTGAAAACACCAATGATATTCATTTATTTAATTTAGTAAGAATCTGACAGGATATTAGAATAGGTAAGTGGATGTCAGAAACTTTCCCAACTGGAACTGTGTTTTAACTTAAGTTGTGGAGGCAGTATTGTATGGAAGTAAACTGAAATATTATTATGTGCTGCTAGATTTATTAGGATAGGCAGGAATTCTCCACTACACTTCTATATTTTTTCACTTTCACCTATTAAAAATAAACCAGTTATGAACTTCTAATCTTCGTGCAAAAGGAAGGGAATTCCCTTTTATATGTTACTTGAAAAGCAAAACACATACACGTTTTGTAAGTGCATTGTTGTTTATTCTTTTTACAATGTTTAATATATATGTAACTGGAATGATCGTTTTTGCTGTCTGCAATACTTTTGGCATCCTGCCACAATTGTGATGTCATGTTGAGTCAACAAGACACCTCCTCACTTAGTGACCAATAGCAGTCATCTAGGAAGTAAAGTATATATCATTGCAATATTCAGTTGCTGAACAGAATAACCACAGTATTTGCTGAGAGAGAATGTTCCCCATACATATATAAAATGCTCAATTCAAAACTTCTTGAAAATAGCTGCACTAATATATATATATATATATATATATATATATATATATATATATATAGATATATATAGATAGTTATATATACAGTTTATATATATATATATATATATATATATATATATATTGTAACAAAAACACCCTTCTCTTGGCACTTTTGTCACCTTCTGTTGCAAGAATACCCAGTAGATATCAGCAACACGAAACTTCTTTTATAAATCAAATGTATTTATTGTTTTCATCACAATAAATTGCACAATTTCCGTCAGGATGACACCAGCAAGCAATACCTTTACTTGCACCTCCTGGTGACCCTAAACACTAACTAGACACAGTACACCTCCCTACTGACTGGCCAACTAGTTCAGCGTCAGTCACCTTTGACAAGAGCACAACTGCAGGTTAAATACACAGGTCTCCTCCCACAGGCTTGGATGACTGACAGGTGACACTCCCACCTTGTCTTTAAAGGATAGCTCCTCAGGTGTTCTGTAATGCCTAATCAGCACAGCCACCCCTATCAGCTCTGTGGATACAGACACGTTAAAGCATGCAAGTAAATTACTTTTTACATTTACTTTACAACATGTCTCTGACCTGTACATTACTGAACTTAAGCCCAGTACTACACCTGTATATAACTTGATCTGCAGCCTTTTACCTGCAGACAGTTAGCACCATAGCTAATTCCACCATTAGAGGCCTGTGGAAAACCACTCCCATTGCCACAATATATATTATACATATATGCACACACATTATTTTTCATTTTAGCAAATCTCCATATATGAAAGCATCTTACTACTCATCTTCAGTAGTATGTTTTGATGACGATCAAATGTGGCCATTTAAAAGCAGAAATCTTAGGGGAAAAAAAGGAATTTTATAAAACACTACTTTTATTTTATTTAATTGCTATATAATTCCCCTTCATTCCCCTTCCCTTATCCTTATCTCTCCCTCTCTCCCCCGTGTCTCTCTGTCTGTCTACCCCACTCCTTAGATTGTACGCTCCTTTGAGCAGGGTCATCTCTCCTCCTGTCCTTACCACTCTTAACTCGGCTCTCCAGCTACCTAGCCCTCCTCCTCGAGGACCCTCTTCCCCCCTGTCCCCTCTCGCTCCTTCCTCTCCACACTGGGGGTTTCCCTGTCATCCGGGCCCTCCCTCTCGGCTCAGCCGTATGCAGGACCTTCCCCTCTCCCCTCCCCCGCCCCTCTAGCTGAGCTTTGAGCTCACCGAGTTACTGTGCTTATTGTTTACTGTACTGTGCTGTCTCACCTTGTATTGTAACTTTGTTTGTCCCTGTACGGCGCTACGGACACCTAGTGGTGCCCTATAAATAAAAATTAATAATAATAATAATAATAATATAGCAAATTATTTTACATATTTAAACTATTGCATGATTCCAATATCATTATAGCTATTGTGAGGCATAATTATATGCATTTGTACATTTATAGAAATAATACTCTAATGGTCTAATGCAACAATAGACAGTGAACGTTCAGCCAATAGCAGAAACTGGCTCCATATCTTGAAGATTTGAAGATGAGCAGAAAGCAGCATGGGTGTAAACAAACCAATATACTGGACAGGGATATTCAGTAGTGTAACCTCATCTTGCTAATTTGACAATATCCAGTTTGTAATGAAAGGTGACTGTGCAATCGCTTTCTGTTCTTTCAATAAGGCCTAAATATCCAATAGGCTTACTAGGCTGCAGCCTATGGAACAAGTCTTTAGGGGGCACAACATTTTGTGGGGTGCAAGATCATGACGAGGAAAGATTTATTAGGGTTTTAATCTTGATGTATTCCCATAGTAAAGGCTGAAGACAAGGAGTCAACCTTGGGCGGGCATTCGAGTATAAGCATTTAGGAGAGACACAGATGGTGACAGGCGTTCATGCGTCTGTTCTGTTGTACAGTTCTGATTGTAATGAAAACTAAATAGGTGACAAAGATTGTTAAGACCCTTTTAAAAAGCCAAGTGGAGCTGAGTTTCAAATATACAGAAAAGTAACATTGGAGGGGATGGGGGTGAAGAAAGCCAGATTTTAAATTAAGGATGAGTTAGTTTTTATCTACCAAGTATTAGCCTGGTATAAAAGGCGTATTAGCCTAGGGCAGCCTGAACCCCTAATCAGACCCTGTCAATGAAATATGATAAGGTGATTCTGCATCATGTATTATAGTATTTGAAATGTTTTTTTTGGGGGGGGGTTAGATACTTTAATACATATGTAAGGATGATAACCAATGGCTTCAGCTTCCTTCTGTGCTGGAACGGGCACTGACAATTGTTGATAATGGCAATTTGTGTACTGTGCCATAGTGCAGATGTCACACAGCATATCACAGATAAACCAAATATATTTAATTAGTGCTAACTGGAAGATAAGTTAGTCAAATGTTGCAACAAAGATTGCTTCATCCATGTGATCCTGTGTAGCTGTTTATTGCGCCCCACGTGTCCCTACAATCACTCATACAGCAGATTTCATGACAGGGCTTTATGAGAGCTCAGGACAGAATAGAATCAGCCTTGATTATCCCTCAGGGATCTACCTTAGAATATCATTCATATCATAGTAGCCTGTTGTTATAAACGTGTTGATATTGCGGTATCATAGGGGCATTTATATTGCCAATCGGGACAGAAATTGCCACGGATGCTATTAATCTCTATGTCTTTTTTTTTTAGTCATTTAATATTACCAGCTGCTAAAATTGAAAAATAAGTCTATACCTTCTTGGATGCCTAATACCTAACACATTGTTAACAAAGCAGTCTTGCATGAATGGCTAATGCTTTTTATAGGCAAAGTAAACATGTGGGTAATTCTAGAAAGCTAACAGCTGTAATGTAATCCTGCACAATGGTGTTTGAAAGAGTATGCAGACAAATTATTGAGATATCTCCCATGAATGACATAGTTTGCAAGTGCATGTAGTTCGATATTTACCACAAAACTCCACTTCAGATTTAGCACTTATTGACTTGGACATCCCATAAGCACCTCCTCACTCACAGCACCACACTACACACTATTGTGCACTGAGGTTTTACTTTCAATTTTTTTTGGCAAAAATACAAAAAAAAATGATTAGCTGCATTTGTTTACTAGTCAGTGACTCATTATCCATTGTTTTTGTGCTTGTTATGGCTAGTGAGTTCAGTACAGACATAGCTGCAGGATCTATTTGCACTTTATAAATAAAAGATAATGTAGATGTGGTTTCGTCTGCCACTCTCTAAATAACACACATTTGTTTAGTCATTTAAACAATTATTGTTAACCCAATTTGTCTGTGATTCCTATTTGCTTTGATTATATTTTTATATATAATCTTACATATAAGGATATCGCAAATGTTATTATTCTGCCTTGGAATGTTGTTAACAGTATATATCCTTTACAAAAGAAAGTAATTAAATTGAACCCTGCAAGATGTGAGATGAAAAACAGCGTTCCAGGCTTGTATATTGTTATCAAGGGTGTGTATAGTCATTCAGTAATATAATTTACACAAAACATACCTCCCAACTGGCCCGATTTCAGCGGGATAGTCCCGGATTTAGGGCTCTATCCCGCTGTCCCAAGCAAAGCATGTTTCTCCTGTGGAGGGAAATGTTGGGGGAAGGGAGATATCAAACGGGCAGCCTAGCATTTCAAAGAAAGCTGTTTGTAACCACAGTTATCAACCAAGATTTTCAATTTCACCTGAACTAAAGATTGACATTTCACTGCCTTGTGTGGACAGTTTCATGTATTCCGGCTGTCTGAGGACATCCATAAACACACACCTGAAACCTAGCCATTGTTAGTCAAACAGGTTATTCCACTGCTTTAAGGCGAATAGTCAGCCACTGTGTATTCATTAAAATGGTATTATTTTTTCTTTATAGTTGTTATACAGTTTTATACGTACAATTTAACTGCCAACCAGTTTCCATTTTGTGCGCGGATGGCTCAGCCATGATGCACGTGACACAGTAATACTTTCTGGGAAGTCTGCATAAACTTCATCATATGCTTCTCCACAGCTTTGGCCCCATCTATGTCCCAGGTTTTTTTCCTCTCATCACTGCCTGTGCATGTGTCTGAACCACTCACCTCTGTAGGGTGAGGGACACCACTAGCGCCACTGACAATTTTCATATTTAGCTTTATTTTTTTTTTAAAAAAAAATATACATAACCGTACCAAAAAATTATAGAGGCACTAGGGCTGTGTCATACCTCACTGTTACTACCTCCCTTTTGGCAGCAGAAGATCATGATAGTCTGTCTCTCTCTTTCTCTCTCTCTCTCTCTCCCCTCTCTCTCTCTCTCTCACCCCCCTCTCTCTTTCTCTCTCTCTCTCTCTCTCTCTCTATCCCCTCTCTCTCACCCCCCCTCTCTCTCTCTCTCTCTCTCCCCCCTCTCTCTCTCTCTCCCCTCTCTCTCACCCCCCTCTCTCTCCCCTCTCTCTCACCCCCCCCTCTCTCTCTCTCTCTCTCTCTCTCTCCCCCCCCTCTCTCTCACCCCTCTATCTCCTTTCCATTATGTGTAATCAGGATGGCAGCTGCAATCCCCTTTTCTTCCGCAGGTTTTGTGACCGAAATTGTGCATGAGCCTTCAGTTCCACTAACAGCCAGTGGTGGTGTATACACATTTTCCCCACCGCAGCTTAAACACACACACACTTTTTGTGTAACAAAAGTGATTCGTCAGGACATACCAGATTTTGATGTTTGGTATATTAGAAAGGTCTCCTGGATTGACTAGCATAGCCAGTTTCGTGAGAACCTCATTTTGCATCACTATTACATGTGAGGTCCCCACAGTTTTGGTGTGTATATAGGTCACTGTCCCAACAACTATAGTAATACAAACACACACACACACACACACACACACACACACACACACACGTGTCTCAGTCTCAGGAGCTGTGTCTCTCCAGCACCAGCCCTCCTTCTTCATGTCCGGCTTGTCAGCTCTTCTTAGTGGTCAGGAGTGCTAGTAAAGAAGGGCAGGTTAGTGGAGAGGAGATAACCTTGCTCAGGTTAGGTGTGATATAATGTGACCCCTCTCCTGGGTAAATGGATGGAGAGTAGATATTTTTTTAGACCAGCTCTTACTAAACTGTAAGCTTTTCAATAAATAAATAGTCATGTTGCATGTAGGTGACAGGTCCATTAGCTGGGTGTCTGTTCCAGTCATCTACAACCTTTTTGGCCCTTTACTCAATATTACACATAGTTGCCTACTCTCCTGAAATGTCCAGGAATTTCTGGGAGTTCTCCCGGACTCATGGGAGAGCAGGTCAACCTCCCAGATCCTAATAATCTAAATATTAATGTGGCGGAGCAGGGCTTAGCATACGAATCGCGCGTCATCGTGGACCCGCCCCCTGCTGCAATTGGTCAGAACAGGTGATTGCTGTTTGGGGGGCTGGGCCAGATGAGGCAACACACCGGGGCTCGCCCCCAACACGCCCACCTCCCCCTAAACTCCCGGAGCCCTCCTTGTGATAGTTGGCAAGTATGATATTACAGAGTTGTGAATAACCCTTGGTGATCCTTTTATACCATATTAAAATGTTTACAGTTCATTGTATATGTGTTTGGTAGGGAATTTAAACTGTAAGCTCCAGCATGCCAGAAACTTATGCGAATGACTGCATATCTCTGCACAGTGCCGAGTAATGTGATTAGCACTAAATAAGTGAAAGATAATAATACGAACATACACAACTGTGTATGTGAAATATAGTATATCTTCTGGTAATTGCCTCCTATTAAAGCAGAATAGTAAAAGCAATGTAAGTATCTCAATCAGAGGTGGAACTAGTGAGCTGTGGGCCCTGGTGCAGATAGACGAGGAGGAGGTAATTGCGGCCCCCGACCCTCGGCATCTGCCATGCAGCGGGCCCTGTTACCTCCATGGGACCCGGTGCACAGCAGCTGCTGCACCAATGGTAGTTTCGCCACTGATCTCAACCTATCAGCTAAGTATAGAGAATGTCAGTTACATTAGCACTAATCCATTTGTCATAAGAGAAATAATGTAATCCCATTTTCATATGAAACCACTTCCTGACCCATATTGGTAAATGACCCATACCATTGATTATTCTAATTGTGCCCAAATAGTCACAATTAGAACAATCAATAGCAAGGGTCATTTACCAACATAAAGGTGTATATTTGCACTGAATCCATAACAACCAATAAAACATTTACTTTTATTGCCTATCCTGCACTAAACAGACTAATGGTTGATTGATTACTTTGGTTTTAGTTTAGATTTGCGTATTTTGTAAAATAAAAACACATAACATCAATTTTATTCTGTTTCTGAAAAGAGAGGCAAGATAAATAGATGTGTTTGACTGACCCTTCTGAGTTATGTGGGATGAATGGAACCAATACTGTGGCCTGCAAGCATTGTGGTGGCCGGACTGAAGCATTTATAATTCCACTATGGTCACTGGAAAAAAAAAACATGACTCCAGTTTCAGACCTTCCTTCAGTTTCCAGAGTACAAACCCTTTTCTCCAGGCTCAAACGTTCTCTTCAATGAGAGAGTCCTTCGAGTGCCTATGCTCTCCTGACAGAAAGCGTTGTGAGAATGCCTACCTCTGAGTAAACCAAGGAATTGAAGAAAAACCCACCAAGAAAGCTATTACAGGTGGCGTAGTGCATTTGGGAATATTTCTGCACATCTGACAGCATTTTACAGTTATACTTTTTACCTCTAAACTCTATTCACTTTATTGGCTCTATTAAATTTACTAATGTGACTGAATTTTGAGTATCACTGTACAAACCTTCCCCCATTATTGTATCTTTATTCTGCCCTGCTTAGTTTCACAACTCTGCTATCCAGTTTCCATCTACACAATTGATCCATTTACCTAGGCCCATTCCTACCCAACCTATAACACACTATTCCCCCCACTACCTCTCAATACTTTCGCCCTCCTCCCCGTGACAACTGCAGCACATACTAAGATATGTAGTATCCCACAGCATCACAAGCTTTCACCAGTATTCCATCTAGAAATATATACAACTCTATACAACTCTGCTATACAGTTTCCACCTACACAATTGATCCATTTACCTAGGCCCAGTCCTACTACCTATAACACACTATTCCCCCCACTGCCTCTCAATACTTTCGCCCTCCTCCCCGTGACAACTGCAGCACATACTAAGATATGTAGTATTATACTAAGATATGTAGTATCCCACAGCATCACAATCTTTCACCAGTATTCCATCTAGAAATATATATCCTCTCCCTATCACAGTGCATCCCACTGTCCAACTGCGGGCAGCTTAGAATAGTACAAGTAGTTTAATACCATCACTTTAAAAACACCTGTGTCATTTTCTTTAACATTTTTCTTCTTGCTCTTCCAACATTTATACTAGACACATATATATCCTACTCTGCATGTGTGAAAAATACTGTATTACACCTAAATTTAAATGTGTTTAACCCTGTGCAACCTAAGGGGACTACCAGCATTATTATTTTATAATGATCACTGATGTTACAGTGTCTTGCACCCCCCAGACTTCCAAACTGGAAATAGAGTTACTCACTGAGTTCTACAGGTCACAACCGTACCCCACAGCATCAATGGACACCAAGTCAGGTATGGCACCATCATGCCAAAGCCCTAGAAGCAGCTACGGACAGATAAGTATAATCTTCAATCTAGGTCACCAGGTGGAGGAACCCTTATTTGTAATACCCTTGTTTTCTTGACAAAAGCCAAGCGCAACTAATAAACCCACAAGATTAAATGATGCTGCATAGCAATTGCATTCATAACATATAAAATAAAAGGTTTTTGTACAAGTTAGAAAGTTTCACAATAAATAAACAGATGCGCTCAATGACAAGCCGAATGATACACTTGCAGCAGTGGTAGGGACAAGGTATCCCTCCTTGATTAGATAAATAGATAGAAAAACCCTAACTGCGCTCGCAAGGTAGAAAGAACAGAGACGAGTTGAAATAGACTAGATCAACCAAGATGATATATCATTGTTAAACATACCTGGGTGGTGTACCATTCTAATTGATAAACACACTATAAAGATGACATGAGAATATCTACGAGTGTTACTGCGATAAATTATACACTCTGAAAACCAATACAGGAATATTGATAGATGTAATCAAACTGGTAAATAAGTCAATATGAAGAGTTATAACGCTTCATATTGACTTATTTACCAGTTTGATTACATCTTGATAGTGTGTTTATCAATTAGAATGGTACACCACCCAGGTATGTTTAAAAATGATATATCATCTTGGTTGATCTAGTCTATTTCAACTCGTCTCTGTTCTTTCTACCTTGCGAGCGCAGTTAGGGGTTTTTCTATCTATGTTAGAAAGTTGGATGTAAGTGTCTGAGGGGTGTGTTTTTTGTCAAGCGGACACATCTGCTACTCATAACTTGAGTTGAGTTTAACTTGAGTTTTTCAATCACAAGTAACGCTTACGCTTGCATTCCAGTATGAATCAGGGCCACAGTATCTGCTCTGACCTGGTTGGACACCAAGGGGCAGGTTTGAAAGTGGAGATGTTGCCTATAGCAACCAATCAGATTCTAACTATCATTTATTTAGTACATTCTGCAAAATGATAGCTAGAATCTGATTGGTTGCTATAGGCAACATCTCCACTTTTCAAATCCGCTGGAAACTTGCAGCTTGATAAATTTACCCCAAGGGTGTTTGTGAAATAAGACTCAGTTCAATAATTAGGACCATTGAACTCACTCTGCACAAAACTCTGTATGGAATGAAAGTATAGCTCTATTTTTTAATCCAGCTGGTTTGAATAATTCCATTTACTCAGTATAGGCCATTTCTGACAGAAGGAGAGACAGATTGGTTCATAGAAACTTATTCTGTGCACCCATTTGTTCTAGAATTAGCAATCTTTTTTGAAATTCAACACCAAGGCAAGATTTTTGTCTATAATGAGCGAGAAGAAACCACGCTATGAATCGCCTACAACATTGCTTGAGTTGAAGAGGTAACATGACTCATGCTGAAGGCATTTCCAGCACAATCACAGTTTGTACCAGGCTGATAATTTTGTTTGAATAATATCTGCTAATCATTAGTTCATTGTGTCACCTGACTTTTATAGTTAACAATATAACCTGTCCAAAGCAAGCTTATAATATACCAGCATGTTTTCACATTTATAGTTTTGTAATTAAATTATTATTAATAAAACATTTTTTATACTGTATAATCTATTAAAATAAAAGGAACATTTCCTGTCCAAATAAGCGCACAAGCTCACAGGGAGAAGATTTTATATAGAGATAGAATCTAACCTAAGTCCTTTACGGTGTGTGTTTTTAACTATAATTCAAGATGAATGGACTAACCCATGTATTGGTTTTGATATCAAAGCCATTCTTGTATTTTGGTGTTAATTTTGGCAAAATCAGACTAGTATTTTGTTCCTGTAGTTCATCACAAATGTAAAAAAATGTTAATAAAAACTCTATTAGTGTAGATGTATGTAAATTGTATAGTTTATTTATAGATCACTTTTACAGGTGGAACTGCAAGCACCAGCATACCCATGGCTGCCAGAGCATGCTGGCAATTGTGGAACTACAAGTACTAGCATGTTCACCTATAAAAAAACACTAGAAAATAAAGACATTTTATTTCGTACCTAGACCCAGGGGTAGTACTCTTCTGTCTTCAAGGCTTGCCATCCAAGTGGATAAAAAAATAAAAACCATAAGTACGCTGCAATTACTGCTTCTTGTGGGAGCTGTGTCATAAGTCACAGGCTTAGAGCCTGTCATTCTAACCAGACAGAGTGGCTACGCTCTGGGAAAAGCAGCACTGATTGGTTAGAGACCTAAGTTGTAAAAGTTTTATTATTACATTGTATTAATGTAATTCTTTGTGGCTAAACCCCACTTGGATTTAACCACTTGTAACCAATCAGAGCGGCTTTTCCCATGCTCTAACCAAACAGAGCAAAGCTGCTCTATTTGGTTAGAATGGCCCAAATATGTAGTCCCAGTGCTGAATGGACTAGGGTTGGTTGAAATTATGGCAGGGGGAACCCATGTTGCGGGTTTCCACAATCCCACAAAAGAGGTCTTGACAGTGTGTTACCCAAAACTTTTATCCTTGCGTCACTCATTTTGTAGTTACTTAAATGTCTTATAAGTATCGAAGCAGTGTTTTACTGTTAAACATAAAAAATGTAATCCCATAAACACAATTTAAAACAGTTGTTTCCATTGATAGCTATTTGACATTTACCAAGAAGATGCTTAAGTTGAAATAAAAACACAGTTAGTAAAACAAAGGATAGAGAAATATAGACAATTTTATAATATGTTGCATTTTGGCCTGTATATTCAATTATCTCCGGATATAATCAAATAAACAACAGTGTCTCATTCATATTTTTCAATTTCCCATTTTAAATCTGTCAACTTTAGCCAGACATCTATCTGTTCCTATAATATGTAGCACCAATTACACCTTTCACTGTAGCTTTTACCGAATCTCCCAACCAGTAGGACTTCAGGGGGACATTAGAATCTAAACTCAATGGCAGGTACTTGTTATGATAGAAAATGTGTTTGAAAAGTTAATTGATTTTTGAATTTCTTTGAACAAAGGCAATCACTCTTTGTTTTGCAACATAAAATATGTCTACATTGTGGCATAATTTAGGTAGGTGTTTAAAAACAGGCAGTATGATATCTATTATTATATGACACAAAACAAAGTAATCATAGTTTAATAGAGATACATTCAAATAGCAGAAAAGGCAGGTGATATAGATAACAAAATGGGATATGCTAAATATAATAGAAGTAATAGCTTTGAGTAAAGTAGTCAAAAAGAAATTAAATATAATAGATAATTGAGCTAATGGTATGGTTTTATAAAAACGTTTTCTGCATGAAATACATTTATTAGAATGTTGTTACTGTCTACTGAGCACACAATACATTTGTACAGTTGCTCCTGATTGCAAACACATGTTATAGCATGCACACAAGACTGTCAACACTACTGATCAGGACTTAGACTAGTCCATTAGCTGGAACAAGATAAATGGCAGAAAAACAAATAACTTTGAGATGGCCAGAGCTGGATGTGGCTCAGTGCGCTTCAGTTTGGCACACCCCAACTGTAAATTCACTACGCAAAACGCCCCTTTCCTGCCCACTTCATTCCCCGAAATCATAGCTTGTAGAAAGTGTCCTTTGCATTCACAGGCGCAGCAGACAGAACTGTGTTCATGGCCGTTATCTCCCAGTCCTGGGCATGTGCAGAGTGATTTTGCTCAAAGGACCAATATAGAGTCGGACGCAAAGTCCATTTTAGGCACATGGGAACAAAAAACCACAGCAAGCACCATACCTGCCTGCATCAATTAACACTTGTGACAGCTTGCGTCTCACTGTGAGAGAAAGGGCAGAACACGGAATTGTGAAGGTGTGACCATGTAAGTAAATCTTAGACGCAGTGAGGTACAGACGCAACACACGTCAAAACAGGGCTAAAACTGTGCAGCAGGAATTAGGTGGCTCAAGTAGTTAGCTAGCTGCAGGAACTGCTCGCAGCTCGATAGGGTATTACGATTGGGACACAACTGTGTTGCTTGCCACTCGTAATACCTTAACAAGCTGTGGCACACTCCCACTCCTACACGTCTTACACAGACTTTGCATACGACTCTAAATAAGGCCCAAAACCGGCAGACACGTGCCTTGATGAATCAAGCCCAAAGTATTTTGTGTACAAGTATCTGAATTGAATATGGGAATTGAGATCTCCTCTTTGGGCATGTAAATATAAGTTATGATTTTTTTTCAACATATATGCATCTATGCCCTCAGCATTTCTGATTAGTGCAATCAGACCTATGAGACACTGTAAAACATAAATATAATGGTATCTGTGGCTGCATGAAACACATGATCACTCATTCACTAAACAGATTGCTATAAATAATATTTCCCTAGTTTCCCATTACAGAATCTGGCAAAATTCAACATTTCCCAATACATCTGTCTGAGGCCCAAAATAGAGAAGAAAACATTTTCCCATGCTGATTCATTTGTTTACTGGCTTCCATCCTAAAGCACACTGATATGTCACATATATATTACCAATGAACACTTCTATGTTGGATATCTTTTACACAGCAGCAATATTCACAAGGAAAAACACACTCTTGGGCACTCAGGCAGGGCGTGTAGGGCTAGAGAGTAAATGGGCCTAATCAGCCCTGAAAGATAAATGCCACCAATGAGGCATCAACAAATGCTGAGTACCCTGGTCTACCCACAATCGACAACATGGGCACCAAAAGGGAGATAAAAGATTGCAACTGTAGTCCCTAGCGTGATTCAGACAACAGAAGTGGCTGGGGATTATGGTTCCCAATGACTGCTGCAGACTTCCAGAGGATATCAAGCAGTGCTGTTTGCACCCACTGGAACCTTGCAAGTCTACCGTGCAGTGTGGACCCACCATAAGTCTAGACCCCTGCCTGGTTGGCACAGAAGAACTTAAAGACTGATGAACACCTCTCATAGGGATTGCCACATCCTATATGTATTTATGCTGGTGCTGTTTCCTTGTAGTATTGTGCTGTTGTGCTGTTTCCTTGTAGTATTGTGTTACCTGAGTGTTGTGTTATGGTCATTTGCTCTTTAAAATGGGTATAGTTCTGCTTTAAACTATGGAGTTAATAAACTCCAATCGCTGTTAACAGATTGTTATCAGGGTGCAAACGTCTTTTATCATATTCAAGTTAGCAGAGCCATTGAGAGGTTGAAAGGTAGCACATGAGCATTGTCAATGCAGGCAAATAGCCTGTGGGCTACATGGCATTGTGACAATGATACTGTGCTCAACATCCTGTCATAGACTTTGACAGAGGGCTTGGTGTCCTGTTTTCTATCAGCTGAAAATCTAGTGTCCTGAAACCATTCACAAGTTCATTTTTGCACAACTAATATATATTTAGCCTAGCAGTTAGATGTTCTGTTGTTACACAAAACCGTTGCTCAACAATAGCTCTGCAGCAACATTTCCTCTACTGGCCATTTTTGTTCAGTAATGAATATGCTCTATACTCTGATGTGTGACCCGACTCTCTGTGCCAACTGAAAACAATGTGATATAGAAATGTAGACTTCAGGAATTTCCTGTTTAATTCTGCAAAAGATTTAACCTAATCTTGGTGCAATCCTACCTCTTGTTGCTCATTTTCCATTATAACATAAAGCATCTTTGAATTTGATGCATTATTGAGATATTGCAAGGGTCAGAATTCTATATCTGAATATGGATACTGACAGGTATTAAAAATCATCTGAAACGGTTACTAATTGATGTCATATCTGAGAACGTGGTTAAGTGTACATAACCTGGATCCTTGCCATTCTCAAGAAACACCCCTGCCTCTGTGGGTAATGATCATTTCTCCAAGTCTCCAAGGGGTATATTTACTAAACTGCGGGTTTGAAAAAGTGGAGATGTTGCCTATAGCAACCAATCAGATTCTAGTTAGCATTTATTTAGTACATTCGACAAAATGACAGTTAGAATCTGATTGGTTGCTATAGGCAACATCTCCACTTTTTCAAACCCGCAGTTTAGTAAATATACCCCCAAATCCTTGAATGAATCTGCCTCTCAGTATAAATGTAATGGCACAGTTGATTACATGGCTGCCTTTAATTACACTGTATTCACTATCTATTTAAATGATTTGCAAAATAAAAATAAAAAATTACCTTCTATAAATATCATTTACATGGCAAATGTTTATATGAATGCTTTACCCATGAGATATTTTGAGTTTCACATGAGTCGAGTGTCACCTACAGAAAGGCTGTCTTGCGCAGTTTGGATATATGAAAATGGTGTACATACAAGTGAAAGCTCCTTCTGGCTACCCGGGTCACGCATGCACAGATCCCCTAAGTCTGGGTTAACCCTTACTGCTAAAGACTTTTATTGCTGAGACAGCAGAGTATTGCCCAGGACCCCCGGCAATATTTTATTAATAGATTGTGGCAATAAGCGATTTTCCGGCAAGCAGCAATAGAAAATCTGCTTTATCAACGAATTTTAGATGAAACTTAAAATTTCAACATAATTGTTTCTAGAAATATTTTAAGGCATAATTAATCTGGTGGATTATATATATATATATTGATACACACATATAAATTGATGTACATTTACAAACTGACACAAAAAGAGAGCCCTGTTCATAAGTGTTTACAATCTACAATAGAAAAACATACGAGGTGCAGGTTAGGAATAAGTAGATAGAATATTGGTGCCTACATGATAGTGTAAGGTAGGTGAAGTAAATATGGTTGAATAGATTTTTGTGAAAAAAAAGAATATGACTAAAAAGTTGGGTGTTAGAACGATGCACAGTGATGCATGAGCGATACATGAGAAAAAAGTCTCATAAGTTGAGGGAGAGAGCCTACGATATGGAGACTTGCAGAGATCTTGGAATTACTGGGGGTAAGTATTATGTATGGTTATGGCTGTAAGGAGGACGAGGGTGATGAAGTGCTCTGTATATAAGGACAGGTTATGACTGTTAATTCAGGAAGGTTTAGGGAGCCACTGTAGGGACTGGTACAGAGAGAAAGCAGATATGGGACCACATGTGAATAAGTCCAAAAGAGTCCCGACATTTGTTTGGAATCGTTGGCTGATGAAAGCAAAGTTTCTTAAGTTGGAAGTAAATATAATATTAACAAAGCTAAAGAGGAAACCAGACACCCAACGAGCTATTTCAATGTGGATACTGTCTTTGAATATATAGGCTATGATTAGTAGTGGATAAAAACCCCCCAAAAAACTGGAAATAAGAATATATGTTGCTTATCAGAGTGTTGATCTACCATGTGCAGCCTTTATGAGCCATTGCGTAGAGACTTCAACTGTCAGGAAATGCATTTTTCCACAAGAAAGTTACTTAAGTGAAGTCTAGCTCATGGTGGAGTTAAATACTGCCTCAGACATTACTCCAGAATCCACCATAAATGGTAGATTGGATTCAGATCTGGTGACTGAGAGGGCCATAAGATACAGATAACAGTGTCATACTCATCCAACCACTGGGCAACCAGACATGTTGAGGAGATCACTGTAATCCTGGTAGACATCCCTCCCATCAGAAAAGAAATGCTGCAACACTGCCTTCAATAGCGAATGACTACATACAAACCATGGCGGGAAAATGTACTCACAACATTATGGAATCAACATCTTTCACTGTTGGAAACAGTCAACAGTCATTGCTGTAGAGCACCTTAAGTTGGCCCCACATGTGCCCTTGTGCTTTTGCAAAGGACATGGTAAAGGATGATTCATCTGATTACATCACCTTCCTCTTCTGCTTGTTAGTCCATTGCCTGTGCTCTTTGTACCACTGAACTCACAAATGTGCATTGTCAGGTGTGATGAATAGTTTATGGACTGCAGCTCGACTAGGAGTTCTCATAGGCCACAGTGGATACTCACATCATGGGTTGAATTAGTCAATTGATCTGCAGTTGTTCACCTTTTTTTACATTGCTCTTTGAACTAATAAATAGGTGTCACAATGCCAGAGAGCACTTCCACCTACCGATGACATTTTACCTTGGAGTTCCATCACTTTAGACACTGTTGCCATTAAGACATTAGCAAGTTGAACTGTTTTGGTTACGGCACAATCTGCCAAACATGCCCAAAGATAACCTGTCTTTTGAAGTCAATGAGGAATCCTCTGCCATAGCCATAGCTATAGGAAACCAGGGCAGACCAGTATTTTTATACACGACAATGCTGGAATGTTATTTGCTTAAATTCCTGATGCTTGAAATGTACTGAAACATTTAAAATGACTTGCACCACACTGCACTTGGCACTTCCCTCCACAATATCTTGTGCAGCAGCGTTTGTTACAGTTCTTGCAGGAGGAGGGGCTCAGTGATCACCACAACTACAACTACCAGGGAGGCAGCTATTACTGGACCCCTTAACTGCCAGGATCCCCAGTGGCTGCCATCCATACTGTTCCAGGATCTGCTCCTCTCTGTCATATCCTGTGACCAGAGAAGAAATAGAGAGATATTGGGCCAGTAGGGAACATAATGAGGCAAGACTCAATTTAGGAACATTTTAAAGCAAGAAACATGCAGGAGGCCCAGTGACCCAGCCTAAGGTAACTCACTATGGGACAGGCCCTGGGGGAATATGCATAACTACCACCCATCCCAGCCTGCCCCTGCTGTTGTGTAACCAGCGACACAAGGTGCAGGATTTTGCAGCCCAAAAATGCTATGTGTGTGAGTCAGCATTCAGGGCTCCAAAACTGAATTCTGCTAAGAGGGGAAGGAAACTCTGATATGCTTATACTCTCTGAGCAGAAAAGGCAGAGTGGCACTCAGCAGAACAAAGTTGGAAAGCCAGCTGGTGTCTCTCATTAGAGACTAAGGGCTAGATTTACTAAGCTGCGGGTTTGAAAAAGAGGGGATGTTGCCTATAGCAACCAATCAGATTCTAGCTATCATTTTGTAAAAGGTACTAAATAAATGAAAGCTAGAATCTGATTGGTTGCTATAGGCAACATCCCCACTTTTTCAAACCCGCAGCTTAGTAAATCTAGCCTTAAGGGTGGCCACTTTTAGTGTTTTGGGTTTTGGGTTCTGATTAGCTTGAGGTTTTGGGTTCTGATTTGTTTTGCCAAAACACCTGACGAAAGGTTTTGGTTCTGATTTAGGGTTTTGGGTTCTGATTTATTTTTAAAAAAGCATAAAAAGGGTTAAAATCAAGTTTTTTGTTTATTTTTCACTCCTACGCTATTATTAACCTCAATAACATTCAATAACAATCATTTCCACTAATTTTCAGTCTATTCGGAACACCTCACACCTCACAATATTGATTTTAGGTTCAATATTTGATTTTTTGGTACAGCAGCAACAGTGAACGTATTTTGAAATAGCAGTACCTATTTTTTGGTACAGCAGCAACAGTGAACGTAGTTTGGAATTGCAGTACCTATTTTTTGGTACAGCAGCAACAGTGAACGTAGTTTGGAATTGCAGTACCTATTTTTGGGTACAGCAGCAACAGTGAATGTAGTTTAATATCTGATACGCATCTATGTGGACTGCGTAGTGGAGTGGCCCCAATTTGGTACCGGGGCCACAATATAAAACCCTCAACTGGTCTGAATTCCACTGCACAGCTATCTGGACTGCGTAGTGGAATGGCCCCGGTACCCAATTTGGTACCGGGCCCACAATATATCACCCTCAACTGGTCTGAATTCCACTGCACATATGGCTGCTCCTACATCCTCTGCAGCATATAGAGGGTGTAGTTCGAGCGCGTCACTACCTCTTGTTTTTGACGACCATGGTACAGAGCATTCATCATTGAGATCCCATCAAGTATGTCAAAGACAGACAGCGTCGAAGTGTTATTTGTTGACTTTGTGAACAAAAAAACTGTCCCTGTTGCAAATCTTCGTGCAATGAAGAGTGACTTTTTCATTTAAAGGCTCAAGCTTTCAAGTGTAGTGTTTATAACATCATTACACCAACAGGTAAAAATCCTTTTAATTGGGATAATGGAGCCACAAAGGAAATTGCACATATGTAATACCCGCACAATGTTACTGGCGTTGTCTGACACCACAAATCCCCAGGAGAGTCTAAGTGGGTTAAGCCACTGAGAGATTATTTCCCTCAGTTTCTGGACTGATGCACCACTGGACTCAGCAAGGACAGAGCACTGGACTGATGCACCACTGGACTCAGCAAGGACAGAGTACTGGACTGATGCACCACTGGACTCAGCAAGGACAGAGCACTGGACTGATGCACCACTGGACTCAGCAAGGACAGAGCACTGGACTGATGCACCACTGGACTCAGCAAGGACTTTTTTGATTTTTTTTTTATATTATTTTAAAAGGATTTTTGTAGAATTTTTCTTTTTTTTTTCTTTTTATGGAAGAATTTTTAATACTTTTGAAATAAATATGCACTTAGCAGAACAAAGCACAGGACAAAACGCACCACTGGACTCAGCAAGGACAGAGCACTGGACTGATGCACCACTGGCCTCAGCAAGGACAGAGCACTGGACTGATGCACCACTGGACTCAGCAAAGACAGAGCACTGGACTGATGCACCACTGGACTCAGCAAGGACAGAGCACTGGGCTGATGCACCACTGGACTCAGCAAGGACAGAGCACTAGACTGATGCACCACTGGATTTAGCAATGACTTTTTTGATTTTTTTTTAAAAGGATTTTTGTAGAATTTTTCTTTTTTTTTTCTTTTTATGGAATAATTTTTAATACTTTTAAAATAAATATGCACTTAGCAGAACAAAGCACAGGACAAAAGCACCGCTGGACTCAGCAAGGACAGAGCACTGGACTGATGCACCACTGGACTCAGCAGGACAGAGCACTGGCCAAAGCACCACTGGCCTCAGCAGGACAGAGCACTGGCCAAAGCACCACTGGACTCAGCAGGACAGAGCACAGGACAAAAGCACCACTGGACTCAGCAGGACAGAGCACTGGCCAAAGCACCACTGGACTCAGCAGGACAGAGCACTGGCCAAAGCACCACTGGACTCAGCAGGACAGAGCACAGGACAAAAGCACCACTGGACTCAGCAGGACAGAGCACTGGCAAAAGCACGAGAAATAGCAGGACAGAGGACCACCTAACACACCCTCCCTCTTCCCTGATCAATGCCCGAGTGAAGATGGCGGCGGCAAGCGGGGAATTTAAAGGTTCCGAGTATCGCGAGATCCGACAGCGGGATTATGACTCAGAATTGGCGGAAATACCCGGACAGTGCTCGGATCTGACCCGGATCCGCATTGTTTGGGGGGGCTCGGATTCCAGGAATCCGAGTTCGCTCATTCTTATTAGAGAACCATTGGGCTTGCAAAAAAAACACAAAATCCTATGCGGTTTTTGGCAAACTACTGGTTTGAAATCCAAATTGCATTTTAAAGCCATGTGTGAGGGAGATATTTTGTTTTATTTTGCGGGTTTCAATTGGCTCATCTCTAAATAGCATGCCACTATCTCATTGCTGATAGGAGCCAGAGGAGAGTAGGAGGTTGACATATTAATAGCCAAAATTGAGTTATAAAGTTGTTGTTTGCATTAATTGCAAGCTGGTCACTTATTTATTTGTTTTTACTAACTGCTTGTGCTGGGCTTTTTTTTTTAACTTTAAGTACTGTCTGTATTTTTTGTGTAAGTGACTGCCAAGAATTTCTTCAATCATCACCATGTTTATAGGTTAACAATATCAGCAATGCTTTTTATACATATAATGCTCAAACTGCAATCTCACCAGTTAGGACAATCTTGCAATTACTGCGTCTAAAATATCTGCCTTTTCCTCAGCGGTATGTCATGTCGTTTTGTAAACCACCGCTTAATACACAGTACCATTTGTATGTTTCCAGGTCTTGAAACAGTCAATGCAGTTTGAGCTCTAGCAGTTTTAAATCATGTCATTGATGTGCGCATTTGCCATTGATACATTGCACAGTTTGATAAATAGATGTCAAACTGCACAAAAAAACTACTGTTTGATAAAGCCACAACTTAGTAAATCCCGACACTCATAGCTATCAATAGAATCCAATACAATCACAATGCACTTTATTTAAGTATATAAACTGATTGTGCTGGTAGAATATTCGTATCAAATAACCATTCTGTTGCTCCCTCAAATGCTAAGTACAGGTATTTGTACAAGGCAGGAAATGAAAATTCTTGGTAATTGAAGTTCTTTCTTGGTGGGCAGCCAAAAGGCATTACTGGAAATTAAATGAAAATGCATGCAGATTTAAATATAGGTCAAAATATGACTGCAGATAGATGCCAATTATGTATAATATGTAGGGATATATAAATGGAGCTTAGGGTATTCTCTTTCCTTTTTCATTTTGTGATAAGGGAAAATACAGTTCTTTTGGGCTATTTTAGTGCGTAATAAGGATATCGGCTATGTCTTGTTTGGAAGCACATATTGCAGGTGGCAATACTTATTTATATCATTTATTTTCCTAGATAACTAGAGATAAAATATTGAGATAAAGTTATCTCAGGTTACAATATCTAGAATTAAAGACCTCCAGTACCTGCTATGAGTGAAATTTGTGAAGTTATTTGTTATTTCTGTCTGGCTACCTCATCTGTCAATGAACAGAGGGGCTCATGTAGAGTTGAATGTACATCTTTTCTTTGTGTGTGTAAAATTGACTTTTCCGTGCCAAAAATATGTACACTTTTCGCGGATGACCTCCTGGCAATCCTCACTAACACTAATTTACTATCAGAATTTCAGCAATACGAGCTATCTGGCTTTAAAATTAACTACTCAAAATTGGTAGCTCTCAACATCTCTGCGCCCGAGGCAGTAGTTGAAGGCCTGAAGCCAGCATTCTCATTCACGTGGCATCCCTCAAGACTCAAATATCTGGGGGTGTTTATCAACAAAGACAACACAAAGATTTTTGAAGACAATTTTACTCCTATCACCAACACAATTTGTAAGGATTTGAGAAATTGGTGCCCAAAAGGCTTTTCCCTGATAGGCAGAGTCAATGTGGTTAAAATGAATGTATTACCACGGATCCTCTACCTGCTTCAAACGCTCCCCATACACCTCCCCACTTATTGTTTTAAGACGCTACATAAAGCAGTCAGGGATTTTGTATGGAAGGGTAGGCGCCCCCGGTTTAAACACGATACACTTTATATGCGCAAGCACGCTGGGGGACTACAACTCCCCAACTTTGCATTATATTACGATGCGGCTCTGTTAAATAGGGTGGTGGACTGGACGAGACAGAGACTGGACAAACAGTGGGTCTGGATTGAGAGTTTCGTTATAGGCAAGGCACTCCAATTTTCACCATGGCTGCACTCACTCCCTAAAGTCATCCACCCGACTGTTACACCAACTCTGACTAGATGGGCCAGATTGCGCTCGGTTCCCCATATTTCCTCACGACACTCACCTTTGACTCCGATATTTGACAATCCGGGGTTTCCCCCAGGACTTGCTAGACAGACGTTCAGACATTGGATTGGGCCAGGGCTCCTCAGGGTCGGCCAGCTGGTGGACGCATCTGGGGTCTTACCTTTTGCCAATCTCCAATCTAAATGGGAACTCCCGAATGCTGAGATTTGGAGATACATACAGCTCCGCCATTTTCTGGGATCCTTGGAGATACGGGAATCTGTGGGAATCTGTGGGGCGGCCGCTTACACAGTTTGAATCTTTATGTACCTCTCCGCTATATCCTAGACATACTTTGTCTCTCATTTATAGTAACCTCATTGAACATGCCTTTAATAAACAACCCACCTTTAGACGAGACTGGGAGAGGGAGCTGACCTGCTCGATAAGTGAGCAAGATTGGAAAGATATCTTCTTATGCACCCAGTCGAGCTCGGTCAGTATACGGGTGGTGGAGACACAGTATAAGGTGATGACTAGGTGGTATAGATGTCCCAGCCTGCTGGCTAAGATGGTTCCTGGGGTGTCGAACATGTGCTGTATGTCAGCGCCGGGTACTCCGTTACATATATGGTGGGAGTGCATAGCTCTTAGAACTTTTTGGGATGCAGTCCTCCTAATTACTAAAGAAATAACGGGCGTTGAGCCACCTAATTGCCCTAAATACTGGTTATTGAATTATAATAAAATGTCCATCTCTAAATACAAAAAATCAACAATTAAAAACCTTAGCAACGCGGCAAAGGCCGTGATTCCGGTACATTGGAGGTCCCCGAATATCCCTACCATTGGAGAGTGGTTTGCCCGAATAGAATCCTATAGAATAATGGACGACATACTCTATTCCTCAAAGGACAAATACAGGGAGTATTATTACATATGGTTTGAGTGGCTTGAATTCAAGGATTCACCACTATATTCTCAGTGGAATAAATGAACCCCCCCTACTCCCTCCCCCTTCCTCCTGCTCTACCTTTCCGTCCCTCTCTCTTTATTTTTATACTGAACTACTGTCTCATCGTGTTCACGTATATATGTCTTTTTGTAATATTTTTGAGTATCTTTAATGCATTGTCCTATGCAAAATAGATATGTATGTAAAAGCTGTTTAATCTTTCAATAAAAAAGAGGTTTACAAAAACAAAAACAAATATGTACACATATGTCTGTATGTGTTACACTTATGGACGTGAAGGTATCAGTCAGGGTTGGCACAGGCTTTACCAATGCGCGGAGTCTAACGAACCTCCATGGTCTTCATCAAGAACCGCCACAAGGTGGGATGGTCATTTGCTGCCAGAGGATCGCAGGTCGCGGCCCTTGGAGTAGCCCACTGACATGATATGGAAGGTTGAGATGCTGCAGATGGAAGTCGGTACAACAACTGAGAACACAGTACAGGGGAGAGGTCTGAAGCCATGGTTCAAAGAGATAGCCGAGGTCCGAAACAATTTGGCAGTGCAGTACAGGAGGGAGATCGGGAGATGTGGTCAAGAGGCTGAGGTCAAATACACAGTCTATCAGCGTGGTGGTACAGAAGGAGCATCAGGAGTTGTGGTCTGGAGGAGATAGCCAAGGTCAATACCAATAACAGAATAAGGCAGACAGTAGCCAGAATAATCTAATAGCAGAGTCAGGGCAAGTAAGGATCATACATAGGGAAACTGGTAAATTGCACAGGGAGACAGGGAACAACACAAGAGACAGCATGGGAGTCAGATGCAAGTAACCTGTTGTTCTGACACTGTCACAGTGTCAGAGCGGCTGTTTTATAGCAACGGATTAAAAATCCCTGCCTCTTGGTCGCATAACCTCAGTACAGGAGAGCTGCTCACCCGGCAGCTAGACGGCTCAAGCAGCTGCAGAACGGGACCCAGGAGCGAGGATAGGGTAAGTACCTGACAGTATGTAGGTTTGGTCACATCTTAAAAGTACTACTTCTTATATTTGGAGAGGCAAAAGAGGGGGAAAAGCATAGGCCAAGCAGAGTAAGAATATGTTCATGTAGTTGCGACTGAGTTAGACCTGAACAGAGATACATATTCATCTGACAGATGGCGTACCTCTTGTGGATATTGCTTAACTCATTGCATTACTTAATTGATACTTTTATGTGAACGGCGGCAATAAAGAAGTTTTTCCCCTATAAAAATATAATGGGAATCAAAATATGTTTGGATTTTGTTTAATATTTATTGTGTTGTATTTAATTATTTTGTGATATTGCAAATGGAACTTTTGCCTTTTAATAGCATAGCCCAGACACTATTCTGTCTTATGTATATGACAGTTGTTAATATTATTATAATGTGTACAAATAGATTAACATTTACTAACTGTAATCCCAACGCATCCACTATGCCAACGTGGTACGTAAGTATACACACCTGTTACTCTTAGCGTAAACCTTGAGCATTTACTAGTCTTGTAGAGCTGGTCTCATCTTGAGATGCATCCGACTGAACATATACACATAAGTTTGCTTCTACATGCATGTGGCTTTTGCTGATTTCATTCGTGGTGCAAATACTTACTACTATATATGAGCCTCAGAGTGTTCAAGTCTGGACACAGGACAGAACAAAGGCATACTACATTGCAGTGGCATTAAGTCCTGGAAGCCTGGTCTATTTAAAATGTTGCCGATTATTACCTATTCTACTTTTGCTTAGACTATTAAGCAGATGTAACAGTAAAATCATCAAAATTCATATGATAAATTTTCAAAATTTTTCATTTTAACAATCATATTAAATTTATCATAGTATTTGCAGAGATGAGCAAATAAATTTGGCTAAATTCAAAACTTCCTGAATGTCAGTGAAATAACTTTGTAAAGATCATACGGAAACATTTTGGGTTTTTTTAAAATAAAAATAAAAGTGACATTACAAACAACTTTTTAATGCTTACATTGTTTTTTAAAAATCTAGAAACACAAGAATTCACAAAAATATTGTTATTTGTACATTTTACAATAAAGCATTTGCATAAACAAGTGTTAAGTTCTATTCTACTTCTTAAATGTTTTGAACATCCCCCTTGTCTTGTATATAATTTACCCATGGAATGGCAAGGTAAAAGTGACGTTCAAAATTGTGTAGCCGAAACTCATCTTACCTCTCCAAAATAACCTGTTCCACACAAAATGTTGTTTTAGCTCACCTCTACCCCCCACTCTGGAAGTATGCATATTAGACTGCTTCAACATATGTATAGGACTTGTTGAAGCATGGCAGTGGTATGCAAGTACTGAAAACAGCTCAATCAAAACTAAGGGTACAATAGACCCCATTAAACTGCATAAGGTTTCCAAAAACATACTAAAAAAAAAGATATATTCATTATTGAAGGATTATGCAATATTTACATTCAGTGGTTATGTTATTAGCTTCACCTTCCTTGTACTGGGTAACTGTACAAGGAAGCCTGAATTGGCATGGATTCAACAAGGTGCTGTAAACATTCCTTAGAGATACTGGTCCATGGTGACATGATAGTATCACACAGTTACTGCAGACTTGTTAGCTGCACATTACTGCTGCAAATCTTCCGTTCCACCACATCTCAAAGGTGCTCTATTGGATTGAGGTCTGATGACTGTGGAGGCCATTGGAGTACACTGAGCTCATGGTTATGTCCCTGGAACCAGCTTGAGATGGTGTGTACTTTATAACATGGCACATTATCCTGCTTGAAGCAGCCAGTAGAAGATGGGCAGCAACAATACTCAGGTAGGCTGTGGCATTTAAACAATGCTCAATTTGCATTAAAAGACCTACTGTGTGCCAAGAAAACATTCCCCACACCATTACACCACCACAATCAGCATGCATAGTTAACTCACAGCAGGATGGAACCATGGACTCATTTTGTTTACAGCAAATTCTGACCCTACCATCTGCATATGCAGCAAAAATCAATATTTGTCAGACCAAGTGACATTTCTCCAATCTTCAAACATTCAGTTTTGGTGAGTCTATGCCCACGGTCACCTCAGTTTCCTATTCTTACCTGACAAGAGTGGAACACTGTGTGGTCTTCTGCTGCTCTAGCCCATTCACTTCAAGGTTCAACATGTTGTAGATTCATAGATTCATAAATAATCTTCTGTAAAACACTGTTGTAACACATGGTAATTTGAGTTACCCTCGACTACCTGTCAGCTTGAGTCAGTGTGGCCATTCTCCTCTGATCTATCTTACTAACAAGGCATTTTTGCCCACAGAACTGCCACTCACTGGATGTTTTATGTTATGCGAATCATACTCTGTAAAACCTAGAGACTGTTGAGCATGAAAATTCCAGGAGATCAGCAGTTTCTGAGATATGTAAACCGCCCCGTCTGGCACCAACATTGAATCCGTGGTCAAAGTCACTTAGATCACACATCTTCCACATTCTGGTATTTGGTCTAAACAACAACTGACCTTCCTGACCATGTCTGCACGCTGTTATTCATTGAGTTTCTGCCACATGATTTACTGCTTTGATATTTCTATTAATGAGCAGGTGTACAGGTGTACTGAGTGGCCTTGATCCTGAGATTGTACCAATCAACAGTGGGATAAAACTAGGGCCTGTCACTAGTCAGGATCAGAGTGTCCACATTAATGCTCCTTTATTCTGGACTTCAGAGTATCTGGGATATTCAACTCCTGTTTTTGAGCAGATATAACAGTCTCTCCAGCAACACAAGTGTCACTGTTAGCACAATACAGGCTATTTCCAGCACGATGGCTTAGTGGTTAGCACTTCTGCCTCACAGCGCTGGCGTCATGAGTTCAATTCCCGACCATGGTCTTATCTGTGTGGAGTTTGTATGTTTTCCCTGTGTTTGCGTGGCTTTCCTCCGTGTGCTCCGGTTTCCTCCCACACTCCTAAAACATACCGGTAGTTTAATTGGCGGTTATCAAAATTGACCCTATTCTCTCTCGTTGTCTGTCTGTGTGTGTGTGTGTATATTATGGAATTTAGACTGTAAGCTCCAATGGGGCAGGAACTGATGTGAATGAGTTCTCTGTACAGCGCTGCGGAATCAGTAGTGCTATATAAATAAATGGTGATGATGATGATGATTGTTCAGAAGACTCATTGATACACACATCATACAGAAATCGCTGATATATAACGATACTGTCACAGGTGTTGAAACACATGCTTGATGCCTTCGTTAACATTTTACTGCAGACTCTTAATAAGGATTTGAAGAGGGTCCTTGTTAACCACACCTCTGGGGATTTAAGTTTTTTAGCTCCAGCTCTGCCTCCACGATTCCAGAACTCTTACGCTTGTTTCCCCTGTTTGTTGACTGTAATCCCAATAATGTCATCAGCACCAAACCACATGGGGCACCAGACAGGAAACGGTCCAATTAGGGGCATGGCTACACCATAGGCAGGCCCAGGCCCCCAGGCCAGCATAATTACCTTCTCTATTTCTTCTACTCAATTTCAGATTTTCTCTCCACTCCACCTTTATCTATCACAATTAATTGACTAGTTTGATGCCTGGTTACTTATTTCCTATCCTTTGACATAACTACTATCATACTAGGAGATTTCAACATTCCCATTGACAACCCTACTGTCTCTGCTGCTGCAAAACTTCTTTCACTTACTTCCTCCTTTGGGCTCTCCCAGTGGACTTCATCACCCACCTACTGTGAAGGACACGCTCTTGATCTTGTCATCTCTTGCTTCTGCTCCTCTCTAGTTTCTCCAATTACGCCTTCCCACAACCACCTTTCACTCAGCCTCACTTTACCATATGCTCCTGTTGTTGCACTCAAATACACATGCACCTAAAAACGCTCAATCCTCTTCTCATCTTTGCTAAAACTATTTCATATCTACCCTGCCCTGCACTTATCTGGCTGCCTCTTGTACACTCACTTCAACCCAAGGCAATGCAGATCCAACCATCACAGATTTTAGCTAAAGTGCCCCAATGATGAAGTTACGAAACACGTTTGGTTCTACCTGCACACCACACAGATTACTACTTTATAACTGTCTTCTCCTACACTCTAGCAATCATTGACTTTTAACTCCCCAAACCATATTTACACCACCACTCCATCTTTAATATTATCTTTACCTTCATTTTCACCCCATTACTCCTATCCTACACTTATACGATTACTCTGACCTTTATCCCAGTAATATTTTTCTTTTACAATTCCAACTATACACCAAACCTTATGCCACATCTATCCCTGCTTATTCATCCATTCCACACACTCCAAATGTATCCCCCTGCATAACCAGTGTATTTCCCGCTTTTCACCCTTGTTTGTTTTCCATCACTTTTCATACTCCATCTATACTTTGACTTTTGATTAACTCATTATATTGCTTTTTTTTCTTTATTTTGCTATCTACCTTCTGTATATCCAGACTTTAATTTATATTGTTATTTCACTTACATACATCCCTCCATACAACTGCTAACCTATATATACGTAATTACTATTATCCCCACACTTGCTCTCAAATTTTATTCACATTTCTACACTATTTCTACCTTTACACATATATATTTCCACCCATATTCCTCCTCATATTTGTCTTTCATTATCTTTCCTTTTCTATCAATTCCATTACCCATTCAGTTTGCCTGTTTTCATATTTCGTTTTTCATTTTCCTACTTTATATTTAAGTTACTTCCAATTTCTGTCTATGTTTATTTATTACCTATTTATTTATTGCATCTATACCACTATCCGTGGCCCGCTATCTGCACACTCATCACTTTCCATCTATATCCGTTATTCACAATTGCACTTATCATCAGAATGCTGTTTTACTGCTTTTACTAATTCTAAGTATTTTTCCTTAGCCCTCCCAAATGCCTTTGTTGTGCAACTTCTAACTCCTCTCATCCTTCTCAACCAAATGAATCCCCCATGAGCTCTCTACCAATAAGCCAACGGGGGTATCACTGTTTTCTGGGATAGTAGATTAATGTTATCTGGGGTATGTGAATTATTAGTGTTATAGTCAGGACTGTGTGTATTATTAATGTAATTAATAAACACTGTGAATACAAAGAGGTCATGATTCTACAGCCATATCATGCCACACTTTCCAAGATGAACCATTTCAAATTAGTCTACTCCTATTTCACTACTTAACGTGCAACTGCAAATCTTAGTGATAGAGTTCAATCTGTACGATAATTACTCCTGTCTGTTCACATGAATATGAGACATGCTGAAAGTACTGAACGCTCTCCATATCCATATGCTATCCACAATTTTCCAGCAGTTATGTAAGGTCACAGCCGTTAGAAAACCATCAAGATAAACAGGAGCTGACTATTATATAGAGAGTGAAATGAGTGATATAATATTTTATAGTGCATATAAAAAGTCAGCACTGTTTGAGCCTTTCATGATAACCATATTACACAATATTATACACATGTGAACCATATACTGCCTGAGCCTATCCTGTATTTAATCTGGGTAATGTTTTGATTTGGGTCTACACACACAGTCTTTCAGAATAAAATACAACTTGCAGACCATGTGACAAAAACCCCCCATAATATAAACAAATCCTAGCTCTATCAGTGCACTAATACATGTTAACCAGACAGCTAGGCTGCTTACCAGCATAAATGTCAGGGCTTTATTTTACCCATAGTTGTCTTCTCTCCAAGAAACCTGGTAAGCTTCCCAAATTAGGGCAGGAATTTCCAGAAGTTCAAGAGAGAAGGCATTTTTTTCACAGAGGCACTTACCTGTCTGCAAGGAAGACAGGAATGTAACATGATGACACACATCCAGGGCGCCTCAATTACTTTAAAACTGTGCGGCGACCGCTGACCATACCTTCCACGGCCG
This sequence comes from Mixophyes fleayi, assembly GCF_038048845.1. NCBI lineage: Eukaryota > Metazoa > Chordata > Amphibia > Anura > Limnodynastidae > Mixophyes > Mixophyes fleayi. The sequence goes on along the minus strand of NC_134403.1, from coordinate 159,258,592 downwards.
TCGCACAGCGTTCAGATAAATCCACGGGGAGGGGGTTAGGAGCTATGGACCGATCGGGCGCCGATTTTGACAGTGTGCCGGGTGCCGATTTTTAAAGTGTGCCTGCGGTGGCGGAGGGGGCGCCGATTTTTAAAGTGTGCCTGGGGGGGGGGGGCGCCGATTGTTAAAGTGTGCCTGCGGGGGATGGGCGCCGATTTTGACAGTGTGCCCAGGCACCGGCCCTGCACACATCACATCATGACGCAGAGCCGTAACTAGGAATTTTAGTGCCCTGGGCGAGGAAGAGCACTGGCGCCCCCCCCCCCACACACACACACACACTTACCTTGGTAGTTGTAGATGGTCTCTCCCAGCCGTGACGAAAGCTTGGCATTGCGCCCTGGGAGGTCACAGTGCTCTAGTTACAAACCCAATTTGTATAATAAATAAAAACAAAACAAGAAAAACACAAACAACTTTCTAACAACAAATAATGTTAGCAATCACAAAACAAGCCTGCACAACCAGCGGCTCATCTCTGTGATGACAGTTCCACAAGTGTATTATGTGGCTGGCTGGATACAGTGTTAACTATGGTTCTCCAGCTTTTGTCGAACGACAGATTCCAGCTTGCCCTCTGGTAGGGAATGCTGTGCTTTGTAGTTCCACAACACTGAAGAGCCAGAGGCACCGATAAAATTAATTGACTGAAAGCCTACTTACCTTGAAGCTGGTATTCTGTCCTGTCTGCTTCTCCTCTGTAGCTTCTCCGGAGCAGTGCAGGGGAGTGTAGTCCATTCATGTGGGAAGCTTTTATCGCTATACAAAGTAAACATGCTATGTAAATTCATTTAGCCACTATGTTGTTCAGAACATTGCGGCTGCAGAATTTTTACAAGAAATATCTGCTGATTTTTCTCATGCCCCCATTGAGGTGTAAGGAAAAGTCCGCTGAGAAATTACCGTAGTAACGGTAAAAATGCACAGCCGCGATGTTCCTCAGAACATAGCAAGTAATTGAATCTGCCACATAATGTACAAAAAAATGATTATAATAAGAAGATTGTGCCTACCTGCCATACTCAAGTTTGTCCGCAGCTCTTCCAATCGGCAGCCACCAGGACTCCATCAACATCAGCAGAAGAGGAGGAAGAAGGTAAGAGGGGAGAAGAAGGGGTAGCTGTGAGGGACACAGAGAAAAAGTGGGTGTTGGGGCAAATGGTAGAAGGTGAGGAGATGGATAAAACAAAGGGTGGGCAAAGAAACACAAGGGGAGACAGAGTTGCACAAAATTAAACACAGACAAAAAGTGGGGGTAAGAGATGCACAGACAGATAAGAGAGATGCACAGACACACATACAAAACTGCAGACAGAGAGGAAAACACAACAGGGGACACAGAGTTCAACAAAATTAAAGACAGACACAAAGTGGGGGTAAGAAAGAGACAGACACAGAGATGCACAGACACAGAAAGGGGGGGGGGGGCAGAACCACACATACATAGAGGAAAACACAAGAGGGGAGAAGAGACGGGGGGGGGGGGTTCACAGAGTTCAACAAAATTAAAGACAGTTACAAAGTGGGGGTAAGAAAGAGAAAGACAGTCACAGAAAACAGAGATGCACAGACATACAAGGGGGGAGCAGAGCAACACATCTAAAATATCAGATAGAGGAAAACACAACAGGGGAGAAGAGACAGGGCTGGGGGACACACAGAGTTCAACAAAGTTAAAGACAGTCACAAAGTGGGGTAAGAAAGAGACAGATACAAAGATACACAGACACAGAAAGGGGGAAAGCAGAGCCACACATACAAAATAGCAGGAAGAGACAGGGGGTGAAAGATAGAGACAGGCAGACAGAAACACTGTGGGAAGTGAGGGGGGAGGGGTGGATGCTTACCGACAGCAGACAGCAGGGGAAACGTTGCTGGTATCATGTGACCAGGAGCAGAGAGGTCAGGGGGTGAGCCTGTGCAGTGTGCACATGAAGAGGCCACGCCCCCTGTATAATCAGAGTGGTCGCATGCTGCCTCTATACTGGAACAGGCAGCATGCGGCCAAATGTATAGAGATACGGGGAGAGGGGGGAGCGATTTTGCTAGGGGACATATCTAGCATCACAGTAAGTGTGGCCGTGGCGCCCCCTTGGCTTTGCGCCCTGGGCGGTCGCACCGGCCGCACACCCCTCGTTACGGCTCTGTCATGATGTACCACCCATCTGGGTATGATGACACATTAAGTTGTGACATTAACTTGTTGTGATATTAAGTTACATCCACCTGTTCCTTAGGTACGTTTGGGCCTGAATCATCAAGAAACGCATTCTGAGCGCAACTCGTGCTTAGTATTATACGCACGTATTTAGGCTTTACGCACTCCCGAATTCATCAAGGCACGGATTTCTAGATACGTGTGCTTCTGAAATGCTTCTGAAATCAGAGGCAGGTCTGCGTGCTCTTCTACACAAGATGCTGCAGGATACGTCCACTCCAATATGTGGATTAAAAATTTGCAAAAGAACACACAGGGAAAACAACTGACTAAATTAAGGTTGCCTGATATTAATATATGCATTAATGATAAAACATTTAGAAAAAAGATATATATATAATTTTTTCCCCATGAAATACATTTATTAGAATGTTGTTAATGTCTAGTGAACGTAAAATACATTTTTACAATTGCTCGTGATTGCAAACACATGTTATAGCATGCATACAAGACTGTCAACACTACTGACTCAGACTAGACCTTTAGCTGGACCTTTATGTGGGCCTCTAATTCCCAGTGCCTGATTGAAAATGAGTCCATCATGACAATGTGTTCTGACACCCTTTATTCAAATTGTACAGTCAAATTACACCACAGATGCCTACTCTCCCGGAATGTCTGGGAAACATTTGAATAAGGAGGAAACCTCCCAGCCTTCTAAGGCAGTAATCTAATCTCTTGGGCGTGTTTAACTACTACAAGGTGTGTGGGGCCATAATGTAAACCAAAATCTCCTGTAGGCAAGTTAGAATAAGAATGCTGTATTGGCCACACTATATGCAATACATTTAAGTCTAGCACTGTCTGAGTGTATATATATATATATATATATATATATATATATATATATATACATATATATATACACAAGTTAACCCGTGCATGATACTCATGCATTCTAGTCAAATCAAGCTACTTAAGGCGTTAAAAAGGTTCTTGTCATGCATTTGGGCCATAGCCCAGGCCTCCTCAGGGGAAGAGCGTTACTTCCCGACGTAAGCGCCCTTTTTTAACGTGGTTTTGTCCACATGTCACCACCTCATCATTCTTCTCCATCACCTCATCCTTCATTTTCATCGCCACATCTATCCAGATGTCTATCCAGACACAGGGATCTCTCTCAGCGGTCCTGACTATCACACTCCTCTCACTCTGTCACCCCCGGCAACCACCAACCACTCCCCACTGTCACCCCCGGCAACCACCAACCACTCCCAACTGTCACTTCTCCTTCAAGAAATATATATATATTTTTTTAAAATCTTTATAAACACTTTTAACAATTAACAAATTAAATTAACAAATTAAAAACATCTTAGTATACCAAATTTCAGCCCTTTCTGAATTTTTTTTCCACACACACTAAGAATTTAGTAGGTCAGTGTATAACTCCGCCCAGCAGGTGGCGCTGCAGCTTGGTTTTATTTTTTCCACACACACACAGACAGACTAACACACGCCACTAGGCATTTGTATTATAGATATATATATATATATACATATATATATATATATATATATATATACATGTATATATATATATATATATATATATATATATATATATATATATGTATATATATGCATATATATTAAAATACTAGACAGCCATCACAATAGAACACACTTATACCTCCAGCACTGTCTGAAACTGTCCTGATATTACATGGTCATATTACTGTACACTGCATTATATATATATATATATAGAAAATTGCAGGCTTTCTCTGGAGTCCAGGAGCAGACTCTCAGAAAGGGAGTGTTGACATGTATGCACTATATTACATACTTGCCAACTCTCCCGGAAAGTCCGGGAGACTCCCGAAATTCAGGTCAGTCTCCCGGGCTCCCGGGGGCACTGGCATTTCTCCCGGATCCAAGATTTCACCGAGAATCGCGTCATTTGACATTTGATTGGCGTGGCCAGCCCCCTTCCGCCCTCCAGTCACGCCCCCAACTCCCGGAAGCAAGTTTCCGGGAGTTGGCAAGTATGCTATATTATATACCTATAACTTCGGTACTTTGTACCCTAGGTGCAAGCCTTTCAAAAATTTATAAAATATGTTTAAACCTGAAGTATCACTTCCACTTATGACCACAAGGTCATACAATGCAGATACCTTACCTACTGTATATTTATTTTATAATGTAGTTTATAGAGCATATATTTATAGACAGGACTGGGACATGCTAGCCAGAAACTCATGACCCATTAAGTTGCAAAAAGAAAAAATGCCATTTGGTTATAGTCATACACAAATTACGAAATGACTCCTCCTACAATCACTGTGAGGTGCTGTGCTAGACAGTTTAATGAGGATGGCAGAATTAGGGGACGTATGCGGAAAGGTAGAGGTCTTTTAAGGTTTTTAAATATTTTTTGCATGATGTTCCAAAGGAACAAATTTTCGGGAAGCCGTACATATTAAACATTCCAGATAATAGATTCAACACCTGCAGATTATACATGTATGCTATGCATAAATCAAACATTTATTGAAGCATTTCAGAAATGTAAGAGTAGAATGGCACCCATGAAAATCATGTGTATTTGGAATCCACCCATCCCAAAATATTGTGCTTGAATCCTTAAAGTACTGTAACTAAATCACAAGCCACTAACTTACACAAATGAATACCCCATTTAAACAAAGCAACTACAGTTTGAAACTTTCATTTGCTGATCTGGAAACAGAGTTCAATTTGGAAAAGACTGTCAGCAGTGTGAAACTAAAGAACATGTTACTAATTGTTGAAAGAATGCTAAATGCTGGTTTAAAGACAGAAAACAGCAGAAATTGGATATAAATAGTGTTTTCTGAAGCGCTGACTTTGTTTCCGTCCACAGTGATAGACAAAAGGAAGGTGTAATTATAGGAAGTGTCTCAACTTTAACAGTTACTGCTTGCACTATTTTTTGCCTGCAACAGACATGTTACAACATATATATATACAAGTTAACCCGTGCATGATACTCATGCATTCTAGTCAAATCAAGCTACTTAAGGTGTTAAAAAGGTTCTTGTCATCTTCATCGCCACACACACACACACGCCGCTAGGCTTTTATATATTAGATAATGCTAAGAATTTAGTAGGCCAGTGTAATATATAACTCCGCCCAGCAGGTGGCGCTGCAGCTTGAGCACTCTGTCACCCGGTAGTTTCTTACACACACACACACACACACTAACACACGGTGCTAGGCTTTTATATATTAGAGATATATATATATATATATATATATATATATATACATATATATATATATACATATATATATATATATATATATATATATATATATATGTTTATACATATAGGTGCTGGCCTAGGTCCTGCATGTTCATGTTATTATTAGGTATTGAAAAATGTTTGAGAATTGCAAGTAAACTGATTGGCTATGTATGTACATGATTTAATTTTTATATTATCATAATTACCAAGAAATTTTGACTGTATGAATTATGATGAAGTATTTATCAACATTATCAACGTCAACATCATCATCAACATTTATTTATATAGCGCCAGCAAATTGGCTAGTGCTTTACCAGTGGGAAAAACGTAGTAATAGACAATACTGGGTAATGCAGGCAAAGAGGTGAGAAGGTCCTGTTTGCAAGTTCACAATCTATGGACGTATGTTCTTAAAGCTATATGCAGTAGAAGATTGTCAAAGAAATATGCACCATCTTCATAGAAAATTACGTAGACGTTTGTGGAGCACAGAAGCATAAAATGGGCATGGTCAATTAATGATGACAGTGATTTGTCTGGTGTCTGCATAATTTGGCTCAATCAATGACGTGTACATTGAATTGCCATTTCCAAAATCTATCAAGCAAATACATCACAGACCATCTGACCAATTTAGTGCAAAGACTATACCACTGACAAATATACATTATAGACAGCTTTCTTGTGACAAATATTCAATACAGAGAGCATTCTGGTGATCAATATACAATAAAGAGAACATTCTGGTGATCAATATACAATGGAGAGAGCATTCTGCTGATCAATATACATTATAGATAGAATTCTGGGGACTGATATACAATACAGAGAGCAGTCTAGTAACTTCTATACAATAAAGAGGTATAAAATTACAACACATTTTCCCCGCTAATTTTGTCTCACAGCAGAACAGGCCATTTCACAGAAGTGTGAAGTATTAGCGATACAATGGTAAAGTTCCACCTTTGCTTTGTGATTATGTGGAATACCATTTTGCACTATATTTGTAAATTCTTATATTGGGAAAATGAAAGTCTATGAATTGAGCTCGTACGACAACAGTCATTTCATTCTGCTATGTGATGTGCTTGTTGTAGGAGTGGGAAGAGTTAAGGCCAAATTCTGTCTGTAAAATGTGTACAATTTTGTGTCCGAATGTGGAACAACCCTTCAACCCATCACCTCTAATTTGTGTATTCCCCAATGTACTGGTTGATCTATGGTTCTGGAATCTGACTCTGGTATGTGCACTAGCTGACGTGTAGCAGGACGGGCCAGATCACCCATAAGGAAATCTAGACTTCCTCCTAGGCCCCAGTGGCCCTAAATCCAACAGGAGATATCCAAGTATAAGGGTAAGGCTTTGAGGTAAACTGTATTTTGAGAAGTATTTGTTCTTAAATATATATACAATATAAACATAAATTTCATGTAAAGATTTTAATTAACATAAAAAACAAACAAAAAATAATAGTGAGGAGAGAATTGTTGAAAGTGAGAAAACTTGTGAGTTGTTGAATCTGTTGTGTTTCCATATATAGGAGGCTGCATTATCCCCATCTTTATAGCAGAGTGTAGAGTATGTCTGAGTACTGGGTATATAACTGAGTGAAGATTATTACTGAACACTAAGAATATAAGTTTTGAGCATAAACACAGTGATATGTATGACTTAGTACTGGGGATATAACAAAGTGCATAGTATCGGTGGTAGTCATATTTTTGACTGTAGATATACAGACGGAAAAATGACTGACACGAAAATGGTGACAGGCTAAATGCCAGTATGTAAATTTTGCGGATAAAATAGTACCAACATTGTGATTGCTGACAGTGAAAATGCCAACTGTCACAATGTTGGAATTAAAACAGCAGTGATAAAAATAAATAAAGGGGGAAAAAAGCATACCGCCCTTCCCGGTCACATTAACCCTATACAAACAGCATGGGGTCCCCCCTATTTTCCTCCAACCAACCCTAATCTTAGCCAGCAGGGACTGGTGGCACCATAGCAGGGGAATCCACAGCAGGTGGTCCCCCTGCCATGATGCCAACCAGCCCCAGGCTCGTCAACACAGGGCTGTATCCCATAGAGATCCAGTAGGGGTCCGCAAAAAATTATGGGCCCCCTCCCTAGGTGCTGGCAGCACTAGGGCTCTTCCCAAACCTCTGGGTGGTGGGTGTGGGATAATGAAAGCCCAAGATGCCATGAACAATCTCGGCATTGTTGGTGCTTGAGGAATCACAAGTGCCAGCATGCCCTGCCTGCTGTGCCCCGTAGTACACCAATGCAAAATTTAAATAGAACACACCCCTCGTTTAAACCACCAAAGTTTATTTAAAAAAGTAAAAAACCCATTCATACTTATCAACTCTGTTCTTTCCTCTGTATATCCAGTCTTGTAAGCTTTTAATCCAAATTAAGTGATGAAAAATCCTCACTATTGTAGTAAGAATAGATGGAAATCCCAATGCTACAAGTCTCACACATTGTAGCATGTGGCTCTCTAAGTGCACACTCAAACTCACAATTGTCTCTCACTGACAAGCCACAGCCTCAATTTACCTAGGCAAGCATGTGCAAAATAACACATATAAGATATATTCACATTTGCAGCAATAATGACCTCAAACAATATGGCACTATTGGCAAACAGGTGAGGGAGTTGAGCAGCACTTTGGGAATAATAAATAAATAATGAAAATTAATAAATAATACTGTCCCTGATACACTGTTTATTGATAGCCTCAAAGTAGTCTCTGGCTACTGTCCTACTAGTAGTGGCTAGGGCAATGTTCACTTTAAGTTTGACTCTCACAATTAAGCATCCATGAAATGTTGATTTAAAGAGATCCCATATTCAGAAGTGGACTTTTGGATTATTTATTTTATGAATGCACAAGGTAATACTTTGAATCCTGCAGGTAGCAGGACAGGTATAGGCGGAACTAGACATTGGGACAGAAAGACTACAGTAATATTTCAGCCCTGGGTATCAAAATGGCTTTTGGGGTGGTTATTGTGACAGTGATGTCAGACAGTCCGATAGGGAATCAGAATGAATCTGCTGCACTCTAATTTGCCATCAGTCTGTAACTGTACTGTGATCTTGTGAAACAGGATAAAAGCCTTATCTCATGAGACTACGTTTTGCTGTCACTGCCTGGGAGACGCCTTGGATGGGATAGTACAGGTAGAGTGATGATTATAATGCAGACAGTAGGCCTGGGACTGGGGGAGGAGAAATATGCTCCAGGGCTGTAGACAGATATGTGCTACAGGTGAGAGAGGAACAAATGTGCTTCTTAGGAGGGTTGAGGCTAAGAAATATGTTACAGAGGTGAGGCAGAGGCCAAGTGTGTTGGAGGGGAGGGCAGGGCCGCACCTTAGAAGGTATGGCCACCCTCCTCTACATTTCTGTTCCCATCAGAAGTTTCACAATGTTCAATGGTATGGCACAACTGTAAACACATTCCTCTTTAGTATAGAAAATTCCACATGATATACATTTTTAAGTAAAAATTTTATTCCAGTTCTTTCAAATGAGTATGATGTCCCAATGTGCCCCTGAGACAAAAAAATGTTTAATAGAAAATGAATTGTGGTAACTGTTTGCAAAAAATAAATAAATTATAGCTTGCCCTTGAAAAAAGGAATGTTCTTAGAACAAAATGTTGTGAGTCCCTGTCCCCCTTTCCTATCTTTCCTCCTTTCCCATTTTATATAAACAAATAAAGCAAACTTGGGCTTGGCTTGGTGCAAGTTCGGTTCACGGACTTTTATATACTGAATAAAAATGTGTTGCCCTGTTAAGCGTCACCTGTTACTAAATATATGTAAAGCGCTACGGAATTTGCTGGCGCTATGTAAATAAATGTTGATGTTGATGATGATGATATATATATATATATATATATATATATATATATATATATATATATATATATACATACTGTATATTTATTTATGAACCTTGCCCACTTTCACAGGATTCTTCAAATTTAAGATCTGAAGAAATGACACAGATTAGGCACGAACAGGAAGCACACTAAGCCATTAGTAAATGAGGTGTTTCCTTCCGAGAGACTGCTCTTTTATTATTGTCTTCTTTGCCTGAACTTACAATTTTTACGTATGACAGTGCAATTGACTTTTTAAGGGATTTAGAGACACATTACATGCTGCCTTTTAGTTCTATTTTGGTCACACAAAGAACAGACAGAAGGTCTCTTAAAAATCAATGCTAATATTCCCCTAGGGAGGACCTGAGATGCAACTAGAATGGCATAATGTCACAATAACACCATTAAACTGCATCTGCCTCAAAAGAGGCTCACATATGCCATTTACTATGGTAACCCAAACACATGTTCAACTACTAAAAGCACTAGAGTAGGCTGTGTTTAATTAATTACACACTGCACAATGGCAGGACCACTTGTACAAGAGTTTTTTAAAAAAATGTGAGAATTGTCATTCCTGCATCGTAAAATCTGACACTTTCACAGCACTAAGGAGTCTATTTATCACTGGTCAGCAGTGGGACTAGTAAGAATCATTTTGTACTGTCCCTGGAATTTATCAAGCCAGGGCTTATTGGTGAGCACTGGTGACCCCCCTCCTAAAGTCTCAGATTTCTCCCTTGTTAAATTAAAAGCTGTGATGGCCATTCCCTCGAGAAGACTGCTGTTTTCTAAAGATTTTAGGCTCTTCGCAGCTTAGTAAATAGCCCCCTAAATCAAATCTAAGGCAAGATGTGAACATGTTCTATTTATTACAATTGTGTTTTAAATCTACTTGAATTCTTGATGCCATCCAAACAGAGGGGTAGTTTGCATAGCGTATCTTGCTTCCAAAAACAGACATTAGGATAATGAATGCAATTGCATGCCATTGATGTCCAGACACAACTGACACTTAAGACTGTATATCACTTGAGAGGCGAAATAGGGGAGGGAGAGGCAGACTAAAGTAGGTCATGTACAGTGAGGGCGCTAAAATGCAGATGCGGGGTGGGCTTGTTTTCACCCATATCTTTTGCACCCACTACAGGTCAGGTGTAAATGCTGGCTGATAGTGATGACTGAAACAGCATAGTCTTTGATTTATAAAGTACACATATGCGTGCTAGTAGTTATCACAGAACAACTGTATGCAACTAAGATATACTATAACTTATATACTATTATAACTTATATATTATATACTATATACTATAAAATGCATTGTATGTATTGTACACATTGAAATCTTATTTATGTAAAAAATTTAGAAAAATCATATTAAAAAAGAAATTATATTTGAAAATAAATATTTATATAATACTTTTTAGAGTTGTTATTTTGCTTTATGCTAAAATAAAAGTTTTATGTGTTCTGGAGTAGGGGCAGATCTAGAGTTTTATTTTACGGGGGCGATTTAGTCCCCACAACCTTTTGGACAGCTAAGTCCGCCTGCAATCAGAGCGGCTGGGGCAGCACACTCTCCCAGCCTGTCTCACAATCAGAGCGGCTGGGGCAGCACACTCTCCCTGCCTGTCTCACAATCAGAGCGGCTGGGGCAGCACACTCTCCCAGCCTGTCTCACAATCAGGGCGGCCTGGCAGCACACTCTCCCTGCCTGTCTCACAATCAGGGCGGCCTGGCAGCACACTCTCCCAGCCTGTCTCACAATCAGAGCGGCTGGGGCAGCACACTCTCCCTGCCTGTCTCACAATCAGGGCGGCCTGGCAGCACACTCTCCCTGCCTGTCTCACAATCAGGGCGGCCTGGCAGCACACTCTCCCTGCCTGTCTCACTATCAGGGCGGCCTGGCAGCACACTCTCCCAGCCTGTCTCACAATCAGGGCGGCCTGGCAGCACACTCTCCCTGCCTGTCTCACAATCAGAACGGCCGGGCAACACACTCTCCCTGACTTTTTCTGCCGAACGGACCTGCACATAGTGTGCAGCCGTCGGCAGCAAGCCCCTGCTAGGGGGCTTGATGTATCTGCCACTGTTCTGGAGTGACCTATTGTACTTACGCATGTGCATATGCTGCAGTCTGTTCTGTGTAGCTGCGTACTGCAAGTATTGGTTAGGCAGAGCATTCTTCCACCCAGATTTAAATCAAAGTGTATCAAAAATATCTTGAGATATGCTTGAATTTGAACTACCCTCAAGTTGCACGCTCCTTTTAAAAATGCAACTTACGTGAAAGTTGCAATTGGACATGAATCAGTCACAGAGAGTCAAAATAGGTTATTTACACAAAACTGTGAGCCCACAGCACAAATGACAAGTGAGGCTTTTTGGATGAACGCACTTAAAGGGCGACAGGGTTTGTTACAGACTGAACATTTACTTGAAGGGGTTAACATCGTGTAGGGCCCGACCAATGGTAGTTCTTGTGGGAGGGTCCTGGGTTGAATATAGCAGAAGTCACTTCCTGGTTGTTTCACTCTCCAACACGAGATCCCACCCACCCACTCCTGTTTAAGGAAGTGTTCGTTACATGTTGGGCATAGGAAGGCACTGCATTCAGCGGCTGATTAGTGGGCGCAAAGGTAGTTGGCCGCAGGTCACTGTCCCCTTAGAGGCACTGGTAACTCCTTTTGGTCCTTCGGTGAGGAGGGTCCCTGTCCGGCTCGGTGAGGGAGGGTAGCGTGAGTTGAAAAGGTTGGGGGCCGTCACTCTGATGCCAATTCAGTGCACGGTAGTTTGGGATGTGTTTCGCATGGTGTAGTGGATGTACGGCGGTTTGCGTCAATTCCACGTGTCTGGTGTTATCAGCTTGGGAGCTGTACTGCAGTGCCCTTTCTCCGCCACCATAGGTTTAGCTTAATTTAATAATAAAAGTTCTCCATTTTTTCAGCAAAGTTATTCACGACTCCGTGTGTTTATTTATATTATGGTTAAGAATGTATAAAGTTGTTGTGAAGTTCATGTGGACATACACGGTGAGCCCTTTATACTGTTTTTTGACATAATGTAGTTATTTTGATGCAAAATAAAATGTATCCCTTCAACTGAAATAGTGAATACTTTTAATATGCAATATATGTCCATCCCCTATGGCTTTAATACCAAATTAATAGTTTGTAACTCCTCCTCCTGCTGCTTCTTCTTCATGTCAGCGGCCAGTGCTCCATGTGAGAGCACTGCCGGGACACTAAAATATTCATCTATTCTTCTTGAGACTATAACTGTGAAAATATGATGGGTTGCCATATCTACATTCTCATATAATTCTGAACTGGTGTTTTATTTCCATGGGTCATGAGCTTTTGCATACCCTTCCCCTTTGGAAACAATTGGTTACTTATTATACCATCAGATGTAGTATCAGGGACTACCAGGAAAAGCAGTCCAGTTGAACTTAACATTATTAAATTTTCAGTTCTGTTACATTAACTATTACAATGGATCCATTTGAATGTAGATCCTATAAAACTGAACTCTGATTGCTAATTTGGGTAAAAACACCCTTTCAAACTGAGTTTTTTTCTCTGAAAGATACATACAGCATAAACATAGCACAGTATGTTCACTCTTCCTGATTGTCTTCCTTGCCATATCAATTTCCCCTATGCACCCAAATCCTCCAATCCCTATTTCTTTTACCATGCCCCCATTTGAGGTGCATTATACAAAATGTTATAAATACACACCTAAAGTTCCAAGCTAATGAGAACAATTCCAAGGTACACCTGTTTACAAAAAGTGTCAAGTTATTTAATGTTAAAATCATCCTTAATTCATAGACAATCAATGTTGGTCCTACTTTTAAATCAAAAAGCTTGTCATATGCAAGCTAATTACTAGTCATATAAAAATGCAAATATGTGTTTGTGAATTAATTCATAGTATTATGTTGAGGTGGCTCAGATGAAATCCGTATCTAGCCATGGGTTAAAATCTGAAAAGGGGAGATTAAATGAATGTATCTCTTTGATTTTTTCTAAACTCTTCTGCTCTATCCATGAGGTACTTATGACTAGAGATGCTCAGGCTCGGTTTTCTGAAAACCGAACCCACCCGAACTTAGGGGATTGCGAGCCGGCTCAGTACTTTTGCATGTCCTCAGATCTGAATTGAGGCAAACCGTCATCGCTGCGTTGTCGGATCACGCTGGCTTTGGATTCAATAAGTACTTCCCTCCCCAGGAGATCCAGCGCCATTACTCACACAGAAACAGGGGTAGCAATGTTCTTGTCACTCTCCATTCTCCAGTGACATTGCTCAGTGCCATTGCTCATACAGAAACAAGAGGGGTAGCATTGTTCTTGTCACTTGACAAAAATTGACTGGAAATGACTGGAAATTAATATTATTGAGGTTAATAATAATGTAGGAACAAAAAAGAGCCAAATTATTTGATTTTATAAAAAAAAAATAGGGATTTTGGAAAAAATAGGGATCCAAAACCTAAACACGCGAGGGCAATTTTGCCAAAACCAAAACACGACGTTAATCGAGATCCAAAACCAAAACCAAAACACGGGGATCCGTGAACATCTCTACTTATGACTAGAGAGTTCCAGACACTTGGTTACAGATGAGTGCCCAATACCAATTTATGACACAGGTCGTAAAACCTCTCAAATGCTCTCTTTAAGGTTTTATCAATAACATCAGTAATATCCAACAAAAAGACTGCTCACATTCTTGGTGATATTTATGACATCTCAATGAAGTGAGAGAGCAGCTGGAATGAGTTTGAATGCAGGGAAATTGGGACACAGGAAAATGTCATACGTTTGGCATATGAATAAAAGGAAAATTATGACCTGTTGTGTGTAGATAATATCATCTTTGTAGGACATTCTGGTAAGAAGTTAGGCCAGTGTAAATAAACACTGTCTTTGTAACTGCAAAGTAATTTACATTTACACAGACTTTCTACTTGTGGCATCACAGTGGAAAGGGGAGCTTTGGGTACCTGTATAAAATGTCCTGTAAATCTAAAAGATTTTTTTCACTTTTGGAAGTCAATTTCATATTGAGAATTATCCCTTTATTTCATGCACTCCCAGCAGACAAAAATTGATCATTTGTAAGTTTACCATTTCTGTGGTTTATTACTTTTTATTTTTCATCTTAAGCATTGCAAATTTATTTTCCATATTAAGTTACAGTTAATAAGTACATGTCTCTGTGTTTTTACTATTTCACATGTCAGACTTTGCTTGATTTTAGAATGCTACATAGTTGAAACAGTGGAGATCATTTGGTTTATGATAACTCTGGGTCATCAGAGATAATTTGGTTTATGATAACTATGATGCAAGTAAATTGTGATAGATTAGTTTAATGGGAGAACTAAAGGCTTCCTGAGTAAGAGTGTTAGCTCTTCACAAAAAACCTTGGTGTGACATAATTGGTAATGTAAAGTTAGTGTGTGGGATAGACAGGGAGAGTTTTAATAATTTTTAAAAAGTCCAGTGATTTACTAAACTGCGGGTTTGAAAAAGTGGAGACATTTCTTATAGCAACCAATCAGATTCTAGCTTTCATTTATTTAGTGCACTCAACAAAATGACAGCTAGAATCTGATTGGTTACTATAGGCAACATCTCCACTTTTTCAAACCCGCATTTTAGTAAATATACCCCCAGGTATTTATTTGTGATTAACCCATTGTCACACCCACATTATGCAGGCTCAGGTGTATGCTGCATCGTGAAACCCTGCCCTAATTTCTCAGCATAAATAAAAATGTTCTAAAAATGTTGAGTTAGTACTATGTACATGGGCATTCTTGCCCAATACCCTGACCTCAATATTGTATCTCCTCTACTCCTGCTGTTAGCTGTCACCTGCTAAAAGTATAAAAAATGTAAACACTTATTTTAAAATTCTAAGAATTGTATTCATACAAGCGATCGTGATAAATTAGTATTTTATACTGACAACACAATCATTGCTTTTCACAACCGGTACTTCCATGATGATTTCTCCCGAAATGGGTAGCATTTGGGGAGAAAATTGAGAGCAGGAAAGTAGTATGGTAATGGGAATACTTACTCTGTGGGGAAGGCTATCTACTGAAATATGGGAGGGGCTAGGAGTATGAGCATTCCCTGTCTGTATATGGAAATATATAACTGTCACCTGTAGCCTACATTTCTACTTTTTTAGAGTGACCAGAAAAAGGTACAATTTTCCTCCTATACAAGATATCAAAATATAATTTGGGGATTTTCTCCACTTTAAATTATAGCAGTATGAAGTACTTATTGAAGTTTGAAATGTGTAATGTATTCCAACACAGATACATTAGATATTGAGAGCTTGATTCATTAAAGAATGTAAGACCCGCTGTATGCCGTATCTTGTGTGAGATTGCTCTGTGCATGCTCAGAAACGGACTTGTGCCAGTGAACATTTGTGTTCGAACTTGCAGTTCCGACTGCCTATGATTTCAAGGGAGGTGGAAGGGGCATATGCATGTAGGCAATGTACAGTAAGGGCGTGCCAAGGTCGAACGCATGCACAATAGCCTGATTTAAGCTCTGGGCCTCTTTGAGGTAGGTGAATTTTTGCCAAATCACTTGCACCAGCTAAAGGGCAGGTGTGCCTACTGATAGTGATTATGGACGCGTATGGATGTAAGAACATGTGCTTGCAATTAAGAGTAACTATAAAAATGATTTTATGTACAGTAGGCATTATTAACAATCTGATATATGAATTTTCTGTTAAAAGAAATAAAAAGAATTTTTATTTTAAATGTATTTTTAATATTATATTCTTGATAGGCATCAATGGGTATAATAATAGTTTTCTATGTGTTCTGATGGGACTTTATATCGCATATATGCATTGTGCGTTTTCTGCAGTATTTTGTGTATGTCTGCATACAGCAAGTGCCGTATAGCCAAAGCGTGCTCATACCCTTCTTCAAATGGAAATCTTTCTTCAGATCCGTTTGTAGTTGAATAGAGGCATGGGTAAATGCAATTGCCCTCTGTTTAAAAAAAAAACGCAAATTGCATTCACTTTGTGTTCCTTGATGATTAAGGCACTGGATGTTCCCTTTATTTATATAATGCCTGTTTCATAATTCAACTATGAGGCAACTATTGAACAAGAAATTAATAACTAATAGGAAGATGTACTTGTGAATTAAAAATTGGGACTATATTCTTGTCAAAACATCAGACATTATCCAGTATGTGACCAGATGTGCCAGTGCATCCAGCAGTATAAAACTGTCTTCAGTTAGAAAAACATGGAATTTGAAGTATAATACAGATTAATATTGTGTCGCATCCTTAAGCAGCACTTAAGGAAGTGACACATAATCCTTAGTCCTTTTTGTGGAAAATCCTGATCTTGGTATTTCCTGACATGCTTTCCTCTTCCATGTGATACAAAGGAATAGAGACTGCAGACTAAATGGGAGATCAGGGGCTCTATTGTGTGTGAAAGAAAAAGAAAAGCATCTGACTGTGTTATATTATTGGGTAGGCACAAAATTGTGTTTTTGGCAGGTATGTCATTTCACACTAGGTCACATGATCAATGCAAACTATATATACTGTATACTGACACTCTGCGGCTTATTCAGAAGGTGGGAAATGGTCATTTGCAGGGGCAGATTGGGCATAGGCCTTACTGGGAAGTATTTTTTAAAAAATTTTTGGCGGGTGTACATCAAAGGCATTGGTGGTCAGTGGAAAGCAACAGGCAGCCAATGGTGAAATTGCCTGTTGCTGAATGGCCCCAGACAGGAAGTCCTCACTTCACTTCCTGTCTGATCTGAGAAGCGATGCAGCAGAATGGCCATTGCAACTAAAGGTAAGTGAGGGGGCTGCACAGAGAAAACTACAGGGGGGGAGGCAGACAGAGAAACCTATAGGAAAGGGGACTGCACAAAGAAAACCATAGGGAGGGAGGCACGGAGAAAACTATATGGAGGGGGGACTGCATAGAGAAAACTATAGGGAGAGCGGGCTGCACAGAGAAAACTATAGGAAGGGGGGCTGCACAAAGAAAACTATAGGGAGGGGGGCTGCTCAGAGAAAACTATAGGAAGGGGGAGGCTACATATAGTAAATTATAGGGAGGGGACTGCAGAGAGAAAACTATAAGGAGGGGGCTGCATATAGAAAACTATAGAGAGGGAGGCTGCACATAGAAAACCATAGGGAGAGGAGCTGCACAGAGAAAACTATAGGGAGGGGGGCTGAACAGAGAACACTACAGGGAGGGGGCAGAATAGAAGAACTATAGGGTAAGGGGCTGCACAGAGAAAACTACAGGGAGGGGTGAGCTGCACAGAGAAATCTATAGGGGATGCACAGAGAAAACTATAGGGGGGCTGCACAGAAAAAAACTATAGGGAGGGGGCTGTATAGGGAAAACTATAGGGAGGGGGAGGCTTCATATAGAAAACTAGAGGGAGGGGGAGGCTGCATATAGAAAACTATAGGGTGGGCTACACATACAAAAATATAGGGGGCTGCACATACAAAACTTTAGGGAGAGGGGCCATACATACAAAACTATAGGGAGTGGGGCTGCTATAATGTGTGAAGCAAAGGAGGGGGGCTGCTATAATGTGTGACAGAATTGAGGGGGGTTGCTATAATGTGTGAGGGAATGAGAGGCTATTAATTTAGGTAGGCTATTAATTTAATGGTGGGGTTTAGATGGAGCTAAGTATTTAATGGGTGCTATTTTATTTGTGGGGTTATGGTGGGGCAATTTAATTTATTGGTGGGGCCTATTAAATTAAGATGGGGTGACAGGACCTTTAATTTAATGCAAGGGTGCTTTGGGGCTATTAATTAAATATGGGGTTGTTTGGGGAGGAGGGCTATTTATTAAATGTGAATATTGATTATTCAATGCCGGGTAGGTTGTGGGAAATGGTTATATTAAATGTAAATGCTTTTAAGTTATTGCTGGTGCTGTTTGGAGGGAGGGTAATAGGTTTATTTATTAAATGGGAATACTATTAATTTAATGTTGGGGTTATTTGGAGGGAAATAGGCCTATTTATTAAATGTGTATATTATTAATTTTATGTCAGGACTTGGGGGAGGGAAATAGATATATTTATCAAATGTACTATTATTTTAATGCTGGGGCTGGAGAGAGGTCTAATTATTAAACGTGGGTGTGATTGACTTAATGCCAGGGATGGTTGGAGTTTTCAAAATTTCATGTACCCATGTTTTGTTTACAAATAGGGCCTCCAACATTCCAGACAAGCAGCAACTGATCTAAATAAACCAGCAGCCACAGGTGGTGAAAGTGATAAGAACAGGTAGGAGAGAGCAGGACAGTCTGCAAACTGTCCTAACTCTGGTTGGGCAGTCCCGAATTTGGGTGACTCTTGCTTAGTCAGGATTTGGTTTGATAACAAGGACAATTAGGAGGTATGTCCCTCTTCAAACTGTTCTACTCGTGAAGGCAGAGCTGTGTGCACCTAACAGTAGTGCTCACAGTTTTGCATGTTTGCCTGTTTTAAGTGCTCCAGGCCCCTCAGAGCCTTATTTCAGCTCTGGTGATACTTCAGTGGTTCTTATATTGATCCCATTGCCTGCCTTCTACCTTGCACTGGTCCCATTCTCAGATCACTTTGTTGAATGTATGGCCAGTTCCCATTGTACTGACAATATTATTAATTCTGTCTCCTTTGCTGGTATATCACCAGCAAACAATGGAAAAGCTCTTCCCTTTACTTATGCCATTGTCTGACAACAATCCCTGCGCTGTTATTAATTCAAACACCCCCAATCACAGAGAACATATTAGGGCTCATACACAATTGCTACAAAAGAACTGTTTTCTTGCAGATGCTTGAAGCATTTCACCTTTGTGGTTATCGCACTGGATAGCCTTTTATAATAAGGATTATTTGTAAAGCATTTTTTTAAACACACAGTACACATTTTTATATATTAAACGAGAGAGATTTAACTGTTAGTTTGAATCTCATGACATCAGGGAAAGATGCAACAGTGCGGGGAGGTGCTCATATGCTGCTCTGGCAGACTGATCAAATTACGATTGTGTTAATATGTTTTGTAATAGTTACACTTATTAAACAAAGTCAGATATGTTCCTATGAAGGGAATATTGGAAGGATGTGTTAGTAGTCAACTAAACAAGTTTGAGTCATAAACCAGTATCAGATCATGCAAATGGATACCTGTATTTTTATAACACAGGACTGGCAGCTTTTTCCCTGCATTACTTTAGAAATGATCCACTGTGTATTAAGTCGTCACATCCAGGTTTTCCTAAATGTTACCAAATTCCAGTAATTCTAAATCCCGCCTACTTTTGTGTTGGCCCCCACCTACTTGATTTGGTCCTGCCCACATGAGGCCACTTCAAGAATTTTTTCCAGGGCCACTTTAAATTCCCAATCCGCCCCTGGTCATTTGAATGCCAAATCCTAATCAGTTCAATATGTTATACCCACCTTGAACTTTGGTTAAACATTTAGATGATGAATATGCTTGTCCCTGTCTCTCGTCTTGGAAAATAATTAAATGAGATACATAGATAAGCAGATATCTTCAGTAGGGCCATCCTAGATTAAATACTATATGTTTTTCTGAGTGCTAGAAGTCTGTGTCTGCCATCTGTTCGCATACCCCTAATAAATTTGGAATCTTACACTAAAACTCTGCCAGCAGATTGACACAAAAATATTCAGGTTATTTTCTTCCATAAGTATTACATAAATCCTTCTGTGTTTGATTTAAGGGAAATAGGAAAGGCTCATAGCAATGTCAGAATGCAGTTCTTGGTCTTAAGAGAAGTTCAGTTTTGTTGACTCTAAGAAATACTTTTGCATTTACAGATTTATTTAGAATACTGCTTTTTAAGTTCCTACCTAAAGAGGGCTGAAACTTTCTACCAACAAGTTTTGCTTCTGAACAACAGGAGAATGGCACAAGGTGTATATTTTAAATTTCCAATACCGTCACTACATCTAACACTGAAAGCACAATGGAAAAACAAACATTACATAAAAGAAGAACAGCTGTTAGGAAGGATGCCCAGGGCATGATTTAAAAACACAGCAAGCAGAAATAAAACTGCAAACTGAATAACATTAAGGGAAATATACTAAATTATACACATATCTTAAAATACACACTTAGTACCTTCTCCATAGTGTTGTAAGTCTTTGACGGAATAACATGGATGAAATAATGTGTTGGTTGGTTCATGGAAACTAGCAGCTAATCGTTATTTAAACAAGTAAGACAAGGTTGTATAAGGACAAATATCGTATCTTATTTTGTAAGCTATTCAATGTACTGGTGCAAATGTAACTTGAAAATATCTTATCTTCATATTGGCAAAAATGGAAAAGGATTGACATCTACAGAAGAGCTAAGGTATCCTGGGGGGAGAGAACATTACCGGGAAAGCAGGAGTAAGCACTTTCTGATATCCAAAAGAGGCGATCTGGTGTTTGCAATCCTGAGTGTGGCAAAACCATTCTTCTCATTTATTACACCAGAAAAGCTCTTAATCATTATACCAACACTGCATCTATTCATTATACCAGTACTGCCCTTTGATTTTATTAGCAATGTGCATAGGCATAACCCTTACTGAGTATGTCAATACAATGCCTCATTACTAGTACCATCATATTGTCCACTTATTATACCCATCACTGTCATCTCATCCTGCATAACTCTTTCCTTACCTCTATTCCTATCTCCTGCTGCCAGTCACTGTCCTCCCCTTGTCCTGACTTCAGGGGTAAGCACAGGATAACGACTACACACTCAAATACAGACCAATCACCAAGTGCTATCTCACACTATCAGTATATGAAGACTGTGGGGAGAGGCAGTGTATAAGCAGGCCCGGCGCTCCCATTAGGCAAGGTTAGGCACTTGCCTAGGGCCCCGGGCTCTGGAGGGCGCCTGGAATGAAAATTACTTTAAAACTGTGCGGCGACCGCTGACCATACCTGTCACGGCCGCCGCACAGCATTCAGATGCACGGGGGAGGGGGGAAGAGGCTATTGCTCACCACCGCCGCCTCTCTGCTCCGTCTCCTCCCCTCCACTCACTAGTGTCAGTGAGTGGAGGGGAGGAGACGGAGCAGAGAGGCGGCGGTGGTGAGGTAAGGAAAGACGGGGTGAGGGGGGAGGAGGGCGACGATTGTTGCAGAGGGGGGGGGGGGGGCGGGGGCGCAGATTTTGTAAAAATGCCTAGGGTGCCATGGAGGCTAGCACCGGCCCTGTGTATAAGATGAACAGAAGAGGGAGAGGAATGAACAGAGCTGGCATTACTAACCCCAATAATAGAAATTACATGAATTCCCTGTATCAATCAACCTCATGTCTTCTACTATTTATAGGTGTCCCTGTGGGCCAGTCTGACACTGTATGCAGCTACTTAGTTTTCTGACAATTAGTATACAAAACACCTTTTCCATCTTAGTTTTCATCTATTGTATCCATTTAATGTGTAAGGCGCATAGTAGTCATAGTCTAGGGGCATAACCCTACATTTATATACATGCATCTGTCATTTCACAGGCTAATCAGCCATTATGTCTAAATGTTTCTGTATAAAGTTACTATACTGCTCTGTGTTAATAAGCTTGCATAACATAGTGTCACCTTACTTTCCAGGCCATGAAAAAGGTCATAATACAAACATTAAAAAGACAGGGCCGAATACTGATCTCTGTGGTAGACCAGTAATAACTGTAACACAGACTAAATATGTTCCATTCACAACTAACCTATCTTTCAACCAGATTTCTGATCATGAACATGGTTTCCCTCTAGATGCAGTTCCCTAGTCTGTGTGTGTATGTGTATGTTAGGGAATTTAGACTGTAAGCTCCAATGGGGCAGGGACTGATGTGAGTGAGTTCTCTGTACAGTGCTGCGGAATTAGTGACACTATAAAAATAAATGGTGATGATGATGATGATGATGATGATGATGAATACTGTTTAACATTTTCAGAAAATCCAGATATTGCATTACCAAGCTTCAGTATGTATCTTTCCTTAAAAAGTAATCATATTTATTAGACATGACCAGCCCTTCATGAAACCACGTGGACACTGTTATCTACGACATATATCAGAATAGATCCTCTAAAAATACCTTTAATATAATTTACTCACAACTGAAGTCAGACTCAGAAGTCTATCATTTCGGAATTTGTTTCTTTATTTTTTAAAGATTGGCAGAAAACAAATATAGTACCAAATTGTGACACTGACCTGGTTATAAGGGACTGTATAAATATAAGAAATGGTGGTTTTTTTCTCTGTGGCTTTATTTAAGACTATGCTTTCCCAGTCTGCAAGATTCAATGCATCTCTGATCTGATTAATCTCTGTCTTTCTAAAATTCATGGTTTTTGTTACTCCTTTACTGCACAAAAAGGCTGCACATTAACCTTAATTTCAAGAATGAATGTCAGCCCCAAAATGATCACGGCACACTCACATTACTCATTCCAAAATACAAAATTCCACCACATGCCACTCACATCCCCACTTGCTACAATACACACATTGCACTCAGACTCCCACAAGCCCTCAGATACCACATGTACTCCTCCACATGTCACTTAAACCTCCCCACATGCTCCCAACATGCCACATAGACTTCCTCACAAGCCCACCCATACCCCCCACTGGGTGGCATTTCCAATCATGGAACACATATGTACTGCAATTTACTTAAGCTATATGGGATACTTGCTATAAAATAGAAACACTGAGTATTAGTTAACTAGAACTAATTAATAGAATATAAGTGTAATACAACAGAGTATGGATAGATGTAACCTTTTAAGACACATTTGAAAAGTAAGAGTTCAAAAAGTTATCACAACCTTCGACCGAAGCTTACTCCAAAGACAAATATTTAAAAAGATACCTTTCTTTCCTACTTCCTTGTGTTGAACTACAGTATGTCCTTGCATTAAACTGTACACTTATCATAACAAATTTTCACTCTAAAGACAGTTGCTAGAAAAAAAATAAAAAATCATTTCACAGCTCAGAAATTGCTTGATTTTCTACTTGATATGTAGCCTCAGTTATAAAACACTACAAATGACAGAGTGTTCATGCTTAGTAAGACTCTACAAATAGTATTGAAATATATGAATGTGTTAAATACTTCCCTTCATTAGATCTACAAACTTAGTTTATGCTGACAGCGAGCTGCCATAATTGCTTCCATAGTTGTTTATGTTGAAAAGAGACATATGTTCCTTTGATCCTCAAAAAGTCTCAGTTTTCGAAGTTGACAAGGTAGGCAAAAAACAAAATAAATTATGGATTCCACTGTAATTTCTTACAGGAACACTGTTCCCTTGATGGGGTATATTTTTCATAACTGAGAGATTGTTATTAATTAGTGATGAGAGAACTTCCCACCTTTCATTCAGCTAAGGTCCTAATAATTATATTTCATCAAATCATTTGTCTGAACTTTGTATCTTGCTGTGAACTTTCAAACCCATCTAGTTTGAGTGGCAACTTTGCCATTTTTATATTATTTTCTTTTTTAAGCTATTTATAGAGGTATCTGGAATTGCTTGTCACACTTTATATACACTTCCCCCATGTTTCATCAAGGAACGGTATTAATCAGGATTGCAAATGATTGAAAATATTACTGATCAATGCAATGAGCAGACACTTTAGTTTGTTCTAGAGCTTATTGGTAGCTGTTGTATTTTATATATTGTAGTCATTTTAGGTACAGGAGTCATATATCGCTCTCCGATAGTATTACAGACAGGATATCTGGTATACATAATCCCATTGATCGGAAACTTATATTAAATCTCTTGTCACTAGTAACCCTAGGGTTGGTTCCAGGTCTGTGAACATTCTAACATTCTGATTGGTTGCAGTTTGGCCTAGCTTTATAAATGCTCTAATCCACAGACTAGGCACAGATCGGTTCTAATTAGAGATGAACAAAACTGCAGCAAAATTTTGTAAATAAAACTTTGCATCTAAACAGGCTATTTACAGAGGTGCAAAGTTCCATCAAATCTTCGAATTCAATTTTGCTTCATCATCCATTCACTCATCTTTAGTTCTTAACTTGCTCACTGTTAAGTTGCTCACATACTGTCATTAACATCAGCAATTACTTTTAGATTAAATAGTCATTTAAAGCAACTTTTTCCTCCTGCAAAGCAGAAAATAATCTTGTAAACGTGTCATCTCCATCCCTTTATCTTATTTCAATTCCCCGCGTTGCTCTCAATAACAACAGGGGCTATGGTAATTTTAATGCAGATTTCTGCTTGCAGCTCAGGGAGTAACGGTGATAATGCTCAGCAATTACCATAGTAACAGTAATTGTGCGCATCCTGCATTGTTCTTTAGAATTACCCCCCAAATAATTTTGCCATGCAAATAACAATCTCATTTTGGGCACACAACTAGAGACACCTAACCTAAGCAAGGAACACCATTGAACAGGGGAGGGCTGGCAAATTTTAGCCCGGGAGGTAAGACTTGACTGAACAGTCTATTTTAAAGGGAAAAAATGCAGGTTTCCCAGCCCAAGTTAGCAAACTATGGGACCAACCCAGGAGGCAGATGCCCCCTGCCCCCCAGCCTAGCCTGCCCCTGCTTCTGCACCACCCCACAACCCCAACACCATTTGCTATGTGCTATAACTTGTTTTTCATAGTATTTCTGAATTTACTGAAGGCTTTCTTATGTGTTTAGTTATATTAGATGCTAATACCGGGCATCAATGGGTATGTTAACACATATTTCAGTTCACACTTAACAGACCAATTCCCTGTGCATTCTAAATGTACTAGTATACTTGCATGTGAAATATTGCCCATAACACATTAACAGCACTTGCTTCATAACGCTTCCAGTAAATGTACCTATACACACTTACTGTATTTCCTTGTACTGTCCTGAAACTGTAGGTAAAGTGCTGACTCAGTTGTCAACTATTTCCTAATGTAACTCTACTTTGAATGTTTAATTGTATATTTGCAGAAATGGATAACAGTTTATGTTTTCACTGGATGTTAAGAATTACGTCACACAGAGAAACATGCATTTAACTACATCTGGCATAAATTGTTGAACAGTAAAATCAGCATTAAGAGTCAAATTCTCTCAAAATGCCTGGACTGCAAGGAATGTAAACAATGAACTGCCCTGAACTGTTTAGACATGTTGCTTCATCTAATTTTTACCCTCCTCATGAACTCTCCTCTCTCTCTGAATATATTGCGTAAACTTTTTTAATTCGAAATTGTTTTAACCAAGGAAGTAGCGCAATATAATGTTATAAAAGATATGACAAAATACATATTTGCCAATTATCGAAATTATGCATGTAAAGAAACTACAATTTTTTAAAAAAAATAAGGTATGAAATGATGAAAACATTTATAAGAATCATATTCAAAATATTTTGTGTCCAAAATCACACAATTATGTCACATTCCACACCAGTTTCCTCTTCAGCCAAAAGAAATACAGTTGTTATATTAAAAATATTCATATATTGCAGCGGAGGCTGTTTAGTAATTTTTAGTAATGTTTAGTAATGGAAATACTGCAGTATTATTGGTATCTTTGTTCTATTATTTACTGTTTTGA
Source organism: Mixophyes fleayi (assembly GCF_038048845.1). Classification (NCBI taxonomy): domain Eukaryota; kingdom Metazoa; phylum Chordata; class Amphibia; order Anura; family Limnodynastidae; genus Mixophyes; species Mixophyes fleayi. The sequence goes on along the minus strand of NC_134403.1, from coordinate 159,232,504 downwards.
AGGCCACTAGACATACCCCCGTGTGCACAAGAACCAAATACAGATATGCAGTTGATATCGTTATTGTTGGTATGTACATTCACATATAGTTTGGTGGGATGAGTTGCAAATATTGGTCTGAAAATACTACACTATCATTAGAAATAGAAAAAATAGAAAAGAATACACACACACACACACATATATATATATATATATATATATATATATATATATATATATCTATATCTATCTATATATATATATATATATATATATATATATCTACATCTATATTTCTAAAAGGTTGCCAGTTACATCCAACTTATCCGAATGATAACTTAATAACTTGAAAATTAAAACCTGGGCGAAGCCGGGTACTTCAGCTTCAGTCAGATAATTTGATGAAATTGTAAGTATATTTAGAATCGTACTAAATTGGCTTTAGAGGAAAACAGCAATTTCTATAGAACGCCTGTTCACTTGTATTTCTTAAACCCAAGTAGAAGTAACAGACAAGCACAGAAGATAACATTTCACTTCCTGCTCTGCATGAGTTAGTCAGAAGAACAACCTAAAAGCACTCTCACAGGGGAGCAGTCAGTTGCTTCCTGAGTACATTTGACAATGCTGAGCGATGAGCAATTATTTTACTCTAGAACCTAGAAGCTCATTTAATAACTCCTTTTACTATTTTCTTTATCTTTATAAGAAAGCAACAAATACATTAAATGTTTGCGTCTCTAATGAGTTCTATTATTTATACAGTGTGCCAGACTGACAGTTCTGAAAAGTGGATTACACCAATTACACACATCAGTACATGATGAACGCCAGCAGCAGAAGCTGTGAAGCTGACCCCATACTGCCTCGCTAATGAATGCTCCTTGTTACATACAGCTAAACATCAAAAGAAGCTCATTGCTCTAGTGACTCCCACCTTTTAGGAATCCCTTTTATTATGTAATGTACAGGTTTAATCAATTCTATTACTTATACAAGAGGGGATTAGTTATAGGTCTATGAATGAAGAATGAAAAGACATTTTTAAAGGTTGTTTTTTTTGTGTCTGTTCCACAATCACTTTATGCTTTTTTAAAGTATACAAGTCAAAAACAGCAGATATTTTGTGGGCCGGTTTAAAATCAGGATCACCATCAGTTAATGCTTAGACCATTTCTTCTCCAATAGCGGTCTATGTGTCTTTTATTTAGTTAGCAATAAGGGACCTACACATTCATCATCATCATCATCAACATTTATTTATATAGCGCCAGCAAATTCCGTAGCACTTTACAATTGGAAAGAAACATTAATGAAACAATACTGGGTAATACATACAGACAGAGAAGCTTATGACCCTTAATGGGAAGAAGCTGCTGAATGGTGCAAGAGCAGGATAAGGGCCTGGTTGCTGTGTGGCTCGCGCCCTGCTGTGCAATGTGCAGTTGCTGGAGCTTTACTGGAATTGACATGGAACCAGTAATGTCTCTCATTTGGCACCATGCTGGGCTGGTCATTTTCTGCAGGCATGTGCTGACTATTCTCTCATGGTGTTGGTAGCTGTTGTTCATCTCACTGTCAAATGTCATCCTGATGGCAAGACAGAGGGTGCTGACTGTGGTCCGTATTCGTTGGCTATGGCCAGACACTGTAGACACTGATGCCATCATGGGGCATGGTAGCAAGGGTGTTAAGTAGGGTTGTTAGGGTGTGGCTTTACTTGGTAACCTACCCTCTCTATGTGTCTCAATTCATGCTACCCTTGTGCGTGTGGCATGGCCTGGGGCATGTCAATGTGCACATGCGTGTGGTGCCACCTTGGAACAGGCAGTGACCTGATGAAATACTGGGGTAAGAGATTACATCTGTCGCCGCTACAAGAGCAGAGTTGTTCATTGCAGAAAACTGGACTGGTAAGAGTAAATTCAATACCAATGTTTAAATGGTAGAGAGAATAGCAATGTACAATAGGAAATGTCTTGGCACAATATATGTCACATTACTTAGTTACAGGTAGCAAGTACTGTATATATAAGAGCTACTCTTGCCCCTCTATGCAAATATCCTGTCTTAGCAGTCTCTCAACAGTTAATTCGGCAGTATCGGACACGGCACACTATCGGTCCAAGTATATCAGCCAATACTCCTGGTCTATGCACAGTTTCTAAGAATGATCAATATAACTCAGCCCCTCCTTCTGGGATCTCAGGGTAGCTTGTGTCTGCAGTAAGGCTTACTACTCCTACAGTCTGAATGTAGGTCAGAGCTTGAATTAGATTTCTGAAGGTAACCCTAATGTTAATGCTCAGTAAAATCCACATACTCTTTTCCCAGGCATCAGAACAGATATTTAACAATCACATCTCACCCCAGATCACACTGCACGCCCCAGGTGTGGAATTATTTAAACCAGCTCCTGTCATTTTCTCCATTTACTGATATCAGATCTGCTTATTTCCTTGTTCATGTAGAAAATGATCATGTGATTTTCCAGCATTTCAAAAGGGGGAGTCTATCCAAAACAGGTGATTCTGCAGATAAGTGCAGACTCTGAGAGATAAGAATATTTGTATAAAGCTTCAAACTATTCTCATCCTAGAACAAGCTATGAAAATTAAGAACATTGGTTTGATAACTACAAAAGATGTATTATCACTATTAAAGTGTGTGTGGCTACTGTAAAGCAGAAGAATAATAAGCCACCAACACTAAAGGGGCACCTGGCATTTCTGTGCAGCTACTGGTGGTGTGGTATGGTTGAAGAATGAGGAGAGACATTGTAAGGTAAAGATGTGCGTGTAGCACATAAATGGTGGGCAGCTTTATTTTTACACTGTGGTTTAGAGTTCAGCTAGGATGCGTCCTCCTCCCAACTCTAAATCTGTCCGCACATTTAAAGTCTGCTAATCTTACAGCACAGCATGGTTTTGTCAAGGTACAAAATTGCACATTCAATTTGGATTTATTTTTAACTCTAAATAAGGCCCCAAATTTTATGTCTGTATTTTGAGTTACAAACATCTTAAGATATTTGCAACCTTAATTCTATAGTCATTATCATTAAATAAAAAACTGGACCCACTTTGTTTACGCCCACTCTTTACAATATATATAGGGGTAAATGTATCAATCTCCGGTTTCTTCAACTCGCGGGAGTTCGGCGAGATGACAGCTAAAATTTAAAGAGGCGCTGCCTTGTAAAGGGAAACTTGCCTTTACAAGGCAGCGCCGCTTTAAATTTTAGCTGTCATCTCGCCGAACTCCCGCGAGTTGAAGAAACCGGAGATTGATACATTTACCCCATAGTGTCTATTCCAAGATACAGGTAAACCAAAATAAGTAGAGATGCTCACTGACCACCATGTTTTGATTTTGGTTTTGGATCTGGATTAACTTCATGTTTTGATTTTGGTTTTGGCAAAACCGTGCTCACATGTTTTGGTTTTGATCCTGATTTTTTTCTAAAATTCCTATTTGTTTTGATAAAATCACATAATTTGGCTGTTTTTTATCCCTACATTATTATTAACCTTAATAATATTAATTTGCAATAATTTCCGGTCAAATTTTTGTCAAGTGACAAGAACACTGTTACCCCTGTTTCTGTATGAGCAATGGCACTGAGCAATGTCACTGGAGAATGGAGAGTGACAAGAACACTGCTGCCCCTGTTTCTGTGTGAGCAATGGCACTGAGCAATGTCACTGGAGAATGGAGAGTGACAAGAACACTGCTGCCCCTGTTTCTGTGTGAGCAATGGCACTGAGCAATGTCACTGGAGAATGGAGAGTGACAAGAACACTGCTGCCCCTGTTTCTGTGTGAGCAATGGTGCTGGATCTCCTGGGGAGGGAGGTACTTATGGAATCCAAAACCCGCGAGATCCAACAACGCAACAATGACGTTTTGCCTCGATTCAGATCCGAGGACGCGCAAAAGTACCGAGCCGGCTTGTGAGCCTACTCGGATCCCTTAAGTCGGGTGGGCTCGATTTTCAGCAAACCGAGTCTGAGCATCTCTAAAAATAAGAAATCTTTCTCAGTGGTGTGCTTAACTTGCATCGGCAAACTCACGTAGATGATATATATAGTAGGAAGGCAACAAGCATACCGAGAGTTCAATATAGTTATATTGAGAGTTTAGAATGAAGACAATAACTTTGTTTGCATTCCTACACACTACAGCACCTGGAGGTTGAGACACAGGACGATACTGTGACAGTAGTGCAGGGCTGAAACAGGCAGATTCATAGTCAGACAATCCAAGGTCAAGGTAGGACAGGAGCAGATACAGATACTCAGAAAGGGTCAGGTTAGGCAGTAAACTGAGAAGTGGCTTTCAATCCACATCAGCAGCAAAGAGTCAGGAACAGGATAAAAAGCAAGTCAAGTCATAAACCAGGAGAAAGGAAACAGCTATGCCCCCCCACTCTCTGATCATCTCCCGCCTAGACTACTGCAACATCCTCCTCACTGGCCTCCCCCACTCTCATCTTGCTCCCCTTCGATCTGTTCTTAACACTGCTGCTAGACTTATTTTCCTTTCTCGCTGCTCCTCTTCTGTCTCCCCCCTCTACCTAGCCCTTCACTGGCTCCCATTCCCATTCAGAATCCTCTTTAAACTCCTCACACTCACATACAAGGCCCTCGCCAACTCCACTGCGCCCTACATCTCCACCCTCCTCTCTATTCACACTCCATCCCGCCCTCTCCATTCTGCCTCTGATCGTCGCCTCTCTTCCCCCCTTATTACCTCCTCCCACGCGCGTATCCAAGACTTCGCCCGCGCTGCCCCCCTCCACTGGAACAAGCTCCCTCCCTCCATCAGAACTTCCCCTAATCTGTCCAGTTTTAAACGGGCTTTAAAAACCCACCTTTTTCTAAAAGCCTTTCAGTCTCCCACTTAACTCCCTACCTTTTCTGCTGCCTCTCCTCCTTCTTTCCTCTTCCCCGCCCCTGTCCCCCTATTCTCCCTCTCTCCCCTGCGTCTCTCTGTCTGTCCACCCCTTCCCTTAGATTGTACGCTCCTCTGAGCAGGGCCATCTCTCCTCCTGTTTCCACCACTTCTAACTCTGCTCTCCAGCTACTTTGCCCTCCTCCTCGAGGACCCTCCTCCCCCCGTCCCCTCTGGGGGTCTCCCTGTCTTCCTCACCCTCCTTCTTGGGCTCCGTTGTTTGCCGATCCTCCCTCCCCCTTTCCCCGCCCTCTCTAGCTGTGCATTGAGCTTACTGAGTTACTGTACTTACTGTTTACTGTACTGTGCTGTCTCACCTTGTATTGTAATTCGTTTTGTCCCTGTACGGCGCCACAGACACCTTGTGACGCCCTATAAATAAAAATTAATAATAAAATAAAAAAACCAAATCAGGATCACTTCTTAGAGGACATGGGTACAGCTCTAAATGAAAAATAATAACGACTAGGTAGTTCCCATTTCAGTTCAGACACTAAATTATGCAGATTCAACAAACTTGAAAAACACTTTATATAAAGCTATCATTTTTGCTAAGGTTTAAGGGTAGTGCTGTAACATGTGTCTCACTGTCTAATATTTCCACCAGTGATGGTTAACCGAGATAGCTTAGGCTGCTTTGGAAATTTCCTGTGCAATTATTACAAACATTAAGTGATGATGACAGAGAACTATAGTTTACACTTCACAATTGTCATCAGGTGCAGCTTCAGTCCCAGAAGGATTAACATATACTTGATCATCACGCTGATTACTATCAGTCAGTACAACAATAGATGTACAATGAACATTTTTATTCTCAGTTATGGAACTGTCATTTAGTTGGTCAGTTCTTGTGTGTTTTCCCAAAAATAACTATAATGCCTCTCCATATGTGGGATCAGGGTCAATAGAGCTTTCTTCCTTGGCAACAGTAACTAACCCTTTGTGCACATACTACACACTTGAACATCGCCACTCTGAAAGAATTTTCAAAATGATCTTCAACTTGTGATGGTGACAGGCCTATTACATAATGTACAGTATGTGTTACAAGCCATAGCATTGGTGGTTCCTATCTCTGTCACATAGAATCTGGAACAGATGTAGCTGCTAGATTGATGCAAATGAACCATGAGGAGTGGAGTCTAACACGGCCCTAGTGTTCAACAGCGACCCCCACAAGGATGTTTAGACTTGGCTGCGTGGAACGCGCAGTTCGACAGTTCAAGCGAGTTAGCTGGTAGTAAACCAAAAAGGAAGGTAAATGAGCCGGGTCAAAGCTAGAGTGGACAAAGCAGGTACCAGGGAGCAGGCAAAATAGTAGTAAGGAATAGCCAAGGTCAAACCAGATAACAATAATATTCCAAATCGTAAGGAGATGGCATGGTCAGGGCGGGAAAAGTAATGCAGAATGTACGCATGTATGTGTATATATGTATATATATATATATATATATATATATATATATATATATCTATCTATCTATATATATGTATATCTATCTATCTATCTATCTATCTATATATATATATATATATATATATATATATTAGGGATGTGCACCGGCGACTTTTGAGGTCTCGTGTTTTGTGTTTTGGATCCGGATTTTCGTTATTTTTGAGGTTCGGATTTGTCTCGCAAAACACTTGACGAAAGGTCTCGGTTCGGATTTAAGGTATTGGATTCGGATTTTTTTTGAAAAAAACATAAAAAGTTTAAAAATCAAGTTTTTGGGCTTATTTTCACTCCTAGGCTATTATTAACCTCAATAACATTCAATAACAAGCATTTCCACTAATTTACAGTGTATTGTGAACACCTCACAATATAGTTATTAGTCCAAAACGTTGCAACAAGGTATCTTTCTGGACTGCGTAGAGGAGTGGGTCACCACAATATATATTAAAAACCCTGAACTTTTATGATTCGCACCAATAATTGTACCTGGACTGCGTAGAGGAGTGGGTCACCACAATATCTTAAAAACCCTGAACTTTTATGATTCGCACCAATAATTGTACCTGGACTGCGTAGAGGAGTGGGTCACCACAATATCTTAAAAACCCTGAACTTTTATGATTCGCACCAATAATTGTACCTGGACTGCGTAGAGGAGTGGGTCACCACAATATCTTAAAAACCCTGAACTTTTATGATTCGCACCAATAATTGTACCTGGACAGCGTAGAGGAGTGGGTCACCACAATATCTTAAAAACCCTGAACTTTTATGATTCGCACCAATAATTGTACCTGGACTGCGTAGAGGAGTGGGTCACCACAATATCTATTAAAAACCCTGAACTTTTATGATTCGCACCAATAAATGTACCTGGACTGCGTAGAGGAGTGGGTCACCACAATATATATTAAAAACCCTGAACTTTTATGAATCGCACCAATAAATGTACCTGGACTGCGTAGAGGAGTGGGTCACCACAATATATATTAAAAACCCTGAACTTTTATGATTCGCACCAATAAATGTACCTGGACTGCGTAGAGGAGTGGGTCACCACAATATCTATTAAAAACCCTGAACTTTTATGATTCGCACCAATAAATGTACCTGGACTGCGTAGAGGAGTGGGTCACCACAATATATATTAAAAACCCTGAACTTTTATGATTCGCACCAATAAATGTACCTGGACTGCGTAGAGGAGTGGGTCACCACAATATCTATTAAAAACCCTGAACTTTTATGATTCGCACCAATAAATGTATCTGGACTGCGTAGAGGAGTGGGCACTGGGCACCACAATAAAATATATAAAAAACCTTCAACAGATCTGCATTACACTACACATACGGCTGCTCCTCCATCCTCTCCATCATATACATGTTGGAGTTTTAGCGTGTGACAACCTCTTGTTTTTGATAATGTCAGTGCATTTGGAATATTTTTCAATTTGCCCCACACCACTGAATGTACTTTATCTATGATACGCAATACGCATCTATCTATCTTGACTGCATAGTGTGGTGGCCCCGGTACACAATTTGGTACCGAGGCCACAATATAATTTAAAAACCCTCCACGTGTCGGAATTCCACCAAACAAGTATCTGGACTGCATAGTGGGGTGGCCCCGGTACCCAATTTGATACCGGGGCCACAATACCTCCTCCAAACATGCTCCAGACAATTCGTCATTGACAGACCCCAGACAGACAGGGTCGTAGTGTTATTGTTTGACTTTGTAAACCCAAAAAAAGTCCCTGTTGCACATAGTCGTGCAATGAAGACTGACTTTTTCATTTAAAGGCACGATCTTTAAAGTGTAGTGTTTGTAAGTCTAAGTCATATTATACTTTTGGTAAAATTGGTTTTTTTTGTTCCTCTTTATGGTAATTAATTAGTAATAGAATTAAAGTAGGAAATAGAATTAAATAGAATTAAAGTAGGAAATAGAGTGGTATAGAGTTGTAGTGTGGTATAGATAGAGTGGTCCACACAATATAATAATAAAACCCTCAACTGGTCTGAATTCCACCAAACAAGTATCTTGACTGCGTAGTGTGGTGGCCCCGGTACACAATTTGGTACCGAGGCCACAATATAATTTAAAAACCCTCCACGTGTCGGAATTCCACCAAACAAGTATCTGGACTGCATAGTGGGGTGGCCCCGGTACCCAATTTGATACCGGGGCCACAATACCTCCTCCAAACATGCTCCAGACAATTCGTCATTGACAGACCCCAGACAGACAGGGTCGTAGTGTTATTGTTTGACTTTGTAAACCCCAAAAAATGTCCCTGTTGCACTTGCACATAGTCGTGCAATGAAGACTGACTTTTTCATTTAAAGGCACGATCTTTAAAGTGTCAGAAAGAGAGAGAAGACACAGGAGAGGAGAGTTGTAGCTGGGGACCTGGGGTGGAAGCTCCCAGGCTCCCCCAGCATTGCCTGGAAGTCTGAGCGTGGTGACTGAGCCAGGGCAAGGAATGTGTGCCCTGGATGAGGGGGAGAACTCCATGCCACTGTAGTGAACCCAAGAGAGAGGGGGACACTGCACATGGAAGAGGCCCTGGAGTGAGGGCTGCTACAAGAGGCATGGTAGCTGTAGTGTCAGATCCTGAGGCTGAGAGTACACAGAGTGACGTGTCAGAGCACAGGAGACATTATCCCCGCAGAGGAGGGATGAGCTGCAGTTGAGAGGTCTGTTGTTGAAATAGGACATGCACACTTTAACAAACCAATCATTTCAGCGACAGGGCCTACCAAACAACTTTGACTGAAATGATTGGTTTGTTTGGGCCCCCACACCAAAAAAGCTATTCATCTCTCCCTGTACAGACTAAACAGGCTCTACTGAGGCAAGATGTCGTCCTCATCCTCAACCTCTGATTCCTCTCCCCCTACAGTGTGTACTTCCTCCTCATCACACATTATCAATTCGTCCCCGCTGGACTCCACAACCACAGGTCCCTCTGTAGTATCTGGAGGGCAGTGCTGTACTTCATTGAGGAATTGATTATTCATTTTTATAAACATCATTTTTTCAACGTTGTGAGGAAGCAACCTCCTTCGCCGCTCACTGACCAGGTTCCCCGCTGCACTAAAAACTCTTTCCGAGTACACACTGGAGGGGGGACAACTCAGGTAAAATAGAGCCAGTTTGTACAGGGGCTTCCAAACTGCCTTTTTTTCCTGCCAGTAACAATATGGACTGTCTGACATGTCTACTTGGATGGTGTCAGCAAAGTAATCATCCACAATTTTTTCTATTGTCACAGCATCCAATGCAGCGAGAGTAGACATGTCTGCAATGGTTGGCAGGTCCTTCAGTCCGGACCAGATGTTATCAGCATCCCCGCCAGTGCCTCTTTTGGGAAAACTGAGCTTTTTCCTCGCAGCCATAGATGTGGAAGAAAATGAGGGTGGAGCTGTTGGCATGTCACGGTCCTCTTCAGAGGACAATCTCCTGACCAGCAGGTCTTTGCACCGCTGTAGACTTGTGTCCGCCGGAAACAGAGACACAACATACGCTTTAAACCGAGGATCGAGCACGGTGGCCAGAATGTATTCCTCTGACTTTAAAAGAGTGACCACCCTCGGATCCTGGCAAAGCGTACGAAGGGCTACATCCACAAGAGCTACATGCTTGGTGTAATCGCAATGGCTTACCAGCTCCTCCCTCACTTTCTCCAGCTGCTTCTGCAACAGCCTGATCAGGGGAATGACCTGACTCAAGCTGGCAGTGTCGGAACTGACTTCTCGTGTGGCAAGTTCAAATGGCTGCAGAACCTTGCACAACACGGAAATCAGTCTCCACTGCGCTTGACTGAGGCGCATCCCCACTCCTTTGCCTATGTCGTAGGTGGCTGTGTAGGCCTGAATGGCCTTTTGCTGCTCCTCCATCCTCTGCAGCATATAGAGGGTGGAGTTCCAGCGCGTCACAACCTCTTGTTTGAGGTGATGGCAGGGCAGGTTCATGCTTTTTTGATGTGCCTCTAGTCTGCGGTAGGCACTGGCTGAATGCCGAAAGTGTCCAGCAATTTTGCGCGCCACCGCAAGCATCTCCTGCACACCCCTGTCACTCTTGAGGTAATGCTGCACCACCAAATTAATGGTGAGGGCAAAACATGGGACGTGCTGGAAATTGCCCATATTTAATGCCCGCACAATGTTACTGGCATTGTCTGACACCACAAATCCCCATGAGAGTCTAAGTGGGGTAAGCCACTGGGAGATAATTTCCCTCATTTTCTCTAATATGTTGTCAGCGTTGTGCCTCTTATTAAAGCCTGTAATGCACAATGTTGCCTGCCTTTGCATGAGCAGCCATTTTGTAGATGCTGCTACTGATGCAGCTGTTGCTGTTGCTGCGGAAGGGGATGCATCTACCCAGTGGGCTGTCACAGTCATATAGTCCTTCGTTTGCCCAGAACCACTTGTCCACATGTCCGTGGTTAAGTGGACAGTGGGTACAACCGCATTTTTAAGAGCACTGAGGACACTTGATCGTACTTCTCTGTACATTTTTGGTATCGCCTGCCTAGTGAAGTGGAATCTCGACGGGATTTGGTACCGGGGACACAATACCTCCATCAACCCTCTAAATCCCACTCCACTGATGGCGGACACCGGGCGCACGTCTAACACCAACATTGCAGTTACAGCCGCAGTTATACGCTTTGCAATAGGGTGACTACTATCGTATTTGGTGGTCATGGCAAACGACTGTTGGACGGTCAATTGTTTGGTGAAAGACTTAGCGGTCTTACGACTTCCCCTTTGGGAAGATGACCGACTAACAGCAGCAACAGCAGCAGTGGCAGTAGTAGGCGTACCGCTGCAGGATTCCTCGGATGAATCCCGTATTGAGGAGGACTCAGTCTGGCTGCTGACTTGGGCTGCAGGACTGAATCTGATGGAGATTGTGGAGGAAGTTGACGAGGAGGGTGTTGCTGGTGTGTATCCAACTGGACCACGGGATTTAGGTGTCCCTGTACCGATGAGGGTCCTAGCCCCAGTTCCTGAACTAACCACTGAACTATGAAGGTTATTCAGGTGACGTATAAGGGAGGATGTTCCTAGGTGGGCAAGATCCTTACCCCTGCTTATTTGAGCTTTACATAAGCTACATATTGCCATACATTGGTTGTCTGGATTTGGATAAAAATAACTCCAGACCGAAGAGGTGCATTTTTTGGTCTTCTGACCAGGCATGACGATGGGCTTTTTCATCCCATGGACATCAGCTGTTTCCCCCCCCTGGTGCCTCATTTACAATAACCACATCACCATCCTCATCATCAAGTTCCTCCACAGCGCCAGCTACATCATCAATAGCCTCCTCCCGAGCCACCTCTTCCCGTACAGTGATGGGAAGGTCAGGCTTGACAACCACCAACACCCTTGGACTCGCCTTGGGGATTTGTGATAATTTCTCTTTAGAAGGCAGAGTTGTTTGCTGTTTTGTTGCTGACAGCATAACTCTCTTCAATTTTTTGTAGGGGGGGGAAGGAGGAGGAGGGCTAAGATCCGTGGGTGAAGCTGAACCACTAGTCATGAACACGGGCCAGGGCCTAAGCCGTTCCTTGCCACTCCGTGTCGTAAATGGCATATTGGCAACTTTACGTTTCTCCTCAGATGATTTTAAGTTTCTCTTTTTGCTACTTTTTCTTAACTTGGGCTTTTTGGATTTTACATGCCCGGTACTACGAGATTGGGCATCGGGCTTGGAAGACGACGTTGATGGCATTTCATCGTCTATGTCATGACTAGTGGCAGCAGCTTCAGCATTAGGAGGAAGTGGGTCTTGATCTTTCCCTACTTTACCCTCCAAATTTTTGGTCTCCATTATATGTAGCACAAGATACTGCAGAATGTGTGAACTTGGTAATATTGCAGTACCAATGGACTTATACTGCTGGATTGGTTTTGCAAATTTGGTTATAATTATTATATATTTTTTTTTTTTTTAATTTTTTTTTTTTTTTTACTTTTTTTTTATTTTTAAAAAACTTGGGAATAGTGGGGAAATAACTATGCCCTTAGAAGCACAGAGCACAGGACACAGCACCACTGGACTGAACAGGACACGGCACAGGACCCAGCAGCACTACGGAACTCAGCAGGACAGAGCACAGGACACAGCACCACTGGACTGATACTGCAGAATGTGTGAACTTGGTAATATTGCAGTACCAATGGACTTATAATGCTGGATTGGTTTTGCAAATTTGGTTATAATTATTATATTTATTTATTTTTTTTAATTTTTTATTTTTTTTTACTTTTTTTTTATTTTTAAAAAACTTGGGAATAGTGGGGAAATAACTATGCCCTTAGAAGCACAGAGCACAGGACACAGCACCACTGGACTGAACAGGACACGGCACAGGACCCAGCAGCACTACGGAACTCAGCAGGACAGAGCACAGGACACAGCACCACTGGACTGATACTGCAGAATGTGTGAACTTGGTAATATTGCAGTACCAATGGACTTATAATGCTGGATTGGTTTTGCAAATTTGGTTATAATTATTATATATTTTTTTTTTTTTAAATTTTTTATTATTTTTTACTTTTTTTTTATTTTTAAAAACTTGGGAATAATGGGGAAATAACTATGCCCTTAGAAGCACAGAGCACAGGACACAGCACCACTGGACTGAACAGGACACGGCACAGGACCCAGCAGCACTACGGAACTCAGCAGGACAGAGCACAGGACACAGCACCACTGGACTGATACTGCAGAATGTGTAAACTTTGTAATATTGCAGTACCACTGGACTTTTACTGCTGAATGTGTGAACTTGGTAATATTGCAGTACCAATGGGCTTATACTGCAGGATTGGTTGTGAAAATTTTGTGGTAATTAAAAAATATTAAAGTAGTTTTTGGTATTTTTTAAAAAAACTTTTTTTTATTTTTTTAAACACAGGGGAATATTGGGGAAATAACTATGCCCTTAGAAGCACAGAGCACAGGACACAGCACCACTGGACTGAACAGGACACAGCACAGGACCCAGCAGCACCACTGACCTCAGAAGGACAGAGCACAGCACACAGCACCACTGGACTGATACTGCAGAACACAGCACAGCACAGCACAGCACAGCACAGCACAGCACAGCACTAAACAGCACAGCACAGCACAGCACTAAACAGCACAGAACTAAACAGCACAGAACTAAACAGCACAGAACTAAACAGCACAGAACTAAACAGCACAGAGGACCACCTAACACACCCTCCCTCTACCCTGATCAATGCCCGAGTGAAGATGGCGGCGACTAGCGGGGAATTTATAGGATCCGAGTATCGCGAGATCCGACAACGGGATTATGAGTCAGAGCCTCAGTTTCACTTTTGAATTTGGCGCCAATACCCGGATCTGTCTCGGATCCGACTCGGATCCGCAACGTTCGGGTGGGCTCGGATTTCAGAAATCCGAGTGCGCTCATCCCTAATATATATATATATATATCAAGCCTGAACTATAGACAATAGATACTCTGGCACTGATGAAGTGCCAGAGTGAAGTTTGAAGACAGGCAGCTAATGGGAAGGGGAGATTAGCAGGGTCAGGTCCTGCTTTCATTTGCCTAGAGGTGTCCTATTGCCGGACAACAGGACATGCTGATCTCAAAGAAAAAAGCACCCATCCCTGAGAGTGCAAGGAGTAGCAGGGACGGTCCCTGACACTATCAGTGTCTGGCAGCATTTACAGTCTGTGTGTTTTCCCACTTAGAAGACTTTGGCTTTACCTCTGACCATTGCTTATTCTGTACCTCTGTGCCAGACCTTGGTTTTGAATCTGACCACCTTTTATCCATCTACCCGTGCACCATACCTTAGCCTGCAACAAAATTACCGCTGTCTGCTTAGCTGTGTAACAGATCGTCATTGATTCTTTCATACTGTCATTACCACCTGTATAGCAGGCCGCTTGATTATATAATTGATCACAGCTTCAGATCAATTTCACCCTACTGACCAGGTTTACATATTATTATATGCACATTTTTCTATTTGCATACCACTAGTGAAGTTTTGGCAAAGAGAATTGTCAGTGGCTTCCAGCCACCAGGGCCTATCTTCCTTGCTGAGGACTGTAAACGCTACTGACTGTGACAGTATGGCTTATAGTTCTTGAATTGGGAACTTCCTTGGCTCTTGTAGGTGGTGAAGAACTAACAGCAGTGGCACTGTCTGGTATCTTGTTATTATTTTCCCTTAGCCAATGGCAAATTCTCTTTTCCTTCATAGTATAGTATATTTTTGATATATAGAATATGGTTTGGGGTGTGCTACTTAGATGCGATTGGTGGGGAAAGCAATTTTAAAATGCTTATCATGTGGCTGCTGCATGGTAACTGCTTCTAATTGCATTTCCTTTTCATTAACACCACTTGATAGAAGCAGTTTCTGAAAATAAGTCTAATGTCATTTCATTTAGTGAGACTTTGGCACCAGAATTTACAGACTCATATTGTTTGCATTGTGCACAACTGACAAATACTTTGCAACCATTGCATTTTTGAAAACTTCTAAATACGTTTGATGAGGATGCATCAGCACTACCTTTCTTTGTCTTTATTACCACTGACACTAGCATTGTTTCTTTCTTGTACAATGTATGTAGTGATGATTGCTTTTCTGAGCACATTTGCACTTGCTTGACCATGCACAATATAGGTTAGGGTAAATGTTCATCTTTATCATTAGACTGAGGATAACGATCACATTTCATTATTACTTTTTGTACTACTGAGTATAATAGGGATTTTCAAGTATCATTGTCATCTAAACTGCCAACATGGGATAGCTAGCCCATAATTTCATGTGTTTGAGTCAAATCTAAAAAACATTGCTTTGGCTTAAGGGAAATTTGTCCTATCTGACCTTGTTGTGAACCATCACTGGTTGTGTCCAAGATTATGGCAAATTCAGAAATGTAATCGTCTCTGCGTGGGTTTCCTCCGGGTGCTCCGCTTTCCTCGCACAATCCAAAAACATACTAGTAGGTTAATTGGCTGCTATTAAAATTGACCCTAGTCTCACTCAGTGTGTGTGTGTATGTTAGGGAATTTACACTGTAAACTCCAATGGGGCAGGGACTGATGTGAGTGAGTTCTCTGTACAGCGCAGCGGAATTAGTGGCGCCATATAAATAGCTGCTGCTGCTGATGATGTAATGCTAATGTTATGTATATAACCAAGTTGAAACAATTACTGTTTTTATTAATTACTTATATAATTTTCTTGTCATTAATCCTACTTTGGATTCTTTACAATTCACTTCTATTATTTGTCTACTTCACTTTATATGTTTAATTTTACTGTATGCTTTGCTTCCCCAATGACTCTTGACATTTTCTTCCTTGTTTAATGTATCTATGTTCCAGTTTTGTAATTTTAATTGTCAGCTGGTTTACTTTAACCAATCATATGTCATTTATAGTTACAGTCAGCAGAGTATAATATATATATATATATATATATATATATATATATACACATATATATATATATATATATATATATATATATATACATATGTATACTTAAATTAGACACTTAGGGGGGTATTCAATTGATGGCGTGATCGCCGAATATCGAGCTCTCGAAAAATATTACCGTTAATACGGTAATTACTCGCTGAATTTCAGCTCGCAGCTCCTGAAATCCAGCGAGTAAATTACCGTATTAACGGTTTTTACGCGCAGATTACCGTATTAACGGTAATATTTTTTTCGGTGATCACGCCGTCAATTGAACACCCCCCTTAAACTTGAAGATCTGAAGACCTTTACTGATTTCAAGAAGATGATTTCATAACTGAACTCATTTCATGAAGATTACAGGAGCTTCACTTCCTAGCAGTACTTTCAGAGGTAATCTTGGTGGGTGTATTAGGGTTAGGCATATTTTGAAACCAGCAACACAGATTGAGAAATTTGAGCAAGAACTGGTAGATAGGAAGACAAGGAAATTTGAGAGAGATAGGACAGATTACGAATTGAATCAAGTGAGGACCTTTAAAAATTAGAGGATGCCCAACTCAAATCGTGTTGACAAAATACCATATAGAGAAACAAGGAAAGACACTAATAGGACAAATAGAACCCCTTATAGAAGGGCATGGAAAAGTAACAATGGGGATAACGGACAACAATTCTATGGGAGAAATAGTAATTATCATAGAGAAGAGAATAGAAATAGATATAGGGATCACAGCCCTGGAAGACCATACCAACAAACTCGTGAGCATAGTGAGACATCAATGGATGTGGAAAAGGGGGAACACTCTGCCCGCGATCTAGGAGCTAGACCCAAGGATAGGGACTTAAACTTTTCTACAGATACTCGTTTTTTAGAGAAAAGCCCAGAATGGAAAATGGGCTTACATCACAACCCTTACCATGCACTATATCAGAGAACACCCAAAAGAAGAAGAGAGTCAGAGGAAGGAGAGGACGGAGAGAGCAAAGGAAGGAGGATGAGGGTGAGATAGAGTATAGAGGACTATTCAATCTTTCTAAAAAAGAACTTACTCCCTATCAATCAAAATTATTGTCCAGGGGTTTAAATTTTGCTCCCACAAAAGAGCCGAACATTTTTGATTTATTTGTAGAACTGAATAGATATGTCAGAACCCTTTGTAGGAAAAGATATTTTGCCACCAAGAAATTAAGGAAACAACCGATTGAGGGAGCTCCTATCACTCTTGATACAAACGATTTAAGTAGTCTGGATATTCTTGAAACTTTATGGGAGGAGAATAGAGTAGAGGAAACTAAAGAAACCCCCATTTTTGACATAAATAGTGGCTCAGAGAATTCTAAGAATTGGGAACTTAATTCGACATTTAAACGTAGTTCAAACTTTTTTCCTCTCAGTCACAAGAGCCCAGCCATTACTTTCTTTTATAATAGGACGTTACAGGATTTTATGTTAATATGCAGTGGGACAAATCGAAAAGATAAGAAGCATCATGATGAAGGGGATGTCCCTCGAATAGGTGTCCCTCGATGCTATTCCAATCTTCATCCGAAAGAGAGACAAGCCATTAAAGAATTACGTAATGATACTTCGATAGTTATCAGATCAGCTGATAAAGGAGGGGGGGTGGTCATTATGGATCGAGAAAAGTATGTAGGTGAAGCAAACAGACAACTAGGGGATCCTTCATGCTATAAACAACTTCAGAGAGACCCCACTAAGGATTTCCAGTTGGAACTTAAAACTATGTTACTTAAAGCCCTGAATGAAGAGATAATATCTAAAGATGAATATCTCTTCTTATTTTTAGAACATCCAGTGATCCCAATATTTTACCACCTCCCCAAAATCCACAAGTCCTTAGTCTCTCCACCAGGACGCCCCATAATATCGGGCATTAGTTCACTTACATCTAATCTTTCGCATTATGTGGATCATTATTTACAGGGCTTTGTCCCGCGTTTGTCCTCTTATATAAAGGATACCATTCATTTTTTAAATATAGTAAGTAATTTAGAATGGAAGCCGGATTACGGTTTTTTGACGCTTGATGTCCAAGCATTATATACGAACATACCCCATGAGAAGGGAGTGGAAGTAGTTAGAAGGACTTTGGACACAGATGATAGCATTGGTAAGGCTAAATGTGAGTTTATTCTGGAATCCATCAGATACATCCTAACCCACAATTATTTTTTATTTGAGAACCATTTTTATTTGCAGGTCCTCGGTACGGCCATGGGGACCAGGTTCGCGCCGAGCTTTGCCAATCTGTATATGGGACAAGTGGAGGAGGAACTTATATGGGGGGGCCGGTTTGGCGCGAACCTGGTCTCATATGGTCGGTACATAGATGACCTGTTCTTTGTGTGGAAGGGGGGTATAGACTCTGTCTTAGAATTTGTTGAATTTTTAAACAACAATACATATAACCTGAAATTTACTTATGAGTTTAATAAGGATACTATCAACTTTCTAGACATCACAGTAACAGCTGATGGAAACAGAGTCATAACTTCTAATTACAAAAAGCCAACAGATGTTTGTAATTACCTCCACTATGAGAGTGGACATCATCGCCCATGGGTGAACAACATACCCAGAGGCCAATTAGGTAGGCTAAGGAGGAACTGTTCAGAAGATTATGATTTTAAGATCCAATCTCATAAAATGATGGATAACTGTAATAAGAGGGGATATCCTGAGAGTGTACTTAAGGAAGCTGTTTCCCATGTTTCTACCTTAGATAGGAGTCTTTTATTAGAATCTTCAGATGGAGACAAAACAATAACAAAAAAGAATAAATTTAATAATAGTAATCCAGCCTTTATTTCAACATATAATGCCAAGTCCAGACAAATTGGCAATGCTGTGAGGAGAAATTTTAATATTCTTAAGGAAGACAATATATTAAAGAATGTTTTGGATAGTACACCGAAAGTGATTTTCAGAAAAAATATGGATCTGAAAAGAATACTAGCTCCCAGTATGTTAAAACAAGAGAAGTGTACAAATAATGTCACATGGCTCCCAGATAAACCTAAGGGATGCTATAAGTGTGGCAAATCAAGATGTTTGACTTGTGACCACATTATGAATAGAACTATGAAAGTACGGTCAAATACTTGTGGGGAAGAATTTCCCATTGAACATTTTATTAATTGTGACACACCATATATTGTTTACATGTTGGAATGTGAGTGTCATCTTCAATATGTTGGTCGAACTATGAGACCGCTTAAAGTAAGATTCCGCGAACACAGATGCAATATCCTTAACGGTCTCTTGACACATAGTGTGTCGAGACATTATTTGGAGGTACACAGGAAAAATCCAGGGTGTCTTAGGATTACGGGTCTGGAACAGGTACTGCCTACTGTGAGAAAAGGGGATAGATTCCGGAGATTATGTCAATGTGAATCCTCTTGGATCTTTAAATTAGGGACCCTTTCTCCGAGAGGTTTGAATGAAGCATTGGAATTTTGCGATTAAAATAGTCACCCTCTATATGAGGGGATTATTTGATATTATATCTTTTTTTAAAATGCAATGAGGCTCAATCTTGTGTTACAAGAATTGTAATAACACCAGACTTAGGAGCTCACGGAATAGTACGTGATATTCAATTAAGTTTATAGATATAAGATAAGAAGGATCAGATCGAGTCACAAAAGCATAAATTAATAAATACTTACCAGAGGAAAATATATTATATTATACATATTATTGTAATATTCGAATAAGGGTGATGTATAGTACTGTAAACGTTATATGAACCACAAGAATGGTGGATTTATGGGCCAAGCCCGCGTGAAGTAGATTCAATCTGGGTCCTTCTCTCTTTTCTTT
The DNA here is from genome assembly GCF_038048845.1 of Mixophyes fleayi. Lineage (NCBI taxonomy): Eukaryota > Metazoa > Chordata > Amphibia > Anura > Limnodynastidae > Mixophyes > Mixophyes fleayi. The sequence continues at coordinate 159,212,750 of NC_134403.1, read as the reverse complement.
AATATGTATTGTTGTATGAAATGTGCATTAGAAAAAGGAATGGACTAATACATAAAAATAACTAAAGTTATCCGATTGGGTAACGTTTATATGGAATTATACATCATTGTAATTTGGAGTGAATATTATCATATGTCATCTGGCTTTCTTCCAGAAATAATGGAACAGTTCACTTTAAGAAACTAATATGTGTGAGGATGATTACGCCCACTTATCCCTTAAATAGGAACCAAAGGTGCAGAATTAACAGCTTTGAAAAAGTCCTAGGATATAGGACGAAACGCGTCAGCAGGGTTCCTCTCCTAATTGGTTTATCTCCAACGAAACTTTGGTTCCTGGGCAACTAAAGGGTGTATCCCCAGATACGAGGTGACGGAAAAACGTGCTTGCGTCATATGCACTCTTCGGATCACAGATCCAGCCTGGGCAAACTCCGTCTCGCTCCATTTATGGAAATCATCCAGGAGAGGACGGTATAGTGTATTTGAATTTCGGTCATACTCATTTTTCCGGAGTGCAGAAGTCACTACAAGACAGCCACACGTGGTTATGTTTTACTGCTATACGTATGGACTCTAAGTTCAACAAGCGGATACATGATACAAAGGAGTTATAGATGACAACAGTTACCTATGCATAGGTGGAACTATACTCTACATATATGTGTTTGGATGTATCGTTAACCACACGGTGGACAACAATACCAGCAAGTTTTTCTATGCACTTTTTCCCATCCTATTTGTTCAGGTGTATTAATATTATCCAATATCTATTTTTAATCCTTCCCCTTCCCTTAATTTTTGAATCATGCATGCATTCGGTTTCTGGATATTGGGAATGTATACTTTTTAATTTTTAATTACTATTTGGGTATCTGTATCATATTGGATCCATATGTAATAATATCTTCATCTATATAGAGATTGGTTTCACCTGTTATGAATATTCGGAAGGTGTAGGTAATTGTTCCTCTCTGCAACGATCTTATGAGATAAGGAATATATTCTGTTTCATATATTGAGTGGAACCTACCAACTTATGTGATGCTTTGTATTCCAAACTGAGGATATTTCAGGTTTTTTTTTATATATTTGTTATATTAGATGGTGTATGAATAAAATTTCAAATTTAACATTTTAATTTGACTTCATCGCAAATTGTATCCTATGATAGGAATAGAGTAATATCTGTATTGTGGGTGCCCCAGCGCTTGACCTACTATATGCATTTCTTTGATTTAACGGTTTGGTGAACCGTGTCTTAGCTGCAGGGTCACCTACATATTTCCATTTTTCATTTTGGAATCTACTCTTTATTGACTATTAGCGCCAGGGGGATCCCTTAGGGGATCACTGTTGTCCATATATATACATATGTATACTTAAATTAGACACTTAGGGGGGTATTCAATTGATGGCGTGATCGCCGAATATCGAGCGCTTGAAAAATATTACCGTTAATACGGTAATTACTCGCTGAATTTCAGCTCGCAGCTCCTGAAATCCAGCGAGTAAATTACCGTATTAACGGTTTTTACGCGCAGATTACCGTATTAACGGTAATATTTTTCGAGCGCTCGTTTTTCGGCAATCACGCCGTCAATTGAACACCCCCCTTAAACTTGAAGATCTGAAGACCTTTACTGATTTCAAGAAGATGATTTCATAACTGAACTCATTTCATGAAGATTACAGGAGCTTCACTTCCTAGCAGTACTTTCAGAGGTAATCTTGGTGGGTGTATTAGGGTTAGGCATATTTTGAAACCAGCAACACAGATTAAGAACTCATGCTGCAGGACAGCATGAACTTCAATGTTTTCTTAATGTAATCAATGATAGATGATAGCAGGTTCATTTGCAATGCTAGGTCAGGACTAACAGCTATAGGGAAGCCTAGACCCAGAGCCGTAACAACGGCGGTGCGACCGCCCAGGGCACAAGCCCAAAGGGGGCGCAGCCACCCGTTACCTGCCTCTGTGCCCAGAAGAAACCACGCTCTAATCCAAGCAACAATTCATTCAGGGCATCAGAAGCAGTTCAGTGGAACGCATGTGCGTTCCACCGAAAGCAGGAAGTTCGGCATTTGGAACGCATTTGCGTTCCAAGTGCTGAACTTCCTGTTTTCGGTGGAACGCACATGCGTTCCACTGCTTCTGATGCCGGGAATGAATTGTAACACACAACTTACTCACAACTCTCGGATACACAACTGACCAAAGTGTCCCCTGTATATCCCGCACGGTAAGGTTGTGACTTTTGTAGATCTTTGTTACAGATCAGTGATAGGAAACGGAGGGTAGTGGAGGGGCTGTATGTGCCTGGGATCTCCCCTCCAGACAGGATTTAGTGAGCAAAATATGAAGTTGCACTGATTTTCTTATAGAGGATTTGTCTCTAATGCTTGCTACTGATAGTAAATGTAGAATTTAGCAGATTATATACATCCAATATGATTCAGATTGTTTTGGTGAAAGGGAAAGTTGATTTCCACCTCTATAAAAATCATGTATTCTCCCCTATAAAATATCCTGCTTTTGCTTCTGTCAGTGCCTTTAGGATTAAGATCTCTCATGAGACAATGTCCTTTGATTTTCCATCTGTCTTCTAATATCAATAATTTGGTTTGTACTTTAATATAGAACCAGTGCCATATATCTATATAGATATAAATATATATACATGCATTTAGCTTTTCATGCATTTGCAAATATGTGTAACAGAATTTTTTCAGTAAAGTGCCAACCACACCCCCACATTAGGCTGACCACACCCACTCGGCAAATGTCACGCCCACTTAGATGGGGGGCGCCGGTGCCCTGTCTCGCCCAGGGCACTAAAATGTCTAGTTACGGCACTGCCTAGACCTTCCTATTTAAAGGATAACATTACAATTCAAATATGTCCCACCTATGTAGCAAATACTGGGTACCTCAACCCCCAAGTACCAAAAGTCAAACTGAATTGGTGGCTATCAATCCTGGTGGACTAGTCTGTCCATAGTGCTCTATGAAAGAGATTTGGACAGCTTTGCTGCAGGCATAGGAAACATGATTCAATTCAAGTTTGCTACTTGCTTCAGGTAATAAAAGATTCCTGAGATACCTTTTGCTGTACATAAGATAAATATTTGATTAAGGAGAAGGTGCATAATTATAACTTTGGGGCACCATATTTTGAAGCCCCCCCATAGCTTTCTAGGGCCCTTACACTCACTCTGCACTTTACTTCCAGTTCAGAGAGGAAAGGAATACAAGAGTACACTTCCCCTCTGTACATAATTAATGCTTTGCAGTCTTGGTAGTTACACAGCAGCACACTCATTAAGTTCCCTGCTGACCCTGGACACTGCAGGGAAAAGCAGGGCCAAGAGTAGCATATGGGTGGCAGCTGCACAGGGCATTGGAGCTGAGGGGCCTGATATACCCCCATGTGCTCCATAGCAATGCAACACCATAGAAAAAAATGGTGTGCAACTTAGCAACCCTAGGCCTATGTACAGGGCCTGATTAAGGGTTTCGGCCGCCCTAGGCTCTTTCAGCAGTAGCGCCCCCCCTCCCCCTTCCTCCAATATAGGCGTTTTGGACTACTCTTGAATATGAATATTCAGGAGTATTCTCCAGCATTCACATTTAGACAGATTGTGCAATCTCTCTTACCAGTTCTTGTTCTACAGCCTTGCTTGTTCTTGCTTTGTTGTCTTCTAGCTAGATTCTGGAAATTCGAGGTCCTGTTTTGAAAACATGCAGCAATTGTATTATAATGCAAAATGTTAACAAACCCCGAATGATTAGGCCCTTTAGTCCAAACACAACAGCCCATTATGGCCGGATAAAACTGCCCCATAGCACAGACATATGTAGGCAATAAAATATATGAAAATTGTTGTCAAAGAGCTATACAAAACTTTACCAGCCCCAACTGACTATTATTCAGTATTCTAGTGACCGTAAAGACCACAGAGATCATCCTCATAACCGCTACACAATACAAAGATCGTGCCCCTCCAAAGCTACTCTATTTTTTAAATGCCCCACTCAGCAATTTATTTTAGCCATCTCACCTGCCCCCTTCAGCCTCCTCACCTGCCCCCTTCAGCCTCCTCAAATGCCCCCTCCAGCCACCTCACCTGCCCCCTCCGGCCACCTCACCTGCCCCCTCTAGCCACCTCACTTGCCCCCTCCAGCCACCTCACTTGCTGCCTCTCCTCCCCGAGACATTAGAATGGACTTACCTGCTGTGGAGTCCTCTCTTCAGCGCTGTGGAGTCCTCTTTTCAGCACTGTGTATGACAGTCAGTCTGGCAGCGATCGCTGCCAGCTGCCTGTCAGTACGGCCCAGGCTCTTCTTTCTATGGTCACATGAGATGTGGAAGTCCTGATCTCACGTGACCAGAGTAAGAAGTGCCCACAGGCACACTGACAGGCAGCTAGCAGTGATCGCTGCCAGACTGCCTATCATGTGATAGTGACACTCCTTTAGACCAGGGGCGGTCCCGATGACTCCGGCCCCAGCTCCATTTAAAAAAAAAATAATGAAAAAAAAATAAATATCGACGACATTGCGCCCCCCCCCAGGCTCCAGCGCCACATTTGCTGATCAGACCCTGCCTATATAGCCCCTTTCCCCTATAGCAGCCAATGACTATGAAACAAGAATGCTGCTGCAGCTGATGACGTCAGTGAGCATGCCGACGGCATTATCACTTTTGTTAAGGGGGTGAGGCAAGTATGCACCCATGTACAATGTAATTTAGAAAGGATTATACATTGTACATGGGTGCATACTTACCTCACCCCCTTAACAACAGCGATAATGCCATCGGCATGCTCAATGACGTCATCAGCTGCAGCCGTCTTCTTGCTTCATCGTCATTGGCTGCTATAGAGGTGAAGAGGAGTTGTCATTGGTCAGGGTCGGGAACCAGCTCCTTCGGAATAGTCACGCCGGGGTGAGTCTTGTCGGGGTAGTCAGCATCGATATGCTGATTACCACCACTAACTTTAGGCTCATTCAAGTGATGTGTAATTCGATACTAAGGTATAATTGCAGGGTTAGAATTAACAAAGTACAAATATATATTGAAAACAAGTATAGATGTTTTTCTAACTTTCCTTAGTAGTCATAAATTGCTACGTTAATGCATATAATCGTACATTTAATTTCTGGAGAAATTTGGATTTATTATTTCATGAAGGGACACCATTTATACTACAGACTTGTGGCACTACAAGTAGGGGTGCCGAGAGGGGGAGGGCGGGTACAAATTACCGGGGACCTGTTTTTTTTGTTCTAGTGGGTGGCGCGCGTGGGGGCTGTCAGCTGCTCCCTTCCCCGGACAGTGTGTGATGACGGTGTGTGTCTTTTTAATTATTAGTTATCTCTATACCAGGCATGAGAAGTGACTAATCTCTGCAACCTCTCTTTCATCAATAGGTAATTATTCCTACCTTAGCTGCACCAGTGTCAGATCTGAATTTTTATTTCTAACTCCATGCTATGCTGTCCTCTCACTGCTTGTTTATTTAAAACTTTTATTGTTAGTCTTGCTGGGGGAATTTATTGGGGTCTGATTGAAGACACTGATCGCATGTGTTTGTTAACCATATATAATCATTGTAGAATGGCTGCAAGCCAGGGATTACTGCTTATCTAGTGTGTATAGTTCAAAGTGTGCGTAGTTACATGTGTATTAAGATTTAAATTGCATAATTCAGAGTTATAACAGAGTTAAACAGGAGAAGAACATTCTACCCATTACCACAGCTACACAAAAACAACAGTCAGTATTCACCTGAAACTCCATATTTTACTCCTGATAGTCACATCACACCCTGGTTGCAAGCTTAACACCACAGTCTGTTTTGGACTTTGATCTTATTTCATTCTCAGCTCATGAAAGTTTGTTTTATCTGTCAGTTTATTCCCTGCAATATCCCCTCTGTTTAATTAGCCTGCTGTACTACTTGCTCAGCTGCTCCCTCCTCACTCCCGCGCTTCTGCTGTTTCAGTCTTCTATCTCATCACTGTACTATCAAGGCTACTCAAGGCTTTGTCTGCCATCACAAGTATGAAGAGTTAAAACTAAGTTTGAACTGATTTGGCCAACTCTCCTATTTCATGACTTTGCAAGAACTCAGTTACTACATCACCTGTGCCTTATAATTCTCCATTCCACATTTCCACCAACTCTACCACATGGCTCCGCACATCATTACTCCATACTACATGCCCAAGCCTATCCCTTCTATCCACTGTCACTCCCCCCTTTACCATCTATCACCATGTACCCCCGGATATCCAATCCTGCCAACCTTATTTCCATCCTTACTCTCACAAACCTTACCCTGTCCTGCACACTCTGGAATGCAAGATCTGTCTGCAATAAGCTCATTCCCATTCATGACCTCTTCCTCTCCCACTCCTTTGGTCTACTGGTCCTTACAGAAACCTGGATCTCCCTCTCTGAAACTGTTTCCACCACACTCCCCTTCCTGGGGACCACCAAGTAGGTGGTGTAGGTGTCCTGCTGTCTCCTCACTACACCTTCAGTGTTATCCCCCTGAACCCTCCGTCACCTTCTCCTCCTTAGAAGTTCACTCTATCCGTCTCTTTTCCCCTCTCCACCTTCGTGTTGTCATCTATCGTTCCCCTGGCCCTTCCTCCCAATTTCTTGATAACTTCGCTGCCTGGCTTTCCTCTTTCCTCTCTTCTTATCTTCCCGTGATTATTATCAGTGATTTTAACATCCCTTCCGACTCTCCTATTACTACAGTTGCCTCTAAATTCCTAACTCTTCCAATGAACAACTTCTGCCAACCACCGTGATGGTCACTCCCTGGACTTAGTGTTTTCCCATCTCTGTGACATCGCCAACGTCTCCAATTCTGTCTACCCACTCTCTGACCACAATCTCCTTTCCTTTACCCTCTCTTTAACTCTTCTCCCCCTCCCACCCAAAGTTGTTTGCACGCAGCGTCCCATCAACAGCATTGGCCCATTTACCTTTGCATCCTCCCTCAAACCCCTCCCCACTTCCATTTCTTCCCTATCATGTCCCAATGCCACTATCACTTTTTACAATGACTTACTCTCAGCTAAGTCCAATGGTCACTTCTCCCGTCTCGTATAACCTTTAACTTTTCTGCTGCTCTTGACACCGTCGATCATTCTCTTCTCCTCGCCACCCTTCACTCCCTAGGTTTTCGAGAAACAGCTCTCTCCTGGTTTGCCTCCTATCTCTCTGGCCGCTCTTTTAACATCTCTGCTTCTGACTCTTTCTCCCCCCTCTTCCTCTTTCTATTGGTGTCCCTCAAGTCCTCTGCTCGTCACTCTCTGCATCACCTCTCTCGGTGAACTTATTAAATCATTTGGCCTCCAATGCCACCTCAATGCTGATGACACGCAAATCTATCTTTGCATCCCTGACCTTTCTATTGCCTTTATAACCCAAGTATCTAGATGTCTTGTGGCTGTAACTACCTGGATGTCACAGCACTTCCTCAAACTCAATATCTCCAAATCCAAGCTCACCAGCTTTCCGCTCACTGATGTTGCTGTCGTTCCCAATATCTCCCTCTTGGTTGACAACGTAACTCTTTCTCCTGTCACCCAAGCCTGCTGCCTTGGAGTCACCCTTGACTCTGCGCTCAGCTTTACCCCTCATATATAGTTCCTCCCCAAATCCTGCCACTTACTTCTATGTAATATCATGAATATCCGTCTCTTCCTCTCTCAGGAAGCAACCAAAATTCTGGTCCACTCACTCATCATTTCTCGTCTTGACTATTGCAACCTCCTTCTCACTGGCATTCCTGCCTCTCACTTTTCTGACCTTCAATCTGTATAGAATGTTGTGGCTAGGCTCATTTTCCTCCTCTGTCACTCCTCCATCGCTACTTTTCTAAGTAAATCCCTTTATTGGATTTCCATCTGTTTCAGAATTCAGTTCATATTCCTTAATCTCGCTTGCAAAGCTCTTACTGACACTTCTCCCCCTTACATCTCTGGCCTTGTCATGAAGTACATACCTACTCGACCACTCTGCTCTGCCTCAATTCACCACTCATTACCTCCTCCCATGCTCGCCTCCAAGACTTCTGCTGTGCTGCCCCCATTCTTTAGAACTCCCTACCCTGCCTCACTTGACTCTCCCCCAACCTTCACTCCTTCAAATGCTCACTCAAAACTCACCTTTTCAAGCTAGCCTATCCTACAACCTCCTGACCATTTTATCCATCACCTCCTCTCCTTTCGCCTGCCATTTCCATTTTTCTCCCAGCTGGTCCCTCTAGAATGTAATCTCTTATGGGCAGGTTCCTCTCTACCTATTGTCCTATGTCTGTCCACTGTCTGACTCCCTTGTACATACTGGCATGTATTTTGCTGCATTACATGTGAGCATTACTCACACTCATCTGTGCTACTTATGTGCATTAAAAGCAAAGTGGGATTATCGGCGCTTCTCCTAATGCGAGAACTCCTGCTGCTGAAAAAACATATATATTCAATACTAAAAAGGTGATCAGCGCACGGAGATCTGAAGCATACAGTATGACACTGAAATGCACGTGAAGATGTTTATAGCCCTTTTGTAACAATGTAATAAAAATAACGAGTCAGTAGTTTCACCTGCGTTCCACTGCAGACTGCACAAGCTGTACTCACAGCCGAATACCATCTGGAAATACTTACTCTTTTCTACACATCGCGCCTCAGATTGGGAAGCCAGCACTCCGCTGACACCGAGGAGAGGAAATTTCGAGTGTATGCAGGGAAAGAGCAGGGTAAGACCATATTGGAAACTACTGACTCGTTATTTTTATTACATTGTTACAAAAGGGCTATAAACATCTTCACGTGCATTTCAGTGTCATACTGTATGCTTCAGATCTCTGTGCGCTGATCACCTTTTTAGTACTTATGTGCATTACCTCACCTATTTGTTACTTGCTTTTGTACCTGGTGCTACTGAATCTGTGGCGCCTAATTCTGATGTTAGCAGTATAGGTAAGTACAGAGGACAGGGAGGGAGTCATAATGTCTCTTGGGGTGTTAATAGGTGTCTTGGAGGGGGGTCATAATGTGTCTGGGGGGTGGTGTAATAATGTGCCTGGAGGGTGGCATGATAATATACCTAGGGGGTGGCGTGGAAATATTTTTCATATTTCATGTACCTATACATTTTCCAAACAGTTCCCAACATTCCAGGATCCAGACAAGAATTTAGTAGCAGGTTGTGAAAGCAATAACAGGTAGGTGAGAGTAACACCATTTTAATACAGAATGGGAGGAATTCAATTAGATGCGAAGTGTCTCCGGAACGTTCGCAAGACACTTTGCGGCAGAGATTTGACAGAAATATCCACTCATTTTTCCTTGCATCCCATTTAGGGATGTCCGCGCACCACATCACCGGCAATTGAATCTCCCCTAGTATGTCATGCCTAAAGAAACACAGCTAAGCTCTATGTGGATCACGTCCCCAATATTATGTGGTCACGCCCATTCGGTGACACTTTTCCTGCTCACCTATGGAGGGGGGCAAAGAGTTGATGTACCGGGGGGAGGGGGGGGTGAGAGAGAGGAGAGAGGGAGAGAGAGAGAGAGGTGCTTTCACTTGGGTCTTATTTAGCATTACTTATTTAGTGCCATAATATTGCACAGTGCTTTAGCACTGGGAACAAACATTATAATAATACAAGACTGATAACTGAAGATAGACAAAGTAGCAAGAGGAATTCTTAGCTGTGGAGCACTGTGTGGGGTAACTTGATGTCCTCTAGATTGATGTCTGTAGTGGTGTTACACCAAAGTCTGGGGTCTGTATTGTTGTTATTGTTGAGGAGGAGGAGTGGAGGCACGAGAAGAGAATGCAAAAAACAAGAAATATAACATGAAATGAGATGAGATGGGAGAATGTGATGAAAACAAAATTGTAAAAGAAATGGTTAACAAATGAAAAATGTTAAATGTTATCAATGATGAATAAGGATAGAATTAAATATGAATAAACATAAAATTAGAAATGGAAAAAATAAAGGCAGAGAAAAATTGTTTCAATGAGAAGGAAAATATGCTAAATAAAGAATGGATGCAGGAGGTATAGAGGAGAAAAAAAGATTATGATATGAGAATCTAAGAAATGTGGGTGATTACAAATGATTGCAATGGGAAAAATGAGGATTATATAATCCAGCCACAAACGATGTGTTTTCATCACATTCTCTCATCTCATCTCATTTCATGTTATAAAACAGACAGGGTTCTTTACATGAAGTCTTGAAAGGATGAGATGCAAACATGAATTATATTTCTCTATTATAAATTACTATTACATCTGCAAATTGTACCTGGATGGAATCACCATGCATTTTTGGACCACTCAGATGCAGCACATGTCCATCTGAATGTTTTTCCATTAATAATTGTAAGATACACATATCTGAAATACATGTACTTATTGTCACGGGCACTAGGATTTGCTACCAGATGGTACTCTGCTGGAGAGGCGGGGTTATGGCACGCACCTCAAAGCAGGTAGGTGAATGATTGGAGCGACACAACAGCAGGAGAGTAGAGATAGTCTGAGGCAATCAACGACTTGGAGTTGTAAACTGGAAACTGAAGATAATGTAGACACGAGGAGTGGACGTGGATCGGTGATGATAGGTAGAGGAGGAGTCAGTGGTCTGCGGACGGCAAGTTGTACCACTGCTCTGATGTGAAGAATAGGATTGGTGCAGGTAGGTAGCAGGGTAGTCAGTGGTCTGCGGGCAGCAAATTGTACCACCGCTATGGTGAGGAAACGGATCCAGGTGTAGATAGGAAGCAGGGTAGTCAGTGGTCTGCGAGTAGCAAGTTGTACCACTGCTGTGGAGGGAGTGAGGACTTGTCCAGGTGCAGGAGAGTGAAGTTGAAAGGCAAACTGTGGCTGTATGGGAACAGCGCGAGTATAGCAATGTCTTGGAAGACACCATGAATAGTCTGTATATATAGTTGGTGCCTTGCAGTGAGGAGAAGCTGAACACAGCAGTTTATGCACAATGACGCCAAGTAGTAGCGTGAGTATGTAACGAGCTTGAGTGACAGCAGTCCTAACTGGAGCAAAGCGGAAACACAGTCTATATGGGTACCTGTACCCTGCGCAATAAACAATAACGGATGCAACTGGTATGTGAGTAGCATAGATAATAGTCAATAGTAGTAACGCATACCCAGTTGTGTAGATCCGGAATCAGCTGGGAGATGAAGCGTTGTAGCGGTATGGGAACCGCCGCTGAGTTGAGCAGGGAAGCAGCGTGGAAGCTGTAACACGATCAGCAGGATGTCAGCGTTGGAACTGTCAGAGAACCGCTGCTGAGTGGAGCCAGGAGCAGCGTGGAAGCTGTGACACGATCAGCGGGATGATAGTGTTGTAGCGGTGTGGGAACCGCTGCCGAGTTGAGCAGGGAGCAGCGTGGAAGCTGTAGAAAGAACAATCTGCACACAGTTTGAGAAACTGTATAACGAGTAAAGCTGGAAGCAGTCTGGGAACTGCACACACCTATCAAAGTTCACAGGGAATGAGACTTCAAGATCAGGCCCCTACCTAGGGTTGCAGGTGCCTCAAATAGGGTGAGGTGATTGATCTGTCAATCACCTCCATGGACAGGTGAAGTTAATAGCGAGATCTGCGCATGCGCAGATGACAGGATAGCGAGCGGCCACGATTCCACACAGGTGTAGGTAGAAAAGATGGAGGATCTCGCACCAGAGTAGAGGCACTCACGGTCCGGTGAGTGACACTTATGTTTGTACATGCATTAAAAATTTGTCTGGGAATAGTGTGTCATAGTGCCGATGAACAAAAACCTAAACACTACACAGTGAGCACAGATTAATAAACTATGTCCTACTGTGGACTTCAAGCTTTTTAGCATGAGATTTGAACCTTACCCTGAAAAATGTGATTGACACTTCACAGGCATTAATGTATAGTAGATAATTTAAAGTAACCTGATATCTACCCCCTCCCCCTCTTTCTGCAATGATTACAGAACATGTTTTAAAAACGATGTTATATTTATATTAACATTCATTTCTCAAATAAAAGTTTAAATTGATTATTCACAGAAAATAGTGAAAACATACTTCTTGCCTTTATTTTTTAATAAAGAATGATGTCCTCATAAAAAAAACAACATTCAAAACTGGCGCTTCCTCATTTCCTCTTTAACAAAAAATCCCCATACCTCCAAGTCTATATTCAAACCATACAGTAGGATACCTTTAACAAGTAGTTCAGTATTCATAAATTGAAATGTTATGCATAGCTTACAGAAAGTGGAATAGGTTTCTTGCCGTGTTGCTAGGGAAGTATTGGTTGTTAGGGAAATGGTGGGTTCTAAAATGTTCAACTACTACTTAAATTAGTTGCTGTAAAAAATGCATTGTGGGTTAGAAGAAGCATGATTTTTTTCAAGCCTAAATCATAGGTATGATTCATAATCACACTGAAAGTAGTTTACAAATATAGATAAGTACTTTGTGATATATATTACTATGTATGTTTACATTTAAATATTTTGACAATGTAAGACAGTGTTGGCTAACCCAGTGGTTCCCAAACTTTTTCAGTTCGCAGCACCCTTAGAGTTTCTATAATTGTTTTAAGGCACCCCTCCAAAATAATTACTGAGCAGTCCGGTTTTATAAGTAGCTGGGTCAAAAAACGTAATAAGTATTTAGGTTAGGACAGAAATACTTATTTAGTTGTATGCAAAAATACACATAAATCCAAGGGAAAATATTATTTTTATATATTTTTTTCAATTACATTTTGGTCAAAGAATAATTTACAGCTAACTCACTCTGTGCCCCTGCATACACACACTCTACCCCGTCTGCATCCTCGCTGTGCTCTCTGCATCCACGCTCTGCTCCCTCTGCCTCCTCGCTCTGCTCCCACTGCAGCCACGCTCTGCTGTCTATGCATCCACGTTCTGCTCTCTATGCATTCACGCTCTGCTCCCTCTGCATCCTCGCTCTGCCCTCTTTGCATCCACGATCTGCCCCCTCTGCATCCTCGCTGTGCCCCTCTCTGCATCCTCGCTGTGCCCCCTCTGCATCCTCGCTGTGCCCCCTCTGCATCCGTGCTCTGCCCTGTCTGCCCCCTCACTCTGCATCCCGCCATGGCCAGGAAGAGAAAAAAAAACAATACAAAAAAAACAACCTTACCAATCCAGCGGCACCCGGGACCCAGCCTCCTCCTCTCTCCTGCCGCTTCTCACTGAATGTCGGGTGTGATGGCGTCACGTCCGACATTCAGTGAGAAGCGAGGAGGGAGGAGGATGCTGGGTCTCGGCGCCACCGTATTGGTACGTTTTTGTTTTTTTTCCTCTTCCTGTCCACGACACCCCTGTGACAGCACTGCGGCACCCCTGGGAGCCGCGGTGCACAGTTTGGGAACCTATGGGCTAACCTGTGACACTCCAGGGGGTAAATGTATCAATCTGCGGGTTCTTCAACACCCGCGTGTTCAGCCTCTTCCACGATTAAATTTCAAGCGGCGCTGCATTGTAAAGGGAACCCTTTACAATGCAGCACCGCTTGAAATTTAATCGTGGTAGAGGCTGAACACGCGGGTGTTGAAGAACCCGCAGATTGATACATTTACCCCCAGGTGTTGTGAAACTACAAGTCCCAGCATGCTTTGTCAATATATAGCATCTTATTTCTGGAAGGGTACGCTATGATTTATAGTTTCACAACACCTGGAGTGTCACAGGTTAGCCAACACTGATGTAAGATATTTATGCGTGCACAAGCTTTTTGCAGTTTGTAAAGCAATAATATAGCTCCCAACTGTCCCAATTTTAGCTTTGACCTGATCACGGCCCCTGTTCCGATGTCGGCTACCAAAATGTTGGGAGGTATACAATACTATGGAAGCGTACTAACTCCTATGGTACTGACCTTGATCACAGCAAATAGTTGGTTACCATTACACAATAGTGGGGGTAAAATTATTGAGGGACGGTTTTTGTGGTGCTTTTACTATCTTGCAGTTTTTCAGGCTGAAACTTCAAACTGCATGCGATGTGTGGTGGTTCGAAAATGCCTAAATCGTAAGCTGTTTGGGTCAAACAGCAAGCAGTTTAGGACAGGGAAGCCAGTGCTACTCAGCATCGGCTCCGGTCCTGTAGGAGGGGGGCTGGAAAAAAAGAAGTGGGCAGCTTTTGGCTGGCAAACTTTAGCCGGGTGGTGAAATTCAGCTCAGTAGCCTATTAGGAACATTTTAAAAGGCAAAAAATGCAAGTAGACCAGTTGACCCCCTACCTCCCAGCCCAGCCAGCCCCTGACATGAGATGCTCAGCCCAATGCTCAGTAGCACTGGACCCCTTCTGGTACCCCTAGCTAGTGGGCACCAGGCATACTTGCAAACTTTTGTGGTCCGCTGGCAAGTGTGGGAGGGGGCGTGATGATGCCATCACGTCACTGTAGCCCCACCCCACATTGTGATTTGCGGCATTGCGTGGTGGGGGTGGGTCTTAATTCGGGAGCTTCATGGACATTCCTGGAGAGTAGGCAAGTTCGGTATCAAGGTAAGTGCAAAACAGTGATAGCACTTTTGGCATACAAATGTCAGCATTAGCTCACAGCCCACTGTGACTGAATGTTTTTGCATGCTGGAGCTTGTATAACTACAAGCACCAACATGCACATAGGTGGAAGTGCTTATGGGCACTTGTAGTGTCATAAGTGTGCTCTACAAGTGTTGGATGATTTTGTTTAATAAATAATCATGCTCCCTTAGTTAAAGGAATGACTAATAGTGTCCCCTTAGTAAAGAAATAAATAATATTTATTAATTATACTAAAGGGAACCACAATTTTTTGTTATACTAACGCTTGTAGTACACTACAAGCGTTAGTATAACAAAAAAATTGTGGTTACCTTGTGGCAAGTTTCCGAATGCTCTTCCGCCCATGTGCATGGTGGGACTTGTAGTGCCACCAGTGCTTGCACTCTATTTTTACACTTACCCTTGTACCCACAGGCTCAGTACATTAGGCCAGGCATCTCTAGGTGTGGGGGCCTGATCGTTTGACCATGCCTCCTCCAAAGGATCAGGCCCTATGCTGAGTAATAGGGCCTAATTGCACCCCTCTAAAGGCAATAGGAGGGGCTCTGCTGCCACCGCTAGGCTCCTTCACCTAGAACCGCTTCCTTCTGTGTAACTCTTGCTGCTAGTGTACCCCATTGATGTGCACCTAGCCTGGCACCCCTGACCTCTTCCTTCAGATCAGGGTTACTCTCTCAGAATGTAATATTCTCTAGATTTGGCGATAACACAATTTTAAACTTAACAAAATTTACATCAATCTGTGATTTCCCAAATCACTTGCCGTTCCATTATTCAGACAGATTCTAAGACACAGGATGTAAAACAACACAGGACAGAAAACGAACGACCCCCTGCTGTGCATTCAGACTAAAAAGATATGTTGGTTAGATGAAAACACTTGCATGGGAATTCCTTACTTCCTTTAATCCAAAAACAAACTTCCTCCAACATGGTATATTACCTCATAAATCAATACATGAACAATATGAAAATTAATACATTTACACTCTTAGCCCTTTCTGGCACTGCACACAGGTTACTAATCTGCGCTACAGTGCCCATACATTAAATATATACATTTAAATTAATAAATATACCCTTTAATACTTCTTTAATCTGGGGTTTATCCCACATGTCAAAGCAACGTCATGTATTAACTCATTCAATGCTGCAGCAGTCATCTTGACCATGTGGGAGGTGAGGGGTACCTGGCCACACCTGTCATTTAAAAAAAAAAAGGAAAGGTGGTTTCAAACAGTGCAGTTTAAAAACAGGTGACTTTATATGCGGTTTAACCTTTCTTTTTGCATAAAGGCTAACTTGAACCCCATTCTGTTTGGGCTTGTTGTGTTACTCTGTTCATGTTACCAAAATAACGTGGCAATGGGGACCAGTCATAGACAGATGACACACTACAGCTGGTCCCCCCAGAACATGGTAAGAGACTTAGAACAGCTTTTATACAAACTTTACAAGAGAGTGTAGATGAAAACTGTTAAGGATATAGGGTCATATTTGCAATATAGAGCCTTAGGGATAGATTTACTAAGCTGCGAATTGAAAAAGTGGGGATGTTGCCTATAGCAACCAATCAGATTCTAGCTGTCATTGTAGAAAGTACTAAATAAATTAAAGCTAGAATCCAATTGGTTGGTATAGGCAACATCCTCACTTTTTCAAACCCACTGTTTAGTAAATATACCCCTTAGGGTCAATTTTGCAAATAAAACCATACCGAAAACTCCATGAAATTGGATCTACCTCATTTGTTGAAGTGGAAATTTAGAAGTGACAGTATGGCAAATTTAAGTGAATGGAAATTGATAGTTTTACAATGAAAGCTGTAGGAGAAGTGGCGGTATGATATACCACTGTATAGAAGCCTACTTCGACCACTGATTTACTTTACAAGATTCCATTAGCAACAAATGTTTAAGCTGTGCAAATTATATCCTGTAGTCATTTTTGGTAAAGTCCCACGGAGAGATGAAAAACCGCCCATGGGTATTTAAGTGATGCTAGCTGGTAAATATAGAATTAATACAAAGATTACTGCACTTTTTAATACTTTTAAATACTTTTTCAGTAAATAGTCCACTGGAAGTCTAAATCGTGAATAAAATATTGTGGTAGGTATAGCATTATGAAATCAGCTGCTAATATAGAGAAATGTGCATATGCTTATGCTGCTGCTTTGGGGAACACGTTTTATGGTAGGATATTCCCTGCATGTCACTGCACATACAAAACATGTGGTAATGATACAAGTTCTGGCAATGAAGAAAATAAATTCCCAGAGCAATGAACTGTTTCAGCAAAAAAAAAACTAATATTGTATACAGATATAGCCTGGAAGACTCTGGGGTATATTTACTAAACTGCGGGTTTGAAAAAGTGGAGATATTGCCTATAGCAACCAATCAGATTCTAGCTATCATTTTGTAGAATGCATTAAATAAATGACAGCTAGAATCTGATTGGTCGCTGTGGGCAACATCTTCACTTTTTCAAACCCGCAGTTTAGTAAATCTAGCCTTCTGCCTCTTTTACACAGCCCTAGATATCAGGTACAATAATTATGGCACCTACGCTGTCTTGGAGACCACCATAGTAGGGGTAGATGTCACATGTAAATTACCAGCACAGCAAAAAGGGAATTTTAGGTTTCTCAGTTGCCTTATTTAATATTAAATCCAGTTCATTAATTCTCAACTAAAAGGTGACAGCAGCTAATCTCCTCACAATTCAGTAGACACACACAAGGGCCGATAGCCCAGCTCTTTTTAGTAGAAGCACATCTCACATAATGGTGTAAATCATTCTCCTCTATTGTAGCAATAGGCAGAAGGAATATCGACGATCCCAGTGGTGCATGATCTGAAAATGGAATTACAAGTGGAAGAGGCCACTTCCATGAAATTTAATTTAACTCACCTGTAAACAGTGATTTTACCTACCTGTTCCAGACTGTGGTGTTCAACAACAAACCTGAGTGACTGGTAACAGTATTTCTCCTTACTGTCAACACCAGTAATAAAAGAAGCCTCCATTGACAAGAAAAGGGCCTGATTCATTAAGGCGTGCATACTGAGCGCAATGTGTTTAAAATGCACTTAAATCAGCCCTGTGTGCTCCCGAATACAACAAGGAATCATCATCAGTTATTTATATAGCACCACTAAATTCTGCAGCGCTGTACAGAAAACACACTCACATCAGTCCCTGCCCCATGGAGCTTACAGTCTAAATTCCCTAACACACACACACACACACACACACACAGACAGACAGACAGACTAGGGTCAATTTAGATAGCAGCCAATTAACCTACCTGTATGTTTTTGGAGTGTGGGAGGAAACCAGAGTACCTGGAGGAAACCCACACAAACACGGGGAGAACATACAAACTCCTCACAGATAAGGCCATGGTCAGGAATCGAACTCATGACCCCAGTGCTGTGAGGCAGAAGTGCTAACTACTAGGTCACTGTGCTGCCCGTAGGAATGAATCTGAAGATACGCGCGCTGATGAATTTGGTTGTAGGTCTGCTCTGCTCTTCTACACAAGACACTGGAGAATATGTCTAATACCTATGTGGATTATAAACTTGCAAAAGAACACACAGAAAAAAATAAATATTGACTTAATGTTTCCTGTTAACAATATAGATATTAAAGATAAAACAGTAAAAAAATAAGTGTTCTTTCCCCATGAAACACATTTGTCAGAATGTTTATAATGTCTACTGAACATAAAATGTATTTTTACAGTTGCTCCTGATTGCAAACACATGTTCATACAAGACTGTCATCACTACTGATCAGGACTTAGACCAGCCCTATAGCTGGAGCAAGAGAAACAGCAGAACAACAAGTAACTTTAAGATGCCCTGAGCGTGATTCAGAGGTGGCTGCGTGTGTTTGAGTTTAGAACGCCCTTACTGTACATTGACTACGGCCAAACGCCCCTTCCCCGCTCTGTTCACTCCTCGAAATTGTAGGCGGCAGTACATGTCCTTTGCATACGAAGATGGAGCAGACAGGGCTACGCACAGTGATTTTACATACAATACCATCAAAATCGTCAGATACGTGCCTTGATGAACCAGGCCCAAAACGTTTCCCTCGTTATGCTCCGTACAGTGGTTTTCACTATTTCATTAAGGCAAAGTAAAAGAAATAGAAAAGCAAAGTCAATTCTTTAAAATATGCTCTTTCATTTTATCATGGCTGAAAAACAACTAAAAGATGTACTGGTCTCAATTCCGAGAGGTACCATCTGTCCATGTAGGCAAAGTCAGTAAAGTGTTTTAAAATCCATTATTGAAAGCCATTCTTTTGCAATGACACAGACCTGCCCTTACGAGGTAGACATATGTCCCCTCCTAACTGAAACCAGAGGTTTCACGATACCCCGACAGTTTCTACAATGACGTTGGAAATCCGAACACTCATACCCTGACATTAAATAAAAAATCGACTTACCATTACACAGATGCACCTATTTCACGACCGGATCTGTTGCCGACTGTTGTAAATGACATCAGTACAAAACGCGACTCCTTTTAAAGCGCCAATATACGGACCCATCTGTCATTCACCTAATGGAAGTACTATTTTGTAGGGATTAGGGTTAGGGGTTAAGGTTACAGTTAAGCCGGGTCCATCTATTGCCACTTTAATATCAGTCGACTTTTTAATTTGACGTCATTTACAACAGTCGGGAAGATATCTGGTCGTGAAATCTGTGTAATGCTAAGTCAATGTCTGCTCCATGTCGGGGTATGAGTGTTCGGATAGCCTACGTCATTCTACTCACTGTTGGGTTAGTCAGTGTCCTTAAATTATACTACACCCTCTGAAACAGTAGTTTCGCACACTGATAATACAGTCATTATTTGTGCAGATATAGTCCTGGCAATTCAGAGGCCTTTAGCCTGCCTCCGACACATAGTCATAGATACAATACCAGCAAATCCTAAATAAGATTAATCGTACTACTGTCTGTGGGGATGTCATATGTACTAGAATAGCAAGTAAGGAATTTATAGAAATTGACTGCATTGTAGAACTGATTTATTCAGTATTAAAGTTCCAGTTCCTTCACCTACAAGAGAGCTATATATTCTCTAATCTGGAACATGCATCCACTCTCTGGCAAAACAAACTTTACATTATTCATCCTGAAAGTGGGTCCTTTTACAAAGTCAATACAGTGAGTGCATAGTAAAAGTTACTTTATTGCACTGTACTATATTAAATCATATTATTTTCAACTCTAGAGAGGACCCAGTCTGACACACTGTGCTCTACATGGTGCATAGATATAGCCCTGGTACCCTATAGACTCTGCCATCCAGAATCATCCATATATATCAACTACTATGCCCGAGCAGCCTGACAGAATCATGAGTATTTCTATAATTGAAGTGGATGCCATGTATAAGTTACTAGTAGATCAAAAAGGGAATAACCACAAAGATTACTGCATTGCAAAACTGATTTTGTTCAGTATTAGTGAGGAGGTGTGTACTCCTAATACAGTGTTACCTGCGGCCCCTAGCTTTGTTCTGCATTATGGTCAGCTTTGTTATAGCTTGTAAGATTTGTTTAAAATGCATGCTGATATATTACAGATAGAAGTGTGTTTATGTGATTAAATGTACTATCTTAACTTATTACTGAGACTAAAGTATAATATGCTTCACTTTTGAAGGTTAGAGGGCCTTCATGTGCCCCACAAAGTGTAAGAGCTTTGCTCATCACTGTCCTAATATATAGGCATGGCCTGATTATCCAATAGGCTGACTAGGCTGCAGCCTAAGGCATGAGGCCTTTGGGGCAGGGGGTTGCAACATATTTGGAGTTCAAAATTGTGCCAGGAGAGAAATGAACTGAAATTAATTTTGAAAATATAAGAGAGAATAGAAAACATGAAAGAAAAATGTAGTAAGATTTTAATCTTGACTTATTACCAACGTAAAGGCTGAAGACGAGTCATCCCTGGTCGAGTGCTTGAGAATAAGGAAGACAGCAATCACAGTAGTGACAGACCCTCCCTCTTCATCCTGAGTAATGCTTGTTCACACCTCTGTTCTGCTATGCTGATTATAATGAAAACGAATTGAATGACAAAGATTGCCGTGACCTTTATAAAAAGCCAAGTGGAGCTGAGTTTCGAAAAAATGGAACATAAACATTGGTGGTCAGAGAAAGGTGAAGGAAGCCTGGTTTTAAACTAAGGACAAGTATGTTTTAATTTACCACGTATTAGCCCAGCATGGAAGGTGAGGTGGTGCTACAAGCGTGTTAGCCTAGGCCGGCCTCAAACCTTAATCAGCTCCTGTATATAGATCTTAGCAGTAGTGAAGCATTTCTCCTTTGATTGCACAGAGGTGTAGTCTGTGGATCATCATGTTATCTGAGTTAACACAAAAGGGGGAGAGGAGCATTTATAGTGGTAGATCAGAAAACCTTGGAGCTAAAATATATAGGGAAAGACACTTTGGGCCTGATGCAGAGTTGGCAGCAAAATGGGCATAACTTACAGTCAGAAAAGCTGGATGTAAAAATAAAATAAACCCATATGCTGAAGCGTATGTATTTTAAAATCCATGCAGGTAAGAATCAGTAGAATATGCGCCTGATTTATACCAGGCACACGTCACATTTACATCCCACTTGTACCCATGTTTTTATCCATTTTTTATGTGCAATAAACACATTTGCTACTGGGCATCAATAAAACCTATCTAAGAAGAGATACAACTCCCTGTCTTGTGTACAAAAACAAAATGTTTTGCTTAAACACGCAAGCAAACCCATAATATATGCACGAGCAACAAAGAAAGCACCAATTGTGTAAGGTGTCAACCACTATCAGTTCGTTAGTGCCAGAGATCGTCCTCTATTTCCACCTTCCCTTAACAATCCGCAAATAATATGGCTCTCAGGCAAATTTGCAGGGGCACATAAGGCTGCAGATACTTTGTAAACAGGGCCTTATCAACCATTAGGCTGATCAGACTGCAGCCTGGGACGCTGGGTCCCTACGGCGCACAGCGCCGGCACAATTAGCTAGCTTTAAAATAAATAAATAAATTTTTACTACCTAACATGTCCGGCGCTGCCTCCTCCATGATCAACCGCCCCTGGTCTCAAGCTTAGTGTAGTCATGTGAGATGATCGCATGACCACACTTGCTGCACTGATGGGGCAGCTAACAGCATGGGATGTGCTGTTAGCTGCCTGTCAAGAAGATAGAAGTGCCGGAAAGAAGAGGAGAAGACTTCAAGGTAAGTTCTATTTGTTAAATATAAGGGGGTGCAGGAGGAGGGAGATGACTGGAGGGGGAGTAATTAACTGGAAACTGCTTTATGATTGGGGGAGGGGGGTTAAGGAAGTAGCTAGGGTGGTTAATGAAGTGATTGGGGGTGGTTAATGAAGTGACTGGGGGGGGTTAATAATTTGACTGGGGGAAGGTTTAATGATTTGACTGGGAGGGGTGTTTAATAATTTAACTGGTGGTGTTAATGAAGTGACTGGGAGGGAGGGGTTAATGAAGTGATGGGGGGTTAATGAAGTGATTGGGAGGGAGGGGTTAATGAAGTGACTGGGGGTGAGCAAATGAGTGGGTGGTTGATGAAATGGATGGTGGAGGTCATAAACCTTCTGGTGGTGGTTGATAAAAATGGCTGGGGGATGTAGTGGCTGGCGGGGGAAGCTGATGAAATAGCTTGTGGGGGGGCATGATCTCTGTATTGTGTGGCGGTGCTAGCATGCTAAATACTGACAGTCAGGGATGGTAGATGTTGGTATATGAATGTAAATAATTTTCATATATTTTATTGTCTATCTGTACTAGGGGGTTGTTTTATATGGTCATAATGGAAATGATGTGTTTGTATCATTCAGGGTTTGTTAACATTTTGCACTATAATACAATTTTTGCACATTTTAAATACAGGACTCCACGTTTCCAGAAGCCAGTCAAGTGACAACGCTCCAAAAACAAGCAAGAGAGGACATCAAGCAGTGTACGCTGCAAGATCAGGTAAGAGATGAAGTGTGTTTTATGTATTTATTAATATTTTACATATATATATATATATATATTACACACACTGCTTAGGGCAGCTGTGATCCTTAATCAGGCCCTGTTTGTAAACATGTGCAATTTCAAACAAGATACACTATGAAACTGGCGTAGTACTCGCTCTGCGTCAGCCTCTTTATGCTACAGCAGGATACTTGCTCCCCTCCTATGTAGGCCATGGATGTAGTTTAGTTTGGCAGGAGACTAAACAAACACCTTTTTCTTATAATCATAAACAAGGCAAAAGCTATTTTTAAAATTTAACTCCGTTACAAATAAAAAAAACTAGCAATCCATGAAAAAAATGCATTGTGCCGTAAAACGGTTGAGCAATGTGCAGACTGAGTCACCAATTCTTTCTGATTTCCTGTCAAACAGTGGGTGTGTGTGTGTGTCTCTCCTTACAGCTACACACTAACATGGCTCTTTCATGCACAGACTGGACGCAAACAAAAATGTAAAGTTACAAAGAGTCCTGTCCAGTAGCTAAACTTTTCTTACATAACATGTGCCAATATTGGGGCACACACACCATGGCAAGGGATGGGGCAGGGGTGTTACTAAAGTAATGAAGACATTAGTCCAGTAAAAGTGTACTGTAGTATGTTGTGCTGCACACACAAACAAGCATGGGAATGTATATTGCTACACATTTCACTTATTTTCCACTTCTTGTATTACAGATAATAGAAATAGCTACTTTTGCATTATTCTGCAATGAGTATAATATACATGCTTTGCATTTAACAAAATTAGCCCAATCGTGTTGACTTTTATAAATGTACATAACAGTATATACACACCCCTGTGAGAGCTCTGCTGGATTTGCAGTAATGCATCCGGATATTACATACACAGCTATCAAACTTTATATAGCATTGGCATTTACATAATACACAGCACTTCAGAGCATATGTAATCAGTTACATCAGTCCCTGCCCCCGTTGGAAGCTATAGTAAAATCTCCATCACATAACAGGGTTAATAATTTTAGCAGAAGCCAATTAACTTGCCAGTATGCATTGGAATTGTGGGAGGAATCAGGGAAAAGTAAAAACTCCAGGCAGTGAGCCCTAACAGCGATGGCAGCACTATGCCACCCCACTTTTGAATGGGTTTACAGCACAACTTTGAATAGGTTGAAATCACTGGTGTACAGACATTATACGATTATGTTTCCCCCCCCCCCCCCAAGATTTCAGGGGGCCGATTCAATTCAGCCACGTTATTCTAGGAAAAACGCAGCCTGCGCACTATTACCACTACTACGGTAAATGTGTGCATTACTTAGTACAGTAATTTTAACGCCGATTTTCGCTCACTGCTCCCGCTAACCTGTGACACTCCAGGTGTTGTGAAACTACAAGTCCCAGCATGTTTTGCCAATATATAGCAGCTTATTGCTGGAAGGGTATGCTGGGACTTGTAGTTTCACAACACCTGGAGTGTCACAGGTTAGCCAACACTGTCATAGACTAACATGGCTGAATTGAATTGAGCCCCAGGTGTTTAAAGTGTAAAATTAAATATATGGGTAGAAAAAAAATTGATAGGAGTGTTTTAACATAGCAGTATAATCTTCAATACATTGATTTGTCAACACAAATGACTGATTAATACACATGCAAGTTTTAGGAGTGCAGTATGTACTATAAAAAGCATGTTATATTACAGTACAAAGGCAGCCTTAATCTTAAGAACATTTTGAGCCTCCGGTGGAATGAGCTAAAAGATGTAATGCAGTAGCACTGCTGAAAAAGGTTGCAGTCTCCGTCTATGGTAAGCTACGTATGAAAATGAAAAGCTCATCAGACCACAAAGTACATTTATATATGTAAGAAATGTATGTTCCACTTTGTTCAGTCTATTAGTGGACTTTATTTTCGTTTATACAAGTTTGGTAAACCTAAGAATGCAGAAGTTTGTTTTTAGTTCACAGTTTAAGAGGAAGTGGCTTATTGTTTTCGAAATGGAGTTTAAATACAAAACTGATATATCAATAACTTGTTAAAGCCCAATTGTGCTTAATGTACTTGTAAACTCAGCAAAAAAGTGTATTTGACACAAGACTTCTGAAAGACACAGCAAGATGAGTAAACTGTTTGCAATATAGTAAAGCCCCAAGGGTAATCAATCATCTGCTGGGTATGGCACTTCAAGGCCAGAGGCCATGCAAGCTTTCCTGCCTTCGCATTACAGGGCTAGAGCTGGGGAGTACAATCTTGCTAATTGCAGCTTTCATCTTTGTACGAGCCTGGCTGACTATGCCCAGATATTACTCATTGGGTACTTCAGCTGTGTTGCAAGATCAGTTAATAAAACATGAGAAAAAAATAATAAAGCTTAAAATATATGATCTGCTCACCCAACATCAGGCGTACTATACAAGGCAAATGGATTGCATCACTTCAACTGATTGAGAAGACTACCTTACCATATAATATACAGAATGCAAAAGGATAAAATCCTTTCTGGAAAGCAGACACTGGTCACAGCTGATTTATACCCCATGCGCTTCTGAATGCAACAGCTGTTATGCAACCTACATGGCAAAACTAAGGGTTAAAAAGAAAAAAAAAATTCTCATCCACTCATCTTTGTTCTGTGTGCTTGGTCTCTGGCTCCTGAGCCCCGCCTTGCTTTTCCCATAACAATGGCATCCACGTGAAAAGACTGTTGCAGTCCAATACAGATATAGCCACAAAAGCTCAAGTTAACCACAGAATTTAAGTTTCCTCCCAAGCTCTTCCTTCCACTTCTTATCTTTAAGTTGTGGAATCATGTCTTGAAATCCAGTCTGTTCTATGTGCAATGCATAGGTTGTTTATAAACGGCTTTACGTATACAAAATGATTTGTTGAAATGCATGCAATGGATACCAGATTAAATGGTTTTAGCATAAAATGAGCAGCATGACTTAAAGCCATAACAAAAGATACTTTATAAAAATTTAGTTTGATATGGAAAATAAAAGCAGCCATTTATAAGTACATATTTAGTATTCACATTCAATCAGCAGTAATTCAATTAGTTATTCTATGGCAGAGTACAAGCTGCATAGAACGTCAAGATTATTTCACACAAATGTTAAAGAATGTACCGATTTAAGTGGCAGACCACGCCCTGCTGAAACCCATACTGAGGTGAATAAAGGAGTATTTAAAGTAAAATGAACACGATCTATAAGCAGTACAGTCATTGTGGCCATGGTCAGTGCTGCACAAAAGAATAAATTAGGTTTCTGGGAAAGGATTGCAAGATCACAGTGAACGAAGCACCCTTTGTGCTACCAATGCTATTCCTCCAGCACCACGACTTGGCAAGGTTAGAAAAATACACAAACCAGAAAATGTTTTATACTTTTTATTTGCATATTGAAAAAAATTGTGCATTCCAATAATTCAAATCATTTTTGAACAAAAAATGGCACTCAATTTGACCGCATTTTACAGCCCGCCGGACCTTGGTGCAGCTTCCCTTTCAACTCATCACCACATGTTACTCGATTTCTGTAGTTCCACTCAGATTCTCCTTTCATCGTGCAAGGTCACTCGTGCTACCAAAACCCAAAGCCAGCCAGACAGGCAGCGCCTTCATTCAGTGTTCAGTAGTTCTTTAACTTTTCTGTCGGTTTAACAGGGCAGCACAGTAAACGTTTTTCCAACCTCTTTGTATCTTAGTTATTTCTTACAAAGTTAAACAGCTAAAAGAAGAAAAAATAAGAAGGCAATGCTTGTGGAATGTACAGTGCATATTGGGGTGATGGGTTTCATTAGGAATCAGCTTGCTTTTCTTGCTCAATTGCTAAAAAGAAAAGAGGTGGAGACAAAACAAATAAAATGAATAAATCATCATTTAAACCACAGGCAGTTATGAGGAACAGATAACACTAGCATGTCAAACAAAAACGAGAAAACAAACAAAAAACCCAAAAAAACAAACAAAAAAAACCAAACACAGAATGCTGAAGTGCATCACAGGTTAAGAATACTCACTTTCTTTAGAAGGAAGTGGGTTTTTCTCTTGCGTTTCTGTCTTCTTCAGCTTGCCCTTATCAAATTTCTCAATCTCAGCCATATCTGGTTTGTCAGACATTTTGTAGGATGATCTGCACGAAGAAAAATAGAAATATTAGAGCGCCACCATTCTTCTTTATAAGGAAATGAAAAAAAAAAAAAAAAGTGACTTAATATTAAAGTAGATGCCACACCCTCACATCCTTCTGTATCTAGAAGTCAATTGAGTAATCTCAGTTTAAATACTGCACATATTATATTACCCACGTACACATCTGTCAATAGAATGCCACCTACGTTTCACATAATAAAATAAAAAATAAAAAAAAAGTTTAAACACGATGCACGATCTTTGCAGCAAGAGGCTGCCACCCACTGCTCTGATCAATAACCTGGAGGCATGCCAGCCCCGGGTACGAGCATATGCTAACGTGGAGGGTAGCAGTCCCTTGCTGGCAGATGAAGTCATGCATTCTTCTTTTCTTACAAAGGGCTGCAGCTAACCCAAGGAGTCTTAACCACCGCCCTGTTCTGCTTCAGCCCCCGCTCCTTCCCAGCGGATCATTAACACAGAAGCCCCATTTCCAACCACAAAGCATTATTCTAGCACGTGAAATTCAGGTTTGTGCACCTAGCTTCTAGCACAATACATTACTAAGACATGTTAAGAAAGAAGTGACGTCTATGAATAATACTATCCTAGTACATGCATCCACAGGAACAGGGTATAAATGGAATTCTTTATTGCGAATGCATTGGTGCTGCCAATCCGTTATTAGCAAGCTCCAGGAAGATAACGGGGACATGGAAATTTACATGCAAATGTAGAATTTAACCTTTCCTTATACAGACAAAGGAAGCATAAATCCACTAAATTAATGTCAAAATAGGACTTATAAGAAACATGCATATGGATGGAATCTTTCAGTCCAACATGAGTTAAATCAAAACAAGAAGCATAAAACAAAAAAAAAAACCCCATCGCCACTTACCAGCAATACAAAGCACACAAGCAGAACAAATCCTCACAGAAGCAGCCTTGAGTGTCACAGGAAAGCAGTTGCAGCTGCTTTTATATCACCTCCTTTATTCAAATGAGGTCTGATGTCACCCACACTTTAACTCTTCCCCTTCCCTTGCCTCACTTTCTTCTCCATATTTTTTTTTACCAACATTTTATATTAATAAGACATCACAAATAAATGCTTATTGTATCTTATGACATTTTTTGATGTGCTAGGTCGCTGAACAGTCATTTTGAAGGCAGAAAGCAGCAGGGGGAAATGATTATTGTTTAAATCTAGCATGGAGGCTGTAGAAATGAAACTCTGATGTGCTGTACAATAAAACAAGTTATTATTAAAGAATATGCACAACGCAATGCTGTGTCACATTTATTTTTTTTATGATTGTGCTACTTTTATTATTACATCTTGCAGGCCTAGTCGCAGCAGATCTTGGTAAGGTAACTATTCTGTACATAATATTGCAGTGAACACACATATTAATGTTAGAAAAATTAAAACTATGTATGCATTTTGCAAGTATCACTTATGTGTTTCTCCTTTTAAGTTCGAAAAAAGGAGAAGTGCACATTCCACTCCTTGTTCCCCTCTGCACATAAACTATTTGCTGTTTGTGAAGTTGTGTTAGAGATTGCTCAAGACCCCTTGTAGCTTGTATTTGGCTGAGATCACTGATCGATCCCACATGTTGTTTTTGAAAACTAGATTGTATATTGCTTAAAAGTTTTTTCCTCTCTATTGCTTTGCAGATTGTTCCAGCACAGAAGGGGTTAATGAATGCAATAATGCATATAGATCTGTGGTAAAGGAATAGTTAGACAGGAAGTGTGTTTCCTGTTCACATATTAGCTGTACAAAAAAAGAAAACCTTACCTAGTTCTATTTCAAATCTAAAGCTCATTTATTTGCCTACCTTGCAAACTTCCGTTACACGATGTAAGGTTAGAATATTCACAATGCACAGAAATATACACTTACAATGTCAAATGGTGAAGCATTTTCATCCATACTACCATATTTTCGGCCTACTGACTAAAGTGACATTCAGCATCTGACCATGCACGGTCAAGCAAGAGGATGCTACCACTGTGTGGCAGAGCAAATTGCTTTCTCATGGTTTGCAATGAGAAGTATTAATTTGCTAAACGAATTTCCATGTAAGGAGATGCAGATAGAGCATTTACCACCTTTGTCTTGAATACTTCCGCTACATCTCCGACACAAGGTAGCAAGGCGATCCCTTTAACATTGTTCTAATAGCACTGGAATAGGGGAACAGTGACATGACTGTGCGTTATGTTATGTGATGTTACTTTCTCAAATGAAGATAGAAGGGTCCAGAGAATACCCCACAATACCCCTGTGTATAGTCTGTATAGGCCTTATTTACTAAATGAGAAGTGTTGTATGGGTGGATATAAAATTGACTATGCATAGGAAGGTTGTTTCTGTTAATGCTAAATAATATCAGATGCATGTAGGAGCTTTATATCTTTGTGTTATAACCCATTTATGTAGTTTTATAACATCCTGCTTTCGTAGTAGATTGGTAAAAGCAGGCCTCTTGGACTGTGCATGAAAGTGAGCCACAAAGCTAAAAGCTCAACCCCATATGAAGCAATGGAGGGCTTGCAAATTTTAGTCCGGGGGCAAGACTCTACTCAGCAGCCTTTTAGGAACATTTTAAAAGAATAAAAAATGCAGGTGGCCCAGTAACCCAGCCCAAGGTAGTCCACTATGGGACCTGCCCAGGGGGCAGATGCCTCCAGTCCAGCCTGCCTGCCTGCCCGATTCGAAGTATAGGAGATTCTAGGCACTGCTAGTATTCCTTCAACAGCGGATCAAAGTGAGTGAGTTGAATTATAAGGAATCAGAAACTGCATCAAGTACTCACGGTCCTAATAATGTTGTTCTTTGAAAGTCTAGCCAGTGAAGGGAATCGAGATCAGGGGCTAGATTTACTAAACTGCGGGTTTGGAAAAGTGGAGATGTTGCCTATAGAAACCAATCAGATTCTAGCTTTCATTTATTTAGTGCATTCTACAAAATGACAGCTGGAATCTGATTGGTTGCTATAGGTAACATCTCCACTTTTTGAAACCCGCAGTTTAGTAAATATACCCCTAAGTGTTATGTGAAAGGAACGTGCAAGTTAGGTAACAGTCTTGCTGCTGCATTTTGTACCAGCTGCCGACAGTGCAGCCCTTTTCTGGGAGATCCAGATAGAGTGCATTGTAGTAGTCCAAGTGTGAGGACACAAACGTATGTATGAGTGTAGGAATATCTTCTTGGGAATCAAATGCTTGATTCTGGCAATGTTCCTCAGATGAAAAAATGAAGATTTGATTGTGGCTGGCAGCTGGTGTTTAAGGGCCTGATTCAGAGTGGAATGCGAGTATAAGCTTAAAAGATGCACACAAGTGTATGAGTATGTACGCCATATTCAGAGTTGAAGATGCGTCTGCTTGACAACAGACACACCCCTCAGACACTTACGTCCAACTTGCAAACATACAAAAAAATGTTTATTATAAAAACCTACTTTTCTTGTGTTTACACGCTCTACCAGTACAGCAGATTTGTTTAGGCAAAAGCACAATGCATGAAAATCACATGTAAAAGGCATCACTAAAAAGTCAGTTTATTTGGAATGTATTTTTACCCATTTAACCTGCGCATGTGTAAAGATGCCCTAAAATTCTTAGCACATTGCAGTTAATTCTGACAGTCACAGCACAAGTTACAGCTCTTGCAATCTGTGTGGTGTGATTAATAGCAGCAAAACATGCAATTAACATCATTAGTGTAGGCCAGTCTGTATAGCTAGTGTTTCAGTCACCAGCTGTCATTTCTTGCAATGTTTTTTGCAGGTTTTAGCTGCAATGTTGCATCGCAGTTCATTGTTTAGATTTACTTACATTTTTTTACCTATTGATAAGTAATCAATGTGTTTTTAGTGCTGCTTTTACATGGACATTCCCCTTGAAAAACCTGTACAGATCAGGTGATATCCATTCCTTTCTGTGTGGAAACTGTGATCACTGAAAGACTGGGGAAAATAATGTAATTCAAGTCAATTGAGAAACTTTCAAGGTAGAAAATAATTTCCTTTCAGATGTTTTTTTTTTTCGTATTGTTTATTTATTCTATGTTTTTCTTGTAAATGTGAAAACATCACTTGCCTTTTTTTGGCCTTTTTCGTGTTACTATAATGCTTCTCTTTTTCTCGTTACTACTGCTTTTTCTTTCGTTTCCACCTCTATTAAATGTTAAGGTTTTAAATTGAAATGAAATGGGGGTAGATAGTTTTTGGTGCTGTAAGAAACAAAAAGACTTTTTAGCTCCTACCTAACGAGGGCCTAGTTCTGACACATCTATGATTGCACCAATAAGTAACCCAATTTGATACAGCTGGTGTGATTTTTGCACCAATACATTCTATTCTGTGTAACTATGGTATACCACATACATTGACCTTATTTCAATATAGCATGTATAATAGTTTCCATTACATGACAGGATTTCAAGAGGAAGTAAATTGAAAATCTGAAAATATTTAACTTTAAGGGGGAAATTCATTTTCCCACGTTACTCACGAAAGTATCGCAGCCTGCACACTACCACCATTCTAGGTAATAGAGCTCATTAGTACGGTAATCTTTAACGCTGATTTTTTTTCTGGTATTTTCAGCGAGCCGCGAGCAGAAATCCAGGTTAAAAATACAGTATTGAATTCTACCCTAAAACTTATTGGGGGGAATTCAATTGGGCGCGTTACTGCAAAAATTAACGCACTCTATTACTGTTAATACGGTAACTTTAACATGGATTTCTGTTCAGGGAACTGCGAGGAAAGAGCAGCGTTAAAGATTGCCGTACTAATAATGCGCAAAAGTAACGTGGCCAATTTAATTCCCCCCCTTGTATGAAAGTTTCCATATATATTAAAATAATAAGTGTTTTTTTAAATATATTTTTATACTGACTTTAATAAGTGTTACATTCACAGCTTTTGCTGATTGGAATCTACCATAATGAGGTTCCTGACAATCTTATGCTGTATATGCTGATATGACAGATCTATAATTGCTCTAACAGTATACTTTGTTACGTGTTTTTCACTTTAGCAACAAGACTTTTCTTAATCTGGTGTTAAGAGTGTAGGAGAGTGTTAGAGTGGGTAAAACAATGTTTGTATAATATGTTATGCTCCAATATGTCTGAAAAAGCCATCCACGTGGGCATAGCCTAAATTCAGGCATATATGAATTACTAGAGTTACAAATACTTTGTAAATCTGGATACCTATGAATTACAGAATATACATGCTGTACTGCACCATCCTTACATACATGATAATTGCAATTTAACAATCCAGCATGTGTAACTCATATATACCTAGACACATATAAATTAATCATACTGCATTGCAGCACTACTGTTAGTTCACATGTATGTTCATATCTGCAGTTATAACTATGCAAACATGAATATTAACTAATTGCACATCTCCAAATAATCTAAATTTTTCTAAGCGCAGCCTAAAGTTCCGGAACGCAAAAAGGCCATAGATACCTGGAAAAGGGTTACGACGAGTGCAGTACACTGCCAAAATCTCTGGGTCAGGAGTTTCTACCCACCTATTGCCGTGACTCAAGAAAAAGTTATATTTTTTTCAGGATAGATAGGGCTATCCTTTGCAATATACCAATGAGGGAAAATGGCAAAAATAGGGAAAATACCCTGCTGCGGGATTTTGTCCATAGTTGTTCTCAAGAAGTTAGTGTGATTCCAATATATCTGTTTCTTCTGATTACAGGCATACCAAATATGTGGATAATTTTCTAATAGAGTGAAAATGCACAGTACCCCAAAGCAACCGAATACTTGCTTTCTTTCTTTAACTTTCTATAACTTAGACCAACCTAATTGCTGATTGATTTTCCATGGGTGATTGCACATCAACAAAACAAACAAACAAAAACCAAAGGTAATACACTACATGGCCTAAAGTACGCAGACATCCAAACATCACATCTCATTCAATAACAATGGGCATTTATATAAAGTTGGTCCCTCCCTTTGCTACTATAACAACCTCCACTCTTCTGGGAAGGCTTCCCACTAGATTTCGGAACATGGCTGTGGGGATTTGCATTCCTTCAGCCACAAGAGCATTAGTGAGGTCATGTACTGATGTTGGGCGATAAGACCTGGCTCTCAGTCGGCGTTCCAATTCATCTCATAGGTGTTCAAAGTGGTTGAGGTCAGGATTCTGTGTAGGCCAGTCAAGTTCTTTCCACACCAAACTTGGAAAAACATTTGTTTGACCTAGCTTAGTGCATGAGATCATTGTCATGCTGAAACAGGAAAGGCCCTTTACCAGCTATTGCCACAAAATTAGAAGCACATAAATCTCTAGAATGCAATTTTATACTGTAGCATTAAGGTTTCCCTTCACTGGAACGTAGGGGCTCAAGCCAAACCATGAATTACAACCCCAGACCATTATTCCTTCACCATTAAAATATACAGTTGGCAGTACATATTCTTACGTAATGGTTCTTCTGGCATCTGCCAATCCCAGGTTCGTCCATCAGACTGCCATATGGTGAAGGGTGATTTGTCACTCCAAAGGACACATTTCTACTGCCCCACAGTCCAATGGTGGTGTGCTTTACACTACTCCAATTGATGTTTGGCATTGCGCATGGTGATCTAAAACTTGTGTGTGGGTGCTCAGCCATGGAAAACCAATCCATTAAGCTTATGGCGAACAGTTTCTGTGCTAAAGTTGCTTGGAGAGGCAGTTTGGAATTTGATGGTCCTATTTTTTGAACTTGCTTGGGCTACCGCTTGTGGCTGAGCTTCTCCTAGATATTTCCATGTCATAATAACAGCACTTTCAGTTGACCAGAGCAGCTCTAGCAGAGTAGAAATTTGAGGAACTGACTTGTTGGGAAGATTGCATCCTATGACTGTGCCACGTTGAAAGTCATTGTTCTCTTCAGTAGGACCCATGCTATTGCTAATTTTTAACTATGGAAATTACGTATGCTGTATGCTTGATTTTATGCACCTGTTAGCAATGGATGTGACTGAAATGGCCAAGCAAACTAATTAGAAGGGGTGGACACGTACTTTTGGAAGTGTATATTTTCTTAATAAACCAGTGGAGGCCCTGAAGGCAATGTAGACTCTGATGGGTCTCTTATTTTCAGTGCTAGTAGATTCACTATAAATGACTATATTTCTTAGACCAAAAGACACTTTTAAAACCTCAAATTTTGCCTTTAAAGGTATGAGCATTATATGGTTTGAATATACAAGCAGCAGTTGTATAGTTTGTGTAGCAGCAATGCTCTTACTTTCTCCATTACGGTCCACATCTCATGGCCTCTCAACTGACAACCAGGGAAGCCATCAAGAGAATTGGAGTGGTGGACAATAGACAGGGAAGGAAGCAGGATTTCTGCTATCAAAATTGTGCAACGACTACTTAAACCTTCAATCAGATGTTGGAAATAAATGTGTAGAAGAAGCATTTACAGATGGTTTAATTCCAGCAGTAGACTAAATCTACAAGCACAGGTGTTCTTAATTTCTTTTCAGTGGTTGCTCGAAACTTCAGTCTGTTGCCAAGATTGGGTGCTCAGATATATGAGTTATGGAACTTCCCTGTGTCTCCTGAGCACCTGATCCCGACAGCAAAATTTTCTTATCTTATATATAAAAATCATTGGTCTGTTTGACTGTCTGGTTACACATTCAGACACCCCTGAACCGATTGGGATGAAAACAATGTGAGGTGGCCCAGTTGGATCCTAGCAAGGTTTACAGGGTTAGGGACCCAGTCAGAACTCCCGTTGGTGTACGTTGGGCATAACTTTGACCTAGGCTGTCTGTTCTGAGCCTGCATTCGGACACCTGCACCGATTGGGATGAAAACAATGCAAGGTGGTTCAGTGGATCCTGACCAGGTTTTAGGGGGATTAGGGTCTTGGTCAGACCTCCTGTTTGTGTACATGGGCAGATCTTTGACCCGGAGAGCCACTTCTGAGTCTGCATTCAGACACCCCTGCACCGATTGGGATGGAAACAATGTAAGGTGGTTCAGTGGATCCTGACCAGGTTTTAGGGGGGGGGGGGGTTAGGGTTCCGGTCAGACCTCCTGTTGGTGTACACTGGGCAGAACTTTGACCCAGGGAGCCTGTTCTGGGCCTACCACTGGATGGCTTTGAATGACATTTAATATAAAAACAAAAACGACATGGGGCAGCCACCTCATGGTCGTGTTGGAAGAGCTGCTCATTATTTTTAAAAGTTTGACACATCCAAATCGTTGATAACTTAATAACTTGAAGATTTAAACCTGGGCAACACTGGGTAATTCAGCTAGTTTTCTGTAAAGCCCAAAATGCATACTTTCTTGCAATCTGTGCAAAAAAATGCATCATACACAAAAATCATGCAGTTGTTCCGGTACTCTCCCAAAGGAGAAGGGCCCCCTTATTCACAAACCCTTAGTGCCAAAACACTCACATGAGGGCAATGGTCCTCAGAACTAGAGATGTTCACTGACCCCCATGTTTTAGTTTTGGATCTGTATTTTTTAGGAAAATAGCTAAAATATGCTAAATCACATAATTTTGCTCTTTTTTTTGTTCCTACGTTATTATTAACCTTAATAACACTAATTTCCAGTCATTTCCAGTCAGTTTTGACCACCTCACAGGTCACAGTATTGTTTTAATCCACTTTTGGACAAAGACTGCAGCGACCTGGCTGGATGCTAAGCAACAGAGCAACAACACAAACACACGGCAGTTCATAGCACATCAAGGAAACATTACCACACAGCAGTGGCAGAAAAGAAAAAAGTGGTGCAAGATGGAATTGTCTTTGGGCCCTCCCACCCACCATTGTGTAAGATATTGAAAAGGACATGTACATTTTAACAAATATAGAAGTGGAAGTTGCTCAATCAATTTATAGGCTCATAGTAGGTGCTTGAAAGGGTGGGGTTATCCTAAAAAGAACAAACACACAGAAAATTCTCCCAGCACACTGCTGTAGCCAGCAAAAGACCTGCCATTTCTACTGTAGAAAAAATGCAAAAGTCTTAGTTGCATACATAACAAAGCAAGCACCCCAGCGACAAGGAGTGCCACTTTTGTGCCTGCTCGTGCTGCATCTTTAATCTCGTTCTCCTCTCTGGATACGTCCCTCTCATCCCTAAAGAACTGCCAAACTTATATAGACACAGAAATGGATATTACAACTGGAGTGGCATTACATCTGCTTCAGACAGACTGTGACACGGAACATGTGGGCAGCATGGAATCTGTCATCTTGAAATATGCTGCATTGAACAGAGATTTAACCAATATATAGATGCAGTTGAGGAGACCGTACTTAAATTAAAACGTGACCCACCAGATGAGATCCCAGATTTAAGAGAGCTTGTATACGAGAGATACACTGCACTTCAGAAGTATAATACAGAGGATACCTTGAGGCAGAATGATAAATATGTCCAGTTTAAAGAACAGCTAAGACACCTGAGAAAACAAATGGATGTGTCACCTGCCCCTCAGGTGAAGATTTGTAAGATGAAGACGAGGAGATCGCCGTCACCCAGAGCACTCCTATAACACAATTGAAGATGGTGAATTCAGTGAAAAACAAAGTATGTGGTCACACATACGAGAGAGAAGCAATTGAAAGCACTTATAGCACATGTAAGTAACATTGACACACAGCGGTAGCTGAAAGGTAAAGTGGTGCTAGATGCTATTGTCCTTGGGATCTTCCCACCCACCCTTATAATGGATCTTAAAAAGGACATGCACAGTTTAACAAACCAAGCACTTCAGTGATAAGGAGTGACACTTTTGTAGCTGAAGTGCTTGGTTTGTTTGGGCTCTTCACAAGACAAGGTAAAAATGGGCTTAAGGCAGCTAAGGTAACAGTGCTGTCAATTAACTTTATAGTGGGCATCTGGCACTTCTTGCAAATGCCAGAAGGGCCGATGGTCAGATGGGCTGGTCCACATGCCCGCCGAGCAGCAGCACTCTGTGCGCTGCTCGGGGGACGGAGAATCAGTGACTGCCGCCTATGCGAGTAATCACATGGGATGGCACCACGTGACAGGTGCCTTCCTATGTGATTATTTGCATAGGCAGCAGTCACTGAGTCTCTGTTCGCTGCCCAGCATGCAGGAAGGAGGTGCTGCTGCTCGGGATCCAATGTAACAAGGTAAGTGTCTGTGTCTATCTGTGTGGCTATAGTGTGTGTGGCTACAGTGTGTGCATGTGTGGCCCCGTGTTTGCTATAGTGTGCGTGTGTGGCCCCATGTTGCTATAGTATGCGTGTGTGGCCCCATGTTGCTATAGTATGCGCGTGTGTGTTTGGCCATGTTCATATAGTGTGCGTATCTGTGTTTGGCCATGTTCATATAGTGTGCGTGTGTGTTAATTATTTAAGGTGAGGTGAAGGAACCTTTAATTTAATGCTGAGGTGGTTTTGGACTATCAATTGAATATGGGACTGATTTTGGGGAAGAGGGCTATTTATTAAATGTGAATATGAATTATTGCCGGGGATGATTGTGGAAAACGGTTATATTTATTAAACTTTAATGCCATTTCATTTATTGCTGGGACTGTTTGGAGGGAGGGAAATATGTTTTGAGTAAATGGATATACTGTTCATTCAATGTTGGGGCTGGTTGGAGGGAAATAGGTCTACTTAGTAAATGTGAATATTATTATTGTGGGAATTATTGTGGGGATTGGAGGGAGGCCTACTTATAAAACGTGAGTGCTATTGTTTTAACACCGGGGCTGGTTGGAGGCTTTTAAATCTCATATACCCATTTTATTTTTAAAAATAAGGCATTCAATATTCCAGGATCAAGACAAGAATGAACTGAGTTAAAGAAACCAGTTGCTACAAGTGGTGAAAGTGACCAAGACAGGTAGGAGAGAGCAGGACAGTCTGCCAACTGTCCTGAATCTGGTGTTGCAGTTCTGAATTTGGGTGACTGTCACACTTAGTCAGGATTTGGTCAGTTGGGAGGTATGTCTTGCTTGTGAAGGCAGAGCTGTGTGCTTCTAACAGTAGTGCCTGTGGATTTGTCTAAAATAAAAACCATGTTACATAATAGGGGCCCTGCTGTCTTAAATACCCTGGGCCCCTGAGCTTTAATCTACTTCTGGTTAGGGGAAGGGAACTGATAGCTGCTCCCAATTCCCGGACAGGATACAGACCACAGAGCAAGCCGAGGAGCTCTCGAGGAGCATGACAAGATTTGGTAATCTAGATAAAGAGCTCCCCTACTCACTCTACAGGAAGTTTCCACCCTTATGGATGTCAGTAGCTCCAGAAGCATAGATAAATACAGTGGGCTGGGGGTGTCATAATGTGCCTGGGAGTATGGCATGATGTGGCTGGGAGGGCGTGATAAATGTAATGTTTTATTTTAATGTATGTATCAATGCCCCATGTTGGCCACAACCACAACACAATGTGGTAACGACCTTTTCGGCACATAGTTTCTTTCCTACTGCAACTGTGGTGGGCCTGTGCACTTTAAATGACAGGGCTGATTTTTAGTCCCAGTCTGGCCCTGCTCATCAGTGTGTACATCATCTTAACACAATATTAATTCAAACCTGCAGGAAACCACCATACAGAAGTCTCTGTAACATAAATGTCAAAAACAAAAAAGCTTGTACCTTTTTAAAGAAAAAAACACATCTTTAATAAAGGTTAAACTTTACTGTAGAAAAACATAAAATTGCCAACATGTCATTTTGCCAAAATATTAATAAGCCTTCCAGCATCAGCTAGCTTCCTTCTCTAAGCTAGATCCCAGCATCTGCAATCTACATTGTCATCATCCTCACCCTCATCAGTGTGTACATCATCATCACATAATATTAATTTCCAGCAGTTGATAACTCTTTGATCCTGGCGAAGCGATTAAAGTACTTCATCTATAAGTCAGACATACTTAGCGTAATTTCATTTTTTCATCTTCTCCTTCAATTTTTCAAGGTGCTTTTCCAAAAGTCTAATTAAGGGAATCACTTTGCTCAAGCTATCAGTGTCTGAACTCAGTCCAAAGGTGGCTACTTTGAATCGTTTCAGCACCTTGCACAACACGGAAAGTATTCTCCACTGCACTGGACTAAAATACATTCCCCCCTTTTCCCAATGTCATGGCTTGTGAAGTAAGCGTGGATGGCATTTCACTGTTCATCTATCCTCACAAGCATATAAAGTGTGGAATTCCACCTTTTTACCACCTCTTGCTTCAGTTGGTGGCAGGGCAAAATAAATTGTTCTTGCAGCTGCTACAATTTCCTACATGCTGTTGCAGAATGCCGAAAAAGTCCCAAAATTTTTCGGGCCACAGACAGCATCCCTGTCATTTTTCAAAAAGCTCTGTACCACCAAATAGATTGGGTGAATAATACAGGGAATGTAATGGCTTTTCACCCTGCTGTAATGCTCTCACAACATTGGCGGCGTTATCATAAATGACATATCGGTTGTTATCGATATGCCTCTTAGTGAAGCCGCTGATACACATAGTAGCCTGCCTCGAAATAATCTGGCATTGTTGGGTACATGCTGCTGCTGTTCCTGCTGCTGAAGGCAATTCACCAACCCAGTGGGCTGTCACAGTCATATAATCTTTAGTTAGCCACAGATATGTGGACAAGCGAAACTGGGCAAAGTGTACAGTGGGAAGAATGGCATTTTGTAGCGCAATAATTACATTTTATGGAACCTTCTGGTAGAGGTGAGGAATTGCAAATCTAGTAAAATGGTGTTGTGATGGAATTTGGTAACAGGGACATAGGACCTCAATTAACTGTCTAAAACTAGCTGCATTAATTGTGGATATTGGACGCAGATCTAATACTAGCATAGTCGCCTTGTCGTCTGTGATCCACTTTGCAACTGGGTGACAGCTTTCATACTTGCTTCCTCTTGCAAAGGATTAATTGTTGTCAATTGCTGTAAACACTTTGTTTGACAAAAAGTAGTCTTCTTCTTCAGCAGCGGGACTAATGCTCAAAAATTCTTCAGAGTAATCCTGGATAGGGGAGAAGTCAACTAGCCTTAGCAACTTGGATCCAGGACTAACACCGATCACTAGTGAGAATATTGTTGTGGAAGGTGTTGTCGGTGTGGCTTTACAAACGCTACAAATGGCTAGACAGCTGTTGTCAGGATTGGGTAAAAATAATTGCACACATAAGAGGTAGATTTTTTGGTCTTATGCCCAGTCATGACAATGACCTTCTTCTTATCACTGGCAAGAACTGCCTCCACTGGTGCATGACTTACACAAACAACATCCTCCTCATCATCATCCTCATTAGCGCCATCGTCAGATACACAAATATCCCCCTCATCCTGTTGCAAATACAAAGTGGTACCCAACATTTGTGTATCATCGGCTACACCAAGGCATACTGCTGACAACCTGTTTGAAAACCTAAGGGATGTCATTTCAACATGGCTTATCCCGTTTGGACTCTCCTGAGCAGAAAAATTCCATCACATTTCCTTCTTTGCTCACACAATCAACTTGGAGGTACCAAGCTTTTTTAAAAAATGACAGTGACATGCAGGAGATGCTGTCTGTGTCCAGAAATAATTTGGGTCATTTTCGGCAGTCTGCAACAGCATGTAGGAGATTGCAGCTGCTGCACAAAGAATCAAATTTGAGGGGGAATATACTTTAGTCCAGCGCAGTGAAGAATACTTGCCATGTTGTGCAGGGTGCTGAATCCACTTGTGAAGAGAGTTCAGACACTGTTAGCTTTAGTCAAGTGATTCCCCTAATTAGACTTTTGGAAAAGCAGCTTGAGAAATTGAAGAAGGAGATGAAACTAAGCAATTCCGCTAACAATGTAGGACTTGTAGATCAAGTACTTTATTCGCTTTGTCAGGACCCGAGAGTTATCAACATCTTGAAATTTTGGCAAGTGTGCATGATCCTAGGTTTAAGAGCTATGTCTTCTCTTTCTTTCCAGCTGATCCAGATCTCTAGAGATGCAATAAGCTCCTGCTCAGCAAGCTGACAGCTCAAGTGGTACATGACACAACAACTCATCCTCCCTCAGTTTCTTTGGCAACTGCTGCTAGGAAAAATCTTAGCTTTCCCAAGAAACCCAGTGGTGATGCAGAACATGAACATTTGACATTTGGTCTGGTGTAAAAGAATTGTCCAAAAATCGTGACAGCTCTGTTGTAAAA
This sequence comes from Mixophyes fleayi, assembly GCF_038048845.1. Lineage (NCBI taxonomy): Eukaryota > Metazoa > Chordata > Amphibia > Anura > Limnodynastidae > Mixophyes > Mixophyes fleayi. The sequence goes on along the minus strand of NC_134403.1, from coordinate 159,171,730 downwards.
TGAACTACAATTCCACGGGGAAGGTCATTACCGCAATTACATTAAAGTACAGAGACTTCTGTAATGGTGGATTCCAGCGGGAATGAATTAGTATTGTGTAAGAATGATGTACAGACTGATGAGGGTGAGGATGATGACAGTGTAGATTGCAGGTGCTGGCATCTAGCTGAGAAAAGGGAGCTAGCTAATGCTGGTATGCTTGTTAATATTTTGGGTAGAATGGCATGCTGGCAATTTTATGTTTTTCTACAGTAAACTTTCACCTTTATAAGAGAGGTGTTTTTTTTCTTTAAAAAGGTACAAGCTTTTTTTTACATTTTTGTTTCCATGACTTAAAACCACTATGCACTTGAACATAGTCTTTAGCACACCATGACTGAGACTGGAGAGTGAGAAGAATAATATGACTGGAGAGTGACAAGAACACTGTTACCCCTGTTTCTGAGTGACTGGAGAGTGACAAGGACACTGCCACCCCTCCTCTTTCTGTATGAGCTATGGCACAGTAAAATATCACTGGAGACTTTTAAAAACACTGTCAGTCCTATTATTTCTATTTCAGCAATGACAATTAGCAATGGAGCAATGGCACGTAGACTGTAGACTGGCAACAACACTGGGACCTCTCCAGTTTCTGTGTGAGCTATAATAACACAGTACAATGTGATTGCAGATTTTGAAGAACACTGACAGCCCTAGTATTTCTATTTCAGCAATGACAATTAGCAATGAGACAATGGCACATAGACTGGCAACAACACTGGCACCTCTCCTGTTTCTGTGTGAGCTATAATAACACAGTACAATGTGACTGCAGATTTTGAAGAACAGCGACAGCCCTATTATTTTTATTTCAGCAATGACAATTAGCAATGAAGCAATGTCACGTAGACTGTAGACTGGCAACAGCACTGGGACCTCTCCTGTGTCTGTGTGAGTTGTAACTCAGTAGAATGTCACCTTTAAGAAAACTGCCACTCCTCCTCTGTCTGTTCTAGATATAACACTGCCCAACTGCACTAGAGACTGCCAAGAACCGTGCTACCCCTTCTGTGTCTCTCTGTGAAATTGCGCCAGATCTCTGTGGCGGTCAGTACTTATAGGATCCAAAAGTTGGGAGATCTGACAACAATGATGTTTCGCCTCGTTTTCACTTCCGAGGGTGCGCGAAAGTACTGAGCCGGCTTGGCTCAGTACTCAGATCTGTGAAGTTCGGGAGGGCTTAGTTCTTGGAGAATCGAGCCCGAGCATCTCTTCTCAGAACCCCTTCACTGCAGCGCTAATACGGATCTTTTTATACTTGGATCCACCAAAGATGAGGGGATTGGGAACCAGAGGGCCACACCTCTCCTATAGGCCATTGTGACAGAGCCCATAAGGATCCACAATACTCCATAAAATTCTAGTTAGAAAAGCAAATAAAAAAATAAATAAAAAATAAATAAAAAAGTGCCATGTATATATAAAAATATATAAAATAATGTCCTGCCCAGCAAAAATATGCGTGCAGCAAGAAATTAATAGCAGTGTATCTAGGGGCATATAGCACTTTGGGCTTTCCCACTGCTGGCCCTACAGTCAGAGGACCAAGGCAGTCTGTCCATGATAGGTCAGAACTCCGGGAACATATGCTACACTCACTCTTAGCAAAAAGGTCCCAAAATAAGATACATTTCCACAGCTACTATACAGCTACTATATGAAGTACTGTAAAACAGGAGAGTGATAAAGCCAGAGGGATAGAACCACAAAGATAGGCTAATAAATAGGTGAAAGAGAGGCAGATCAACAAATTAGGAAAAGAAAAAACAAACCAACAAACAGGAGGCAGAGGCAGTGGTACTAACAAAACAGTATATTTCAGTCCCGGCTATGTTAAAGCCGTTCAAGGCCAGACCTTTAGTTCAGGCAAGCCCCTGTAAAGAGATTCAGCCTGTGTATAGTGCAGCTCAGTAAGGGTTGCTTACATATGCTGTGTTCATGTACCAGTCCTGGGGGTAAATGTATCATACTCCGATTTCTTCAACTCCCGCGATTTCGGCGATATGACAGCTAAAATTTAAAGCGGCGCTGCCTTGTAAAGGCAAGTTTCCCTTTCCAAGGCAGGGCCGCTTTAAATTTTAGCTGTCATCTCGCCGAACTCGCGGGAGTTGAAGAAACCGGAGTATGATACATTTACCCCCTGTTGGGCATTTAAAGTAAGTCTAAAAGGCTCTTGATGCTAGGCCAAAAAGTAGATGCATTAGCAAAGGCGGGCACCCAGATTGGACCTTGACTCCCTCTGGACACCGAAAAAGAATCTGGACTCCTTCTGGACACCTGGAACAGATCTTGACTCCCTCCAGACTCCTGGGGGTAAATTTATCAAGCTGTGGACTTATAAAAGGGAGAAGTTGCATATAGCAACCAATCAGATTCTAGTTATCATTTATTTAGTACATTCTACAAAATGATAGCTAGAATCTGATTGGTTGCTGTAGGCAACATCTCTATGTTCCTTGATGAATTTGGGAGTATGTAGAGCCGACTTACATACGGTTTAAAATAAACGCACAATGGTCATTAAGGAGAGCAAAGCATAAAAAAGGAGTAACATTTGCAGCTCGGTAAAACCATGTTGCATTGGAGGGGGAGGTAAATTTAAAATGTAGCAACAGATTTATAGTTGGGGCAGGGCATGATCTAGATCAACTTTAAATTTCAGTATAGTAATAAAGCTATCAAGTATGTGTGCTACATGAAAAAAAAAAGCCAGTATTTAACTTATGTGCAAAATAATAATCTAATTTGCACCCCTTGCATTGTTACATGGTTTGTCCCAGAGAACATTTACTCCTTTTTTGCCTTAATGACTCAGGCCCAATGTGCTCAGTACAAGTGCCTTAATGACTCAGGCCCATAATATTTTGCAGTCTATATTTTACATGTACATTCAGGCCGCAAAATTGCTCTCAATACTAAATGAGGGCCACAGTGTGAATAGAAATGTTCAACTAAAATGTAGCAAAAATCAAAAAAGTAATGTAATAGACAGTGTTTAGAATGTTTACATAGTACTGCTGAAAATGTTATATTCCAATACAGACACACCTAATGTATGACCGTTATTCTATATAATAATAATAACAGTACTTTCAAAGCTTGAAAACCAATCTGACTTCACAGCAACGTAAGAAGAAGAAATATGTGGGCAGCCAGCATCCTGCAGGTGTGGTTTCCTATAGGTGTGTAAATAGCACTCCAATCTGCAGTACACACCTATACTTTTTATGGGAACACAGTGAGTGGAGAAAACACATACTGGGCAGCACGGTGGCAAGTGGTTAGCACTTCTGCCTCACAGCACTGGGGTCATGAGTTCGATTCCCGACCATGGCCTTATCTGTGTGGAGTTTGTATGTTCTCCCTGTGTTTGCGTGTGTTTCCTCCGGGTGCTCCGGTTTCCTCACACACTCCAAAAAAATACTGGTAGGTTAATTGGCTGCTATCAAAAATTGACCCTAGTCTCTCCCTGTCTGTCTGTGTCTGTGTGTGAGTGTGTGTCTACATTAGGGGAATTTAGACTGTAAGCTCCAATGGGACAGGGACTGATGTGAATGAGTTCTCTGTACAGCGCTGCGGAATTAGTGGCGCTATATAAATAAATGATGATGATGATGATACTGGGCCTGATTCATTAAGGCACATAAATGCTGATACGTGCCTCTTCTTGCAAAAAATCGCTCTGCACATGCCCAGAAACAAAGGAGGGAAAGGGGGTGTATGCAAGTAGTCAATGTACAGTTAGGGTGTGCCAAGCTTGAGCGCACGCTGCAGCGTCTGGTTCAAGCTTTGGGCATCTCAAAGGTCATATTACTTGCATCAGCTACAGGTCTGGTGTAAGTGCCGATTACTAGGGATGATGGTCATGTATACAAGCTACAACATGTGTTTGCAATCAGGAACAACATTAAAAATGCATTTTATGTACAGTAGACATTCATAATATCCTAATGTATTTTATGGATTTTTTTTTTTTTTTAAACTCCTATCTTCTTATTTTTTCACGATTTGTCATTAATGACTACTGTATATACAGGTGACATTAATTGAATAGTGTTTGTCTGTGCATTCTATTGGGACTTTATATTCCACATATGTGTGTATGCCCAAATTATGAATATGTTTGTTTTGCATGTTTAATGAATCAGGTCCATTATGTTTTTATTAGGGATGTGCACCGGCGACTTTTGAGGTCTCGTGTTTTGTGTTTTGGATCCGGATTTTCATTATTTTTGGGGTTCGGATTTGTCTCGCAAAACACTTGACGAAAGGTCTCGGTTCGGATTTAAGGTTTTGGATTCGGATTTTTTTTGAAAAAAACATAAAAAGTTTAAAAATCAAGTTTTTGGGCTTATTTTCACTCCTACGCTATTATTAACCTCAATAACATTCAATAACAAGCATTTCCACTAATTTACAGTGTATTCTGAACACCTCAAAATATAGTTATTAGTCCAAAACGTTGCAACGAGGTATCTTTCTGGACTGCGTAGAGGAGTGGGTCACCACAATATATATAATAAGAAAACCACCAACTTGTATGATTCGCAGCAATAAATGTACCTGGACTGCGTAGAGGAGTGGGTCACCACAATATATATAATAAGAAAACCATCAACTTGTATGATGCGCACCAATAAATGTACCTGGACTGCGTAGAGGAGTGGTCACCACAATATATATTAAAAACCCTGAACTTGTATGATTCGCACCAATAAATGTACTTGGACTGCGTAGAGGAGTGGGTCACCACAATATATATTAAAAACCCTGAACTTGTATGATTCGCACCAATAAATGTACCTGGACTGCGTAGAGGAGTGGGTCACCACAATATATATAACAAGAAAACCATCAACTTGTATGATTCACACCAATAAATGTACCTGGACTGCGTAGAGGAGTGGGTCACCACAATATATATTAAATACCCTGAACTTGTATGATTCGCACCAATAAATGTACCTGGACTGCGTAGAGGAGTGGGTCACCACAATATATATTAAAAACCCTGAACTTGTATGATTCGCACCAATAAATGTACTTGGACTGCGTAGAGGAGTGGGTCACCACAATATATATTAAAAACCCTGAACTTGTATGATTCGCACCAATAAATGTACCTGGACTGCGTAGAGGAGTGGGTCACCACAATATATATTAAAAACCCTGAACTTGTATGATTCGCACCAATAAATGTACCTGGACTGCGTAGAGGAGTGGGTCACCACAATATATATTAAAAACCCTGAACTTGTATGATTCGCACCAATAAATGTACCTGGACTGCGTAGAGGAGTGGGTCACCACAATATTATTAAAAAACCCTACACAGGTCTGAATTCCACCCAAAAAGTTTATGGACTGCGTAGTGTAGTGTTCCCCACAATATTATTTAAAATTTTTGCAGCAACAGTTAACGTTGTTTAATATCTGATACACCTCTATCTGGACTGCATAGTGGAGTGGCCCCGGTACCCAATTTGGTACCGGGGCCACAATACCTCCTCCAAACATGGTACAGACCATTCGTCATTGAGATCCCATCAAGTATGTTAAAGACAGACAGGGTCGAAGTGTTATTGGTTGACTTTGTAAACCAAAAAACTGTCCCTGTTGCACATAGTCGTGCAATGAAGACTGACTTTTTCATTTAAAGGCACCATCTTTCAAGTGTAGTGTTTGTAAGTCTAAGTCATATTATACTTTTGGTAAAATTGGTTCATTTTGTTCCTCTTTATGGTAACTACTAATAGAATTAAAGTATTAAATAGAAGCGGCAGTTCCTCTTTATGGGAATTAGTAATAGAATTAAAGTATTAAATAAAATTAAAGTATTAAATAGAGTGGTATAGAGTTGTAGTGTGGTATAGATAGAGTGGTCCCCACAATATAATAATAAAACCCTCAACTGGTCTGAATTCCACCAAACAAGTATCTGGACTGCGTAGTGGGGTGGCCCCGGTACCCAATTTGATACCGGGGCCACAATAAAATAAATACACCCTCAACTGGTCTGAATTCCACCAAACAAGTATCTGGACTGCGTAGTGGGGTGGCCCCGGTACCCAATTTGATACCGGGGCCACAATAAAATAAATACACCCTCAACTGGTCTGAATTCCACCAAACAAGTATCTGGACTGCGTAGTGGGGTGGGCCCGGTACCCAATTTGATACCGGGGCCACAATACCTCCTCCAATTTCCAAGTGTAGTGTTTATAACATCTTAACACTACACTAATTCTAGCACGTCAAAACCTCTTGTTTTAAATAATGACAGGGCATTTAACTTTTGATTTAATTTATTGAATTTGTTGGCATTTTCTTTTACTTTTTGAACATGGCAAACGACTGTTGAATGGTCACATAATGCCAAAAAAAAGTTGCAAGATGGAATTGTCCTTGGGCCCTCCCACCCACCCTTATGTTGTTGAAATAGGACATGCACACTTTAACAAACCAATCATTTCAGCGACAGGGCCTACCAAACAACTGTGGCTGAAATGATTGGTTTGTTTGGGCCCCCACACCAATAAAACAATTCATCTCTCCCTGTACAAACTAAACAGGCTCTACTGAGGAAAGATGTCGTCCTCATCCTCAACCTCTGATTCCTCTCTCCCTACAGTGTGTACTTCCTCCTCCTCACACATTATCAATTCGTCCCCGCTGGACTCCACAACCACAGTCCCTCTGTACTGTCTGGAGGGCAGGGCTGTACTTCATTGAGGAATTGATTATTCATTTTTATAAACATCATTTTTTCAGGAGGTAGGATCGGATCGGCAACGTTCGGGTGGGCTTTGCCGAGTGTGTGTGGCTTAGGGGTACGCTCTCTTGTGCTACATATAATGGAGACCAAAAATTTGGAGGATAAAGTAGGGAAAGATCAAGACCCACTTCCTTCTAATGCTGAAGCTGCTGCCACTAGTCATGACATAGACGATGAAATGCCATCAACGTCGTCTTCCAAGCCCGATGCCCAATCTCGTAGTACCGGGCATGTAAAATCCAAAAAGCCCAAGTTAAGAAAAAGTAGCAAAAAGAGAAACTTAAAATCATCTGAGGAGAAACGTAAAGTTGCCAATATGCCATTTACGACACGGAGTGGCAAGGAACGGCTTAGGCCCTGGCCCGTGTTCATGACTAGTGGTTCAGCTTCACCCACGGATCTTAGCCCTCCTCCTCCTCCCCCCCCTACAAAAAATTGAAGAGAGTTATGCTGTCAGCAACAAAACAGCAAACAACTCTGCCTTCTAAAGAGAAATTATCACAAATGCACAAGGCGAGTCCAAGGATGTTGGTGGTTGTCAAGCCTGACCTTCCCATCACTGTACGGGAAGAGGTGGCTCGGGAGGAGGCTATTGATGATGTAGCTGGCGCTGTGGAGGAACTTGATGATGAGGATGGTGATGTGGTTATTGTAAATGAGGCACCAGGGGGGGAAACAGCTGATGTCCATGGGATGAAAAAGCCCATCGTCATGCCTGGTCAGAAGACCAAAAAATGCACCTCTTCGGTCTGGAGTTATTTTTATCCAAATCCAGACAACCAATGTATGGCCATATGTAGCTTATGTAAAGCTCAAATAAGCAGGGGTAAGGATCTTGCCCACCTAGGAACATCCTCCCTTATACGTCACCTGAATAACCTTCATAGTTCAGTGGTTAGTTCAGGAACTGGGGCTAGGACCCTCATCGGTACAGGGACACCTAAATCCCGTGGTCCAGTTGGATACACACCAGCAACACCCTCCTTGTCAACTTTCTCCACAATCTCCATCAGATTCAGTCCTGCAGCCCAAGTCAGCAGCCAGACTGAGTCCTCCTCAATACGGGATTCATCCGAGGAATCCTGCAGCGGTACGCCTACTACTGCCACTGCTGCTGTTGCTGCTGTTAGTCGGTCATCTTCCCAGAGGGGAAGTCATAAGACCGCTAAGTCTTTCACAAAACAATTGACCGTCCAACAGTCGTTTGCCATGACCACAAAATACGATAGTAGTCACCCTATTGCAAAGCGTATAACTGCGGCTGTAACTGCAATGTTGGTGTTAGACGTGCGCCCGGTGTCCGCCATCAGTGGAGTGGGATTTAGAGGGTTGATGGAGGTATTGTGTCCCCGGTACCAAATCCCGTCGAGATTCCACTTCACTAGGCAGGCGATACCAAAAATGTACAGAGAAGTACGATCAAGTGTCCTCAGTGCTCTAAAAAATGCGGTTGTACCCACTGTCCACTTAACCACGGACATGTGGACAAGTGGTTCTGGGCAAACGAAGGACTATATGACTGTGACAGCCCACTGGGTAGATGCATCCCCTTCCGCAGCAACAGCAACAGCTGCATCAGTAGCAGCAACTACAAAATGGCTGCTCGTGCAAAGGCAGGCAACATTGTGTATTACAGGCTTTAATAAGAGGCACAATGCTGACAACATATTAGAGAAAATGAGGGAAATTATCTCCCAGTGGCTTACCCCACTTAGACTCTCATGGGGATTTGTGGTGTCAGACAATGCCAGTAACATTGTGCGGGCATTAAATATGGGCAATTTCCAGCACGTCCCATGTTTTGCCCTCACCATTAATTTGGTGGTGCAGCATTACCTCAAGAGTGACAGGGGTGTGCAGGAGATGCTTGCGGTGGTGCGCAAAATTGCTGGACACTTTCGGCATTCAGCCAGTGCCTACCGCAGACTAGAGGCACATCAAAAAAGCATGAACCTGCCCTGCCATCACCTCAAACAAGAGGTTGTGACGCGCTGGAACTCCACCCTCTATATGCTGCAGAGGATGGAGGAGCAGCAAAAGGCCATTCAGGCCTACACAGCCACCTACGACATAGGCAAAGGAGTGGGGATGCGCCTCAGTCAAGCGCAGTGGAGACTGATTTCCGTGTTGTGCAAGGTTCTGCAGCCATTTGAACTTGCCACACGAGAAGTCAGTTCCGACACTGCCAGCTTGAGTCAGGTCATTCCCCTGATCAGGCTGTTGCAGAAGCAGCTGGAGAAAGTGAGGGAGGAGCTGGTAAGCCATTGCGATTACACCAAGCATGTAGCTCTTGTGGATGTAGCCCTTCGTACGCTTTGCCAGGATCCGAGTGTGGTCACTCTTTTAAAGTCAGAGGAATACATTCTGGCCACCGTGCTCGATCCTCGGTTTAAAGCGTATGTTGTGTCTCTGTTTCCGGCGGACACAAGTCTACAGCGGTGCAAAGACCTGCTGGTCAGGAGATTGTCCTCTGAAGAGGACCGTGACATGCCAACAGCTGCACCCTCATTTTCTTCCACATCTATGGCTGCGAGGAAAAAGCTCAGTTTTCCCAAAAGAGGCACTGGCGGGGATGCTGATAACATCTGGTCCGGACTGAAGGACCTGCCAACCATTGCAGACATGTCTACTCTCGCTGCATTGGATGCTGTCACAATAGGAAAAATTGTGGATGATTACTTTGCTGACACCATCCAAGTAGACATGTCAGACAGTCCATATTGTTACTGGCAGGAAAAAAAGGCAGTTTGGAAGCCCCTGTACAAACTGGCTCTATTTTACCTGAGTTGTCCCCCCTCCAGTGTGTACTCGGAAAGAGTTTTTAGTGCAGCGGGGAACCTGGTCAGTGAGCGGCGAAGGAGGTTGCTTCCTCACAACGTTGAAAAAATGATGTTTATAAAAATGAATAATCAATTCCTCAATGAAGTACAGCACTGCCCTCCAGATAGTACAGAGGGACCTGTGGTTGTGGAGTCCAGCGGGGACGAATTGATAATGTGTGATGAGGAGGAAGTACACACTGTAGGGGGAGAGGAATCAGAGGTTGAGGATGAGGACGACATCTTGCCTCAGTAGAGCCTGTTTAGTCTGTACAGGGAGAGATGAATAGCTTTTTTGGTGTGGGGGCCCAAACAAACCAATCATTTCAGCCAAAGTTGTTTGGTAGGCCCTGTCGCTGAAATGATTGGTTTGTTAAAGTGTGCATGTCCTATTTCAACAACATAAGGGTGGGTGTGAGGGCCCAAGGACAATTCCATCTTGGAACTTTTTTTTTTGCATTATATGACCAATCAACAGTCGTTTGCCATGTTCAAAAAGTAAAACCAAATTTAAAAAAATTCAAGAATTTAAACCAAAAGTAAAATGCCCTGTCATAATTTAAAACAAGAGGTATTGACGTGCTCTAAAACTACTGTATTGTTGTTTATATTTTATAAACACTACACTTAATAGCTTGAGTCTTTCAATAAAAAAGTAACTGTCCATTGCACGAATATTTGCAACAGGGACATTTTTAGGGTTAAGAAAGTCAACTAATAACACTTCAACGCTGTCTGTCTTTATAAACACTACACTTGGAAGTTGGAGGAGGTATTGTGGCCCCGGCACCAAATTTACTACCGGGGCCACTCCACTGTGCAGTCCATATTTAGGTGTATCAGATATTAAACAACGGTGACAGTTGATGCCCAATTTTTTAATTATATTGTGGCCTCAGTACCAAATTGTGTACCGGGGCCACCACACTACGCAGTCCATACCCTTTTTTGGTGGAATTCTGACACGTGGAGGGTTTTTTAATTATATTGTGGCCTCGGTACCAAATTGTGTACCGGGGCCACCACACTACGCAGTCAAGATAGATAGATGCGTATTGCGTATCATAGATAAAGTACATTCAGTGGTGTGGGGCAAATTGAAAAATATTCAAAATGCACTGACATTATCAAAAACAAGAGGTTGTCACACGCTAAAACTCCAACATGTATATGATGGAGAGGATGGAGGAGCAGCCGTATGTGTAGTGTAATGCAGACCTGTTGAAGGTTTTTTATATATTTTATTGTGGTGCCCAGTGCCCACTCCTCTACGCAGTCCAGGTACATTTATTGGTGCGATTCATAAAAGTTCAGGGTTTTTAATATATATTGTGGTGACCCACTCCTCTACGCAGTCCAGGTACATTTATTGGTGCGAATCATAAAAGTTCAGGGTTTTTAATATATATTGTGGTGACCCATTCCTCTACGCAGTCCAGGTACATTTATTGGTGCGAATCATACAAGTTGATGGTTTTCTTATTATATAGATTGTGGTGACCCACTCCTCTACGCAGTCCAGATACATTTATTGGTGCGAATCATAAAAGTTCAGGGTTTTTAATATATATTGTGGTGACCCACTCCTCTACGCAGTCCAGGTACATTTATTGGTGCGATTCATAAAAGTTCAGGGTTTTTAATATATATTGTGGTGACCCACTCCTCTACGCAGTCCAGAAAGATACCTCGTTGCAACGTTTTGGACTAATAACTATATTGTGAGGTGTTCAGAATACACTGTAAATTAGTGGAAATGCTTGTTATTGAATGTTATTGAGGTTACTAATAGCATAGGAGTGAAAATAAGCCCAAAAACTTGATTTTTAAACTTTTTATGTTTTTTCCAAAAAAAATCCGAATCCAAAACCTTAAATCCGAACCGAGACCTTTCGTCAAGTGTTTTGCGAGACAAAACCGAACCCCAAAAATAATGAAAATCCGGATCCAAAACACAAAACACGAGACCTCAAAAGTCGCCGGTGCACATCCCTACTTATATACTGCTGGATTGGCTTTGCAAATTTGGTTATAATTATTTTTTTTTTTAATTTTTAATTTTTATTTTTTTTATAACTTTTTTTTTATTTTTTAAAAACTTGGGAATAATGGGGAAATAACTATGCCCTTAGAAGCACAGAGCACAGGACACAGCACCACTGGACTGAACAGGACCCAGCAGCACTACGGAACTCAGCAGGACAGAGCACAGGACACAGCACCACTGGACTGATACTGCAGAATGTGTGAACTTTATAATATTGCAGTACCACTGGACTTTTACTGCTGAATGTGTGAACTTGGTAATATTGCAGTACCAATGGGCTTATACTGCAGGATTGGTTGTGCAAATTTTGTGGTAATTAAAAAAAATTAAATTAGTTTTTGGTATTTTTTTAGATAACTTTTTTTTATTTTTTTAAACACAGGGGAATATTGGGGAAATAACTATGTCCTTAGAAGCACAGAGCACAGGACACAGCACTACTGGACTGAAAAGGACACAGCATAGGACCCAGCAGCACCACTGACCTCAGAAGGACAGAGCACAGCACACAGCACCACTGGACTGATACTGCAGAACACAGCACAGCACAGCACAGCACAGAACTAAACAACACAGCACAGAAATAAACAGCACAGCACGAGATCTACCAGGACAGAGGACCACCTAACACACCCTCCCTCTACCCTGATCAATGCCCGAGTGAAGATGGCGGCGACTAGCGGGGAATTTATAGGATCCGAGTATCGCGAGATCCGACAACGGGATTATGAGTCAGAGCCTCAGTTTCAGATTTGAATTTGGCGCCAATACCCGGATCTGTCTCGGATCCGACTCGGATCGGCAACGTTCGGGTGGGCTCGGATTTCAGAAATCCGAGTGCGCTCATCTCTAGTTTTTATAACCCATAAATAGGGGAAATAAGGATATCTTTATCACAATGCACACAGGTGTTATCACTCGTATTATACTGCAGTAGACTCATTGGGCCTGAGTCATTAAGGAGAGCAAAGCATAAAAAAGGAGTAACATTTGCACCTGGGCAAAACCATGTTGCATTGGAGGGGGAGGTAAATTTAAAATGTGGGGCAGATTTATAGTTGGGGTAGGGCATGTCTTAGATCAACTTTAAATTTCAGTGTAATAATATAGCTAGTAAATATTTGTGTGCTAGATGAAAAAACAGCCAGTATTTATTTTATGTGCAAAATAAAAAAACTAATTTGCACCCCTTGTATTGTGACATGGTTTATCCCAGAGAACATTTACTCCTTTGTCTGCCTTAATGACTCAGGCCCATTGTCTTTCTGTTTTGATTAGGGATGTGCACCGGCCACTTTTCGCATTTTGGGTTTTGAGTTCTGGGTTCTGATTACCTTCAGGTTTTGGGTTCTAATGGGTTTTGCCAAAACACCCCCCTCAAGGTTTTGGGTTTTGGGTTCTGATTTATTTTTTAAAAAGCATAAAAACTGCTAAAATCCAGATTTTTTTTTTCTTTCACTCCTACGCTATTATTGACCTCAATAATATTCATTTCCACTCATTTCCAGTCTATTCTGAACACCTCACACCTCACAATATTGTTTTTAGGCCAAAAGGTTGCACCGACGTAGCTGGATGACTAAGCTAAGCGACACAAGTGGGCGGCACAAACACGTGGCCCATCTAGGAGTGGCACAGCAGTGGCAGACAAGATGGCAGTTTGAAAAACTAGGCCCCAAAGAGCACATAATGCCAAATAAAGAGGTGCAAGATGGAATTGTCTTTGGGCCCTCCCACTCACCCTTATGTTGGGGAAATAGGACATGCGCACTTTAACAAACCAATCATTTCAGCGACAGGGCCTACCAAACTACTTTGGCTGAAATGATTGGTTTGTTTGGGCCCCCACACAAAAAAAGCAATTCATCTCTCCCTGTACAAAGTAAACTGGCTTTACTGAGGCAAGATGTCGTCCTCATCCTCATCCTCTGATTCCTCGCCCCCTTCAGTGTGTACTTCCTTATCCTCACACATTATCAATTCGTCCCCGCTGGACTCCCCAATCACAAGTCCCTCTGTAGTCTCTGGAGGCCAATGCTGGTCTTCATTGAAGAATTGATAATTCATTAAAATTTTTGATGAACATCATCTTCTCCACATTTTGTGGAAGCAACCTCCTTCGCCGCTCACTGACCAGGTTCCCCGCTGCACTAAAAACTCTTTCGGAGTACACACTGGAGGGGGGACAACTCAGGTAAAATAGAGCCAGTTTGTACTGGGGCTTCCAAACTGCCTTTTTTTCCTGCCAGTACAAGTAAGGACTGTCTGACATGTCTACTTGGATGCTGTCACCAAAGTAATCCTCCACCATTTTTTCAATGGTGACAGCATCCAATGCAGCGACAGAAAACATGTCAGCAATCGTTGGCAGGTCCTTCAGTCCGGACCAGATGTTCAAATTCGCCTGCCTGCTCTGCATCCCCGCCAGCGGGTCGTTTAGGAAATCTCAGCTGTTTCCTCGCAGCCACAGGTGTGGAAGAAAATGAAGGAGGAGCTGTTGCCATGTCACGGTCCTCTTCAGATGACAATCTCCTGATCAGCAGGTCTTTGCACCGCTGTAGAGTTGTGTCCGCCGGAAACAGAGACACAACATTCGCTTTAAACCGAGGATCGAGCACGGTGGCCAGAATGTATTCCTCTGCCTTTAAAAGACTGACCACCCTCGGATCCTGGCAAAGCGTACGAAGGGCTTGATCCACAAGAGCTACATGCTTTGTGGAATCGCAATGCTTTACCAGCTCCTCCCTCACTTTCTCCAGCTGCGTCTGCAACAGCCTGATCAGGGTAATCACCTGACTCAAGCTGGCAGTGTCGGAACTGACTTCTCGTGTGGCAAGTTCAAACGGCTGGAGAACCTTGCACAACACGGAAATCAGTCTCCACTGTGCTTGACTCAGGCGCATCCCCACTTCTTTGCCTATGTCATAGGTGGCTGTGTATGCTTAAATGGCCTTTTGCTGCTCCTCCATCCTCTGCAGCATATAGAGGATGGAGTTCCAGCGCGTCACAACCTCTTGTTTGAGGTGATGGCAGGGCAGGTTCAGGCGTTTTTGATGGTGCTCCAGTCTTCGGTAGGCAGTGGCAGAATGGCGAAAGTGTCCCGCAATTTTGCGGGCCACCGCAAGCATATCCTACACACCCCTGTCACTTTTAAGATAATGCTGCACCACCAAATTTATTGTGTGGGCAAAACATGGCACGTGCTGGAAATTGCCCATATGTAATGCCCGCACAATGTTACTGGCGTTGTCCGACACCACAAATCCCCATGAGAGTCTAAGTGGGGTAAGCCACTGCGAGATGATTTCCCTCAGTTTCTCTAAGAGGTTGTCAGCGTTGTGCCTCTTACTGATACACAACGTTGCCTGCCTTGGAACGAGCAGGCGTTTCGGAGATGCTGCTACTGATGCTCCTGCTGCTGTTGCTGCGGAAGGCGATGCATCTACCCAGTGGGCTGTCACAGTCATATAGTCCTTAGTTTGCCCTGAACCACTTGTCCACATGTCCGTGGTTAAGTGGACAGTGGGTACAACCGCATTTTTCAGAGCACTGAGGACACTTTTTCGTACTTCTCTGTACATCCCGGGTATCGCCTGCCTAGTGAAGTGGAATCTAGACGGGATTTGGTACCGGGGACACAATACCTCCATCAACCGTCTAAATCCCACTCCACTGATGGCGGACACTGGACGCACGTCTAACACCAACATAGCTGTCAAGGCCGCAGTTATCCGCTTTGCCATAGGATGACTGCTGTCGTACTTCGTCCTCATGGCAAACGACTGTTGTACGGTCAATTGCTTAGTGAAAGATGTAGCGGTCTTACGACTTCCCCTCTGGTAAGATGACCGACTCCCAGCATCAGCAGCGGCAGTAGTAGGCGTAGCGCTGCAGGATCCTCCGGAAGAATCTCGGATTGAAGACTCAGTCATGCCGGTGACATGGCCTGCAGGACTACCTCCGAACCGGATCGAGGAGGAAATTGACGAGGAGGGTGTTGCTGGTGTGGATACAACAGGACCAAGGGATTTAGGTATCCCTGGACTGCTGACGGTCCTAGCCACAGTTCCTGAACTAAACACAGAATTATGAAGGGTCTTCAGGTGACGTAAAAGGGAGGATGTCCCTAGGTGGCCAAGATCCTTACCCCTGCTTATTCCAGCTTTACATAAGCTACATATGGCAATAGATTTGTTGTCCGGATTGGGATCGAAATAATTCCAGACCGAAGAGGTGGATTTATTGGTCTTCTGCCCAGGCATGACGATGGGCTTTTTCATCCCATGGACAACCACTGTTTCCCCCCCTGGTGCCTCATTTAAGCAAACCACATAAGCATCCTCCTCGTCAACTTCCTCCTCAGCGCCAGCTACATCAATATCCTCCTCCTGGTGTACAACATTGACACCTTCATTATCAAAATCTGGAACTGCACTGTGGGTGATCCTTCCAGCATATGCAGAGGGCGTGCTGCAAATGGTGGAAGGAGCCACCTCTTCCCATACAGTGATGGGAAGGTCAGGCATCGCAACCACCAACACCCTTGGACTCTCCTTGGGGATTTGTGATGCCATGTCTTTAGAAGGCAGAGTTGTTTGCTGTGTTTTTGATGAGGGTTTAACTCTCTAAAATTTTCTAGAGGGGGGGGGGGGCTTAGATCGTTGTGTGAAGCTGAACCATGAAGATGAATCAGGCCCCAAGTTACCATATGTCCTCAGCACCAAATACTAGGATTCCCATGCTGATGTTCACAAATCTCATTAATCTGGCACAGATAAAAAGGAATACGTATGAAGGCATGTAATATTAGCATGTTCTGTTCAAAGCTTTTAAAACTACTCAAGAGACTCTTGCAAACTGAAATAAATCATTAAGCAAGAGCAAACAATCATGGTTTACATACATATACAATCAAAGTTGTAACATAATGGAAATACTTTGAGGTGAAGCAGGTAATACCATTTATGGGTCTTTTCTGGATTTCAAATGAATCTTTGCGATGTTTTGGTAGTATGGATACTATACATTAAGGAATTCTCATCCTTGTTTAGTAAGTGTATTCTGTGCATATACATTCGCTGTCAGGTAACTTTACATACTGTATAGTGTGAACACCATCCAGAACACAATGATAGTAGTGATCACCCAAAATGTGTTTCAATTTTTCCAGGTGTAGCGCTGGCATCCGTTATAAGCCGCACATGCACAATGGAACATGTTGGTGCTGTCTGGAGACTACATCTCCCAGCATGCTTGGGGATGAGACCTGACACTCTGAGTCACGCAGAGCTAATGAGGAGCGGGAGAACCTCAGGGCGCTGCTGAGAAGGAGAAGAGAGGAGGAGTCAAAGAGAACTGAGAGGAACGGGTGTAAGAGGGACGGAGCTGCAGGAGATGGATCGATTGGTAAAAACAGCATTCGGAGCCAGCAAACCGCTTTCTGGATTGGAGAACTGGAGAAAGAGAGAAGGAGAAAGGAAGAGGAATTTAAGACTGGGAAGAGGAGACTGTCTTAAGAGGAGTGGAGCAGGTTATCAGACTTCATCGCAGAGAGGGGCACTGGTGAGAGGAGAAACTGGAGACCAGTGGAATAAGTACCGCTAAATTTATACATTATCTAGTTACTGGACTGAGTTTGTGATACTATTAGATAGATAGAGAACTGGTGGGATTCAAAGTTATGTATGTAAATTCCTTTTTTCAGGACTTTGTTTTAGTATCAAGGATAGAGATAGTTAGCGATTTTTTTGGGGACTGAGATAAACGCAAAGGGCCTGAGTCATTAAGGAGAGTAAAACATAAAAAAGGAGTAACTTTGCCCTATCCCAATTATAAATCTGTCCCCACATTTTAAATCTACCTCTCCCTCCAATGCAACATGGTTTTGCCCAGGTGCAAAGTTACTCCATTTTTTATGCTTTGCTCTCCCTAATGACTCAGGCCCAAAAGGCTTGAGTCATTAAGGAGAGCATAGCATAAAAAGGAGTAAGTTTGTGTAAAAAGGGCACATTCTGAAAGGAGGAACCAGCAATTTTGGGAAAACCGCATTTGAAAGAAGAGAAGAGTCCGTTATTGAATTGTGAGAAGTCATATATATTTTATCTGACAAAGAAGACAAAGCAAGTAGTGTGTTATATCTGATGGTTATTTGTGCTCCATAAAGTACTGTGATTCAAAGGAACTGTGCTGTTTCTTAAACAATTTATATTGTGCACATACACCTAAAACCTAGGAGCAAGTAATAAGTACCTATGCCTTTGATTCTATAAGGATACAAAGCACTAAACATTTATAATTGATATTAAATGTGTTTTTAGATTATTGTCGTAGAAAACAGTTTAGGTCAGGGGTGGGCAAACCAGTCCTCAAGGGCCATCAACAGTTCATGTTTTTAGGATTTCTTTAATCATGCACAGCTGAGTTAATCTATTTGGCTGGGTCAGTAATTATCCCAGCTGTTTCTACAGACAGAAATCCTAAAAACATGAACTGTTGTTGGCCCTTGAGGACTGGTTTGCCCACCCCTGGTTTAGGTGATTGGAGACTTCTGTATGATTCCCTGCAGCCAGGTGTAGTTAGTTGTCACAAGCAGTGATAAGTGGGTTAGAGGTACCTTTTACTGTGGCAAGGGAATAAAGCTGGTCAAAGCTTTGTTTCCCTGAATTATAAATTGTGTGTATGTTAGTGTACAGACATTGCTGCTTTTCTACTCTACTGCATTGACAAATAGTGTTTGCTAACTCAACTGTTTATTCATTTTGTATTGTGACATGGGCACCCTTCTGTTGATGCACAAACAAACAACTTCTTTCTTCGTACTTTGTTTTATTTGTCAGGATGGCAAAGTAACGCCAACCATAAAGTTTCACAAACTTCCTTGTGCTAAATTAGCAGAGAACAGCTCCCTAGACACCGGCCTGTTAGTATAGGAGCGCTATGCTCCTTCTCCTTAACTGGTGGCTATGGCAACCGCTGTAATCCCCGGTGGTCTAGGAGGAAACCCGGAAGTGGGGCAGGACTCCAATGTCCGATTTGTGCTTCTGTGCATGCCCAGACCCCGCAAACCGGAAGTTCGGCTTTCGCTACTTACTACCAGTCAGTGCCTGCACTGGGACAGCAACAATAGCTGCGTGGCGACCAGAAAATAAGTACCCTAAAAGTACCACACTGTGAACCGGATGCCCTCTAGATAATAATAGAGATAATAGTAATACTGCACGGCTGTGCAGCATACAAAGTGTCCTGCCTGCAACTGCATATCCATATATATGAGTGCACCTGCATCTATATATGAGTGTAATACTGCATATAAACCTGTATTGCCTGTATTAAAGTAATTTTATCCTTTTCCAATAAGCATTGTCCAAGTGATTTCTTGTGTTTCCAAAGCACAAACAATTTAGCAGATGCAAAAGTTTTAGCAGTTCAATACATAATTATAATACAGTACAGCCGATACCAAAGATACATACATACCACTGCGCTCGCATGCGCTAGCTGCGCTCCGCTGGTACCAGCTTACAGTACTTCACTTCAGAATACTGTGGTCAGAGAATGACTGAAGCCAGTGCCAGCAAAGATGTACTACATACACTCAGTGTTACAGAGAAAACAATGCAGATGATGTGTCTTGCTTCTATTGGTTCAGGCTTCAGGAAGATCTAGTGTACTGCAGGTCATAGGTAAGTTCAAACCAAAATATCCAAAGGTGGGGGTCATCTCTCCAGGGGATGTGCTCTTACTTTCCCGCCAAGAATCCAGTTTCAACTAGTCTATTTACATTTTACAGTCTGTATCACTTTAAACATTTATACCCTAACATCGCTAACTAAAGTATGCAATGTGCGATCTCTTCGGCGAATGAACCGGACAACTGCTGATGAATAGAGGATTAAAATGATACTGAACATGAAATAGTTCCTGCAACCTGAACCTTAAATATCACTAAAGTGTACATATAACCTTAAAATATATATAACTATAACTTAAATACCATCTGGGGGTAAATGTATCAAGCTGAGAGTTTTCCGGTGAGTTTGAAAAACCAATCAGATTCTAGCTGTCATTTATTTAGTGCATTCTACAAAATGACAGCTAGAATCTGATTGGTTGCTATAGGCAACATCTCCACTTTTCAAACCCGCCGGCAAACTCTCAGCTTGATACATTTACCCCCTGCTCTTAAATCACTAGGGAATGGAACCATTATAATATGAAATATATAAATAACTAAATGTGAGAGTGCGAGTGTGTGCGTGCGTATTTTACAGCGTGCTCGCGCCATGCCATGTGTTACATGGCATACTGATCGCAATCGCACGGTAAAACAATATTAACCAACATACTTTCGTTCATCCAATTATACGACTTCGACACCTGATTGCTGCAACTGTTGCTACTGTTGAATGCTGCTGTACTACAAGCAACTGTGAGTACCTTGCATTCTACTGTATTATCATCTTTAATAAATAGCAACCAGTTTAAATTACAAAAGCGTTGTGGCTTAACATTTACATTAACACCACTGAACACCTTTAGCAGCATCAAAAGGTATAACCAACACGGCCAGCTTAATCGCCATCGGTCACCACACATAATGAACAACTCAGGTTTTTACACTTTACATCCCTCCCACAGACCTAACTTGATGGACAGTTGACACTCCCACCTGGCCTTTATAGAGGAGTTCTCCTCGGTTGTTTTAACTTGATGTGTCTCAGTGCAGACACACCCAGTCAGCTGCTGTTCGCTGTGGAAAAGGATAACTCTAAATCACTTCAAAGTATATGTAAGTTAAATCACACTTTGGACACATACGTGCATGGTCAAATTGGACATTGTTCACACCACTTGTCACTCACGAGTGCATGGTTGGTTCAAAGCACAGTATTTTAAAAACTTTCATTGAATAAATATTAACTTGCACAGCAAACAGAATAAGATCAAATAGCAATACTTTCATAGAACAAACAAAGTAAGACAAGTGCTATTGTTCTATTGTGTAGCTGGTCAATCATGACCAATAGAATCAATTTCCCAGAGAACACAGATGTCAACTGTCCCTAATATCCTAGTATAGTCCCAGGTTATAAATATATGTCCCCGGATGTGGTGGGATCACTTATAAATAACTTATTGTAATAATATATTTAAATTATTAGCACAGTGTGCCAATTTATATTGTTGCAAATGTACTGATTCTTTAAACTGTGTATTGGAAATGTACTTATTTTATTATATTGTGTTGTACTCTGTATAGGAGATGCCTTCATTTCTGAGGTATTGATTTGTAACTTCTGAGACAGGATGTCATGATTGGATTTGTATAACTTTTCTAAAGAAAGTCCCTCATGTTAATTAGACCTTTTCATCTCAGTGGCCAAACGTTTGTTCACCCTGTATATACAGCAGGGTGGGCCGCTGCCTTTCTGTCTGTGTGGCTTGTATTATGCATCTCAGATCCTGTCTGAATAATACACACAGAAGGTTTTGGGATATAGCAGATAAGTGTAAATTTTGTTAAGTATAAATTGCATTTAAATCCATGTTTGGGGAAACTTATTGCATCCTGATGCTAAAAAAAGAACTCCAACTTCTTGGGGCCAGCAAAGAGTTCAGGAGGCTGGCTTACCCCCTGTGAGGCTGTATAAAACGGCACTGATTTGTACTGAAATGTATCATTATTGTTCCATCTGACTTTCTGATCACTGGTACCTTCAACCAGTGTGAACTGCCCTCAGTGTTTTCCTGGATAGTGTTCCCCCCTAATTTTGCTAGTACCAGCACTGGGATTGGTTAAGATGTTTGAGTGGGAGAGGGGCACGTGGTTTTTTTTTACATTTAGTTCTATTTTCTTTCTTTCTTTTTTTTTTTGACAGTTGACATTACAACCTGTAGACATTTTACTTGTACTCCTTTTAACTGTGTTGTCCTAATAAACATGCTGACATTCTGAATGTCTACCTTTTAATTGTGTCGACGTTATGTCTATCGACCTTATGATGGAGACATTGTGAATGTCGACATGTTAACTGTCAACATTTCAGCTACATCAGTAGTGCAACATTAATGGTTAACACTTCTACCTCACAGCACTGGGGTCATGAGTTCAATTCCCGACCATGGTCTTATCTGTGTTGAGTTTGTATATTCTCCCCATGTTTGAGTGTGTTTCCTGCGGGTGCTCTGGTTTCCTCTCACACTCCAAAATCATAGTAGTAGGTTAGTTGACTGCTATTAAATTGCCCTTAGTCTCTCTCGGTCTGTGTCTGTGCCTGTTACTGAATTTAGAGTATAAGCTTCAATGGAGCAGTGATTGATGTGTGCGAGTTCTCTGTACAGCGCTGTGGAATTAGTGGTGCTATATAAATAGCTGGTGATGATGATATATTAAAATGAATTCTGCAATAATCCCAAATATAAAGTGGGATCTTAATCACTGGATGTGTGAGTGAGAGGTGGCTGAACATAATTTAGTGGACGTATCTATAACTGAAATCAATTCATTAACTCCACAAAAAGATGACTTCAGTTCAGTCCATCTGTGGGAAAGAACCAAGATACATTTTGGCACAAGTGGGATGCAAGATACTAATATTTTATGTCAGGAGACCCTCTACCTCAATTTGTAGTTGGGCATATCCCTCCAAACAAGGCTTATCCCTCCAAACAAATTGAACCATTTATGAATCTGGTTGAGGCTAATAGTGGGGCAGCACGGTGGCTTAGTTAGCACTTCTGCTCACAGTGCTGGAGTCATGATACCTGACCATGGTCTTTTGTAGAGTTTGTATGTTCTACCCATGTTTGCGAGGGTTTCCCTCCATACTCCAAAAACATACTAGTAGAGTAATTGGCTGCTGGGACTGATGCATATGCCAAATATTCTCTGTACAGCACTGAGGAACTGGTGGCGCTATATAAATAAATGGTGATGATAGTAGATACTTTGATTGGCAAATTTGAAAACAAGAAGAGGATTTTTGAAAGTAGAGTCATTTTGATTGATATCATTTTCCCTAATTTTTTGCTCCCTATAATTATGTTGGTGAAAACCTGATCAGGTTGCTTTTCAATTTTTTTTTAATGGCTGATCTAAGGCAGACTGCTTAAAAGTTCCATGGGTGCATAAGGTGACCACCCTCCTTACGTGCAGGGCCGGATTAACCCGAGGTCTAACTGGGCTATAGCCCAGGGGCCTCGGGTATCCAGGGGGCCCTTCAAAGTCCTCAGCAGTATTATTGATCGGGGCGGGGGCGCCCCCAGCCCGATCAATGCTACTGAGCACAGTCACTGTAGTCCTCCGTCCCCGGCGCTCAGTAATCTGCTTACTGAGGAGATCTAGCGAGTGAACTCTCGCGAGATCTCCTCAGTAAGGAGCTTACAGCGCGCCAGGGACGGAGGACTACAGTGACAGGTAAGCGCTTGGGGGGGCCCTCACGGGGGACGGGGGCGGCGGGCGGCTCACAATGGGGGCCTCACGGGGGAATGGAGGCGCCCTTAGCCCAGGGGTCTCCATTCCCTTAATCCGGCCCTGCTTACGTGCTGCATCCCTACTCCTTCTGCTCACCCTCGCAGGAAGGAATGAAGCGAGCAACTGCTACTGTCAGACTGGGAGTCCAGTGCCACACTCCCAGTTCATCACTTGCACAACAGCAGCCAGCAGCTTCACAGGTAAGAAGGTGATCGTTGCTGCATTACATTTATGGGCACATAGCCATTTTATAGTAAACAATGGGTTGCCGATTTACCTTTACCTTGTCATGTGTGGCTGTCCATGTTTTATAAATATCACTTCCTTTCTCATTTTCTAGTTGAGTTCTTTTCTACTGCTATAAGTTCAGCATGTTTTGAGACCTATGATGGTTGGTGCAATCCCGTTGCATGCTGGGAAGTTGCATGCCTGCAAACGCCATGATTTGTGTTAAATGCTGTGAACTATAAGTTTGTGTTTACAGTTTAATGACATACTTGGCAACTTTGAAGATCTCCCTTCCGGGGGCTCTCCAAAGCTGCCTGTCCTGTAGGCGTGGCCACGTGAATTGCGTCATCCTGCCCCCCCCCTCTGTCAAACGATACCAATTTCAACCTATTACATGGGGGCAGGGACAGAATTACGCATCTCCGCCCCACCCACTTCATTAACAAAGTGGATAGGATGTGGGAGAACTCTCAAAAATTTGTGAGTTTCCCAGACATCCCGGAACAGTACGCAATTATGTTTAAAGGTCTGCAAAAAATCTTCGAGTTCTTTGTTTGTTTTTAATTTTGCACTGTATTTGTAGAATTCAGAATGAATAGAGCTGAGACGATATCAATCAATTCATTCTGTTGTATGTGTGTTTGGGAAAGGACTCAGAACACTTAAGCTGGCAGATGTGCAAAATGTTTTGGTTAAAA
Source organism: Mixophyes fleayi (assembly GCF_038048845.1). Taxonomy (NCBI): domain Eukaryota; kingdom Metazoa; phylum Chordata; class Amphibia; order Anura; family Limnodynastidae; genus Mixophyes; species Mixophyes fleayi. Next base: position 159,147,648 of record NC_134403.1, on the reverse strand, counting down.
TTGGAGCAAGGTGAATATTTTGTGAAACCGTGTTGAAAATGTCCATATGTCTGCTATATTTAATAGGAACTATTAGACCTTCCAACACTATGTTACTAATAAGTCCCATATAAAACATGAAAAACAGTATTTTGTTATAGTGACATCTAGTGTTCACAATAGTGTGTTATAATGGCTAATAAAAAATTTGCACAGAAAATGAAAGAAAGTCCCCTTGTCCTGCGTCATCACCCTTTTTTTTCTTTACAATCCCCATTTCCAGTGTATTGGCTGAAAACCATTAAATGTGGTCCCAGCATTTAGTTGTTTTTTAGACACAGATCTCACTGGGGTAGTAGTAATAACATAATTGTGAGTCCTATTACTATTAGTAAATAAATGATGAATATCATTAGGAAATTGCTTTTTCTTCAAAAGAAGCGTGAAAATGCAAGTTTAATAACAAAAATCTTTTACTTGGTGTAAAGATTATTTATATCAGATTCAATAAGGTAAGGTGACACAATCTGTGCATTGGTGCAATATGCCTCTGCCATTTCTGTGTTCTATTTACATTTCTAATACTTCTGCTGAGAAACTTCCCTGTATTTATTGCAGTACTTCCTCATTTACAGCTCCTTCCACTTACAGCTACAGACCATACCTTCTTATATCTTCGCTTCTCCTTTCACAAACACATTGCTGAACTACAGTTGAAATTTTTAGTGTTTTTTTGTGATGCTAATTTACCCTTCTACTTCCTACTGCTCATATAATAACCCCTCAAAAAAAGTGCTGCTTTGCTCACTAAAATACCCAGTTTTGTATTAAAATATTTTCATCTCAAGTAGAATATGAAATGTGGCAATTACATTATTGTACTGTTTTGAATAACACTGTACAAAGGTGTAACAACCATAGAAGCAGGGAGTGCAGCCTCTACTGTCAAAGCACCTATGTTTATATTGATTTTTCACCCTTGGGTACTGTAAGAGGACTCTTACAAAATTTTGCTATGTGGTCTATTGATAACATAATACTAAATACTAGAGATGGGCGGGCTCGGTTTCCTTGAAACCAAACCCACACAAACTTCGGGGATCCGAGTACCGAGCCGAGTCAGCTTGGTACTCTCGCGCCTATTCGGATTCTAAAACGAGGCAAAACGTCATTGTGACGTCGTCGGATCTCGGTTCTCGCGAGTTTTAGAATCGATAAATACCCGCCTCCACGCCGATGTAGCGCCATTTGAGAGAGGGACAGAGAAGTGTTATATCACAGTATAGAGCAGGAATAGAGCAGTATAGAGCGGGCATTTTTCTGAATTTGCACTACAAAGTGTTTGGGGTCTCATATACCCCCTTATAAAAAAAGCTGTATTTGCTGATTGCTGAAATTATAATATAGCACTGAATTGTTTAGGGAGGGCCTAGCAGGGATTAAACAGTATTTTTCTGAATTTGCACTACAAAGTGTTTGGGGTCATATACATACACCCTTATAAAAGAGCTGATTTTTCTGAGTGCTGAAATCCCAATATAGCAGTCATTGCACTGTATTTCCAAAGAGAAGCATGGATGACGCAGGTGGCAGACCACAACGGTTTAACATCTGGGGGTAAATGTATCAAAGTGCGAGTTTGCCAGCGTGTTTAAATCGCGGCAAATCGCGGGGGTTTACCTGCGAGTTTTGAAAAAAAAAAATGCAAATGTATCAAGCTGCGATTTTGAGATTCATGTTCAAAATCGCTGGTCATCTCTGGCGATTTTGAGCGATGTAAACACTCACGAGTTTAGCAAACTCTCCTGTGTTTGGCAAACTCGCCTGTGTTGTAACAGTGAGTTGTCAACACATCACTGTTACACTGGCCCTGGTAAAAAGTAAAAGAATAGATAAAAGTTGAAAAAAAAAAAAGCGTGAGGTCCCCCCGCTATTTATGCTTAACCCTAGTGCTGCCTGACTAGTGCTGGTCCCGTGAAAATCGGGGAAAAATTTTGCGTGGGGTCCCCCCGATTTTCACTTTACCAGCACTAGGCAAACCAGCCAGGGTTGGCGGCACTATAGCAGGGGGACGCGCGGCAGGGGTCCCCCTGCCATAATGACTAACCAACCCTAGACTGTTCAGCACTGGGCTGGATTCCCTAGGGAGTGGGGTCCGCCGAAAAAAACGAGCGGGCCCCCCCCCTAGAAAGAACCAGCCCAGTGCTGATAGCACTAGGGCTCTTCCTACTACCCCTGGGCTGTGGGTAGTAGGGTAATACGGCGATAAAGTATTAAAAAAACAAACTGACACCAATTTTTTTTGTGCAACTACAAGTCCCAGCCAGCCAGGTTGCCCTAAAAACTGTGGCGATGCTGTTGCTTGTATAACTACAAGCACCAGCATACCCACGGCAGCCAGGGCATGTTGGCACTTGGAGAACCACAAGTGCCAACATGCCCTGACATCCCTGGCTTGCTGGACCCTGTAGTTCCACAAAGAAAAAAGTTTACAAAACAACAACTCCCTCATAAACACCACATATATTTATTAAAAATAAAAACCCCACAATAAAGACACTAACCACCCTCTTTTTAACCACATCTATTTAATAAAAATAAAAAAAAACAAATACTCACCAATGATGTCTTCTTTCTTCTTACCAACGTCCTGGCTTGCCCCAGTCCCTTAATATTTATACCTCCATCTTGACGGCTTGCCCCAGTCCCAGCCATTTTATACTTCCAAAAACGATTGTTGAAAAGCAGGAACACTTCGCCCAGAAGGGGCCCATATTTGTAATATCCCGAATCTGTGTGCTTGCTTGAAGAAAAATAAAAAAAGTCTTGAGACGCCGCAAACACCTCCTACCTAGTAGGAGGTCCGTATCGCACTGAGCTTACGTTGTTTGCGTAAGTTCAAAGTACAGTATTATGGCATTTTCCCACGCTAGTAGGGTAATCACCTAATACTGTACCTAGAGCTTACGCAAGTAACGTAGCTCATTGCGCATGCACAACGCTACTTGCGTAAGCTTTATTTACTGCTATAGTGCCGCCAACCCTGGCTGGTTTGCCTAGTGCTGGTAAAGTGAAAATCGGGGGGACCCCACGCAAAATTTTTCCCCGATTTTCACGGGACCAGCACTAGTCAGGCAGCACTAGGGTTAAGCATGAATAGTGGGGGGACCTCACGTTTTTTTTTTTTCAACTTTTATCTGTTCTTTAACTTTTTAACACTGCCAGGGCAGAGTAACAGTGATGTGTTGATACAACACGCTGATATGCGTGTTGTATCTGGTGTGTTTAGAAGCAAACTCTCCTGAGTTTGCTAACTCGCAGCTTCATACATTGTAGACTTGTATATCTGCAGTGGCAAACAGTGGTGAGTTTGATCTCTGGCGATTTTGCAAGTAGCGATTTTGACAGAAGCAGAACTCTGGCGATTTTGTATGAAAACTCAGCTTCATACATCGGCGAGTTTCAACTCTCCCGAGAAAATCGCTGGAGTTGCAAAATCGCACTTTGATACATTTACCCCCTGGTCTGGTTTGAAAGATTTTACCAAACAAAGGGTGACCTCGGCCACAACTCCATCCGATCCTACTATGAACATGCAAAGGATGGTGGAGGATTATTTTCAAGAGTTCATTGAAATCGAAATGTCAGACAGTCCCTTTCCATACTGGGAGGAAAAACAAGCAATATGGAAACCCATGTACAAACTCGCTTTGCAATACCTAAGCTGCCCACCCTCCAGTGTGTACTCAGAAAGAGTTGTCAGCACAGCCGGGAACCTTGTCAGTGATCAACGTAGGAGGTTACTTCCTAAAAATGTGAAAAAGATCTTCCACGAGGAAGGCCTTTACCGGCAAATACATCCAAGTACTGACACTTCTCTAATGGTGGATTCCAGTGGAGATGAATTAATAGTCTGTGATGATGATGTACACACTGATGAGGTTGAGGATGAGGCTGAAGATGATGACGACAACATCTTGACAGTGTAGAATGCATTTCACAGCACTGTGGGTCTAACATGCCTTTAGGACATTGATAGCTGGTTTAATGGGGGCCCAAACAGTCCTTGATGGTAATCTTCTCCCTTTTCAAGATGAGGCGATTCCTGGCAAGCCAAATAGCATCCTTAAAGCAGTTCATTAGGCTCCAGGCCTCCTGGATTGCCCCAGTGATGTGGGTCACAGGAAATAATAAATAAAATACCGAATGGTATGAAAGACAAGTTCTGGGCACACTGTCCTTATGTACATGTTCCAAGGCATCCAACAGTGCCTGTGCAGTGGGGCAGTCCCAAAAAAAACGCTGTGCTGTTTCCCTTCTGGTGATGCAGAAGGTGCAGTGGACATATTGGCAGTGCTGGTTCTGGGAGTGCATGAATGTCCTGAGAGGCAGACATCCCTGGATAACCATCCATGCAATGTCTTTATGTCTAGTAGTCAGCCACTTAGAGGCCACATTCTCCCACACGTGTTTTGTTATGTTTGTAATCAGCACTTTACATGAAAGGTACATAACTAGATTATAGGTTTGTGGGAATTGGGGCTGATTCGAAGCTCACTGATGAACTGGCTTTTTACTATGAATTACAATGGCTCTTTTTAGTGCATTGTCTGGCACCCTGGATTGGTGTGTGTCTGATAAAATCACGCATCCCGGGGGGTCAGTGCCCATTGCCATGTATTAGCTGTAGAATTACCTCAGTTATCCAAGAAACAGGTGGAGCGATCGTTGCCATGTATTAGCTGTAGAATTACCTCACTTATCCAAGAAACAGGTGGAGCGATCCAATGAACCATAACTGGTTTCATGATCCAAGGACAATTCCATCTTGCACCACTTTTCTTTTCTGCCATTGTTGTGTGCCAATGTGTCCTAGATGTGGTAGGAACTGCCGTGTGTTTGAGTCATATCTCTGTCGCTTACCATCCAGCCAGATCGCTGCAGTATTTGTCTAAAAGTGTATGAAAACCATATTGTGACCTGTGAGATAGTAAAAATTGAATGGAAATCACTGGAATATAGTGTTAGTGAGGTTAATAATAATTTAGGTACAAAATAATACCTAAATTATGTGATTTTAGCCCAAAAAATGGAATTTTGCAAAAAATGGTAAAAAAAAACAAAACCCGCAAGGGCTGTTTTGGCAAAACCAAAACCAGAAGGTAATCCAGATCCAAAACCAGAACACGAGGGTCAGTGAGCATCTCTATTAAATACTCTTGTCAAAAGCTAAGTGTTAGCGTTAGCTTAGGTAGTTCAGCCAATCTAGGGATATCACATGACATTTATTTGATGCTTGTGCTAACACCATTTAAGTTATTATTTTGCTACAGTTGTATGACTGATATAACTGTCCTTCCATCAGAATGGTATTGTTCACACCAGTGGTGTTTCTTTGTGAGGGTTGGAGTGTGTGAAGGGTTGATAACCCAGCTCCAATTTACCAAGAACCCCCTTTAAAACAAAAAAATGGCGTATGTCACCTTACTTTAAGGTCTAATTTGAAATGTTGGAAATAAAGCCCATACCCTATCTTTAAGCATTTTCTATATATACTAGAGATGTGCACTGACCCTTGTGTTTCGGTTTTGAAACCGATGTTGGTTCTTCTAACCCAACTTTGTGTTTCTTCTTTGCTACCAGTTTTGTCGAACAAACGTGAAAGGTTTTCGTTTTGGATCCTGAATTAGTTGAAAACTGGGAATAATAGGTACAATAATGTCATTTTGAGCTGTTTTTGCTCCTACATTACTATTTATAGCATTGATAGCATTAACATTCATTTCCAGTCATTTCCCGTCTATTTTCTAATGATCCCTTCACAACGGTCCCAATTTTCATGAATTTTGGCTAAAGTTTGCAGCATTATGGCTAGCTAAAATTAGTATATATATAAGTACATGGCAATCCTTAGACACAATAGATGATCTGGCAGCCTTGCAAAAAAGCACCTGAGAGATCATAAGTTCTTCATTTAAAGGGGATTACTTAGAGTAGAGCTTTCAAACACCTTGTTTTACTATTTTACTAAAGTGCTTTTTTTGGTATGAGTAAGGTAGATCTGGCTGAAAAGCTCTTCCAAGCTAACTTTACATGCATTCTCTCCCAAATGAAATTGGATCTTACTATGTGGTCATATCACTATATCTCCTGGATAGTCCATATCAAAGCTGTCAAAATGAATATCCTCTCCAGACTTTTATATGTACTTATTGTTGGGTAGAGTAGTCACTGGGAGCCAATAGTAAAGCTTTCAAACACCTTGTTTTACTATAAGTGCTTTTTGTGGTTTGAGTAAGGTAGATCTGGCTAGAAATTTGTGCCGTAATGCTGCCCATCATCATCAGCTATTTAAAAAGCACCATTAATTCCGCAACACTGTACAGAGAACTCACTCACATAAGCCCCATAGGAGCTTACAGTCTAATTTCCCTTACATACACTAAGGTCAGTTTAATAGCAGCCAATTAACCTACCAGTATATTTTTGGAGTGTGAAAAAAAACAAACCAAAGCACCCAGATAAAACCCCTTCAAACACGAAGAGAGCATACAAATTCCACACAGATAAGAGCATGGTCGGCAAATGATCTGAGCCCAGTGGACAAGGGGACTCATCATTCATATATATTTGCAAGTATATAAATATATCATGTATAATATAGGTCATGTATATCAATATGGAATGTATATGCATATGAAATATATAAATAATACATATACATATTTAGAGAAGTAGATACCCAATAGAAAAGTGTAATTTGATGGCGCTATATAAATAAATTTGAATGATGATCGACGAAGGTGGAGTGCACCCACAAAAAAAAACTTCAAAGAATATGCATACAATAAATTTGGAATGAAATAGAGCATCCATCATAGACACTTATGCTATTTACTATGCACTTATCATAGAGCATACATCGAAAACCAAGTGCAGAGCTTTCAAACACCTTGTTTTATTAAAAGTGCTTGTTATGGTATGCGTAAGGTAGAGCTGGCTGAATAGATATTAGTGTGTGCCATAATTCTGCCTTTGTAATTCAAACAAGGGGACTCGTCACTCGTATATATATATATTTGCAAGTATATAAATATATAATTATGGTGGGCAAAAAAAGTTAACTCTGAGAAAGGAATGCATGGCTCAAAAAAACTTCTTTGCTTTATCAAAATTGTATGAAGTGTATTGCTTCCCCAGTGAAGAAACTGTATTTATCAAATAACAAGGTGACTTGTGAAATGAGAGCTTAAATTCTCACAGGATCTATTGTTTGTTGACAACATCATAGACCAAGCTCGGTCTGCAAAATCTGATCAGTAGAAACAGATGATCTAGGACTGCAAATAGCAATTGGATAAAATGCTTCCAAATCAGAAGTCACTGAAAGACAGGATCCACTCACTACACTTTTTTTTAAAAACAACTTTATTTGTAAAAGTTTTAAAGTAACATAAGAATAAAAAATAGGTATGACATTAGAAAAGGTTATACATTCAAGGTACCTGTAACACATTTAATACTAACTAGGACGACATAACAGACCATTGTCTGAGAAAAATATTCCCAAGACAGTACAACTTTTTATGCAAGAAGGAGTCACAAAGAGGCTTGTGGTTGATACCTAAACCTTGAAGCGAATGCTATGTTTCAAGTTTATGGGGGGAGGGTGGGGAGTAGTAGGAGGGGTGCCAGAGGGGGAAGAGGGGTGGGTGAGTGACGCATGGGCTCCAGGCAGGGGTTTTAAGTGGTGCAAATACCAAGCTTCCCAAATTTTGTGGAAGGATGCCACTTTGTTGTTTTGGAGACTGGCGATTTATTCCATTTGGGATAGGAAACAAATCCGATTAATTACCTCCTGGTGTATGGGATGACTGTTTTTTTTTCCAGTTATGGGCTATTTGAAACTTCCCTGCGCAGGAGTTATGGAGATTCAATTTGTCTGTGGCTTTGGCAAGTCGGGGGTGGGGCCACATAAAAAGAATATTAGCACTGGTAAGGTTTACAGTGTGCCTGGTAGAGATGAGCGGGCTCGGATTCCACTAATCCGAGCCCACCCGAACAATGAGGATCCGAACGGGATCCGAGCACTGTTCGGATATTTCCGGCGGGCAAAAAAATTAAAACGAGGCTCTGTCGTCCAAGTCTCGCGTCGAATCTCGCGAGGGGTGGGAGGGAGGGCCCAGAACAATTCCATCTTGTACCTCTTTTTTTGGCATTATGTGCTCAAGCTACCTCGGTGCAACCTTTTGGCCTAAAAACAATATTGTGAGGTGTTCAGAATAGACTGGAAATTAGTGGAAATGATTGTTATTGAATGTTATTGAGGTTAATAATAGCGTAGGAGTGAAAAAAAACCACAAAACTGGTTTTTAGCACTTTTTATGTTTTTTTCAAAATAAATCCGAATCCAAAACCTTAAATCCGAACCAAAACCTTTCCTCAGGTGTTTTGCGAAACAAATCCGAACCCAAAACCTCAAGCAAATCCGATCCAAAACACGAGACACCAAAAGTGGCCGGTGCACATCCCTAGTGCCTGGTGACTTCCTCTATAAGAGCTCTAACCGCAGCCCAAAAGGCGGATAGCTTAGGGCACGCCCATATATGCATAAAATCTGTCTGGATAAAGCGAGTATGCAAAACGTGAATCGGCGTTCGCCTCGCTATGCTTAATTAAGGGAACCTCTAAATGTATAGCTTTAGGGACCATTCCGATTTGAACACTTATAAGTGAGAGGTGATCACCCCTGAGCCGCAAATAGCTCAGAGGGAGTTGCTGTTTATTGGCCATATCTATTATAAAAAAGACAGGTTTTATATGAGCAGCAGAGACATAAAAAAAACCTCTCCATTGTGTGATTCACCAATTATTCACATGATGATTTAAGGGATCATTACTAAAACCCTATAAAGGTGAACATACAATGAGATGGTGACTACATAATTCATCAATGACTATATCATTGTTAGGAATGGTGAAGCTAGAAGAATATATTATATATTGAATATCTTAAATAATAATTGGAGATCCCTTACATGTAAATACAGTTTATTGTAATAATATCTCAAATTACAGCATTACAAGTGTATTTAGGATCAGTGAACCATTTAACATAGTGAGGCTTGATAGGTTAGCTGCCATTTTAAAGCACTATTTTTAACATTGTATCACTATTACACATTTAGGTTTTTAACTATTTCACTACTGGTCACACCCAGGAATTTGTAGGAAATCCTTTCCTTTCCTTTTAATTGTTTTCAATAAAGTTTAATAGTTTTAATTAGTGAGATACCTTCAATAGTCACAGAGTGCCCCTATTTTACATGTCTCTCTCTTCGTTGCTTTTTGTTTCTCATGTCAATTGCATGTATCGGGTGCACCAACCATTATTGAATATGGATTTATTAAGATTATAATAAAAGAACAGAATTGTGACTACCTAGTGCGATGGAGACCCTTGGAATATGCATAAAATCACCTCTGTATCCACATTGCCTCCATCAGGTATCTGAGGTGGTGGGAATATAGTGTGTAGGTGTTTTGGGACCAGATACCACCTTGTGAGGACCTTATAAGAGTTTTCTTTAATTGCCACACTGATAGAACACTTAGAAATTCAAGTGTGAATTGTGTCCCATTGTTTATCACCTATGGATGCTCCCTGGTCAGCTTCCCATTCAGTCATGTATGTGGCCCGTGTGGAGTTTTGAGGGACCAGTGTAACGCCCCCTGCGGGGAAAGACAGGGACAGACGCAACACAAAAGAACTCACCTTGAAAACGATGGTCACCTCCAGTCCGCTTCCGATTTCCCAGCTGCGATTCAATCCCAGCAGATCCGCAGCCGCAGTCACCTCCAATCACGTCCCTCTAAGATAGAGACAGAGATTACGGCCGTGCCTACCAGGTAAGGGCTGTCCGAGACTACGGCAAAGAACGAGGACACGGTCAGTCCAAGCTCACTTGCCGCCTCCTCACTTTGTTCTTGCCAAGACGCGGGGGACTACAGGCACTGAAGGCCAAGACTAGTCCGAGGACTAATCCCGCCTCAAGTACCTCACACACCTGCCGGTGAGGGCCTAACCAAAAGGGGGAATCGAGCGTGATACTCACCGGGACACTCCCACTTCCGATCCGGTTCTCCTGCACCTCCCCGATACCTGCGGATGACAAGGACACACAGCCTCCCTCTGCACTCTCAGTGAGACTAAGATGGCACCCACAAAACTGGACTGGCTACAACAGCGACCCGACCCTAACAACGTTCTAATGGTCGGCAACGCAACTAAGTCAAACCACTGTGACTAACTAGGTGTGGTGCACTAACGGAACTGCTCACTTACATGCTACGGGGAACACCAGCCGGTATTCACAGCCTAAACCGGAGGGCGGTTCCTAACCCCCTCACCCAGGTCGTACCAAGAAGCTGCCTTCTTGCTATGGGGTCACCCACGGACCCTAAGGACCGGTTCTTTAAGCCCGGCTGAGGCTCAGTAGAACAGCACACTAACCCGCGGGCCGACTGCCGCACGGAACAGCCGATCGAACTGAACCGCCAGACTGCCTGTACTCGGGTATCTCACACGTGTCCCTACGTCCGGAACCACAGGTCCACCTGCACGGAACCGGCTTTGAGGACCCTTGATCAGAACCACGGCCGCCCCTGGAACTGCCTCAAGGTGTGCTGTACTGCCACCGACTCACTCAGCCACCCCCTCTGGGTACCAGTGTGACCCCGGGGACCTAAGGGACAGGGAAACTACGTGTGTTCTCCCCTGACTATGTGTATGCTGGTAACTACACTTGTCCCCACAACACGGGTTAGCACAGGAAAACCACAGGAACAAGAGCCTACCTTTAATGGGGGCCTGACGTCTTGCCCCTGGACACAGTTATGTAGCACACCCCAAAATACCGTAATGTAAACTACACTCGCCGCACAGACAGAATAAATACAGTATACGGTACTTTGCACGCTACTTACCCGAGCACACCGCTGTTAGCCAACCAGCAGGTTGCTACAGCACCACAGGAGCCTCCAATCTACTGTACCTCCTAACCACGTGTGCTCACCTCACACAGGACCGCGCCTACACTCACGAGGCTCTCACGCCTCTACCACACACCACCAGGGCCTTATGCCCTACACACCATGGGTCTCTGCCCAGCTACACACAGAGCCTTCTGCTCTGTTTCATGGGCCTCAGCCCCCTCTCTAACTCAGGGCTCTGAGCCTACTCACTAGGGCCTTATGCCCTACTACCTAGGGGTCCTAGCCCCTGCCTGAGGCCTGTGGCCTCCCTAGCTATCTACTAGGGCCTTGTGCCCGAATTAATAGCCTACGGGCTACTAGCCCCTAACCAGGCCCTCTGGCCTTCCTATGGCCTCTAGGCCACTAACTACCTAAGGGCCTTGTGCCCTTATACACCTGGGGCTCTCACGCCCCCTGTCTAACTAATAGGGGCTTGTCCCCTTTATCATAGCACTATGGCCTACTGGCCCACTAACTTCGTTGGGGCCTAGTGCCCAGGTCCCTGGGCCTTGTGCCCCTAATTTACCGTGCCAACGGGCCTTGTGCCCGACTGTGCCCACGGGCCTAGTGCCCGAATTAACGCTGAGTATACTTACCTGCTCTGCACAGGAATCTCAGCTTGCCACGCCGTCTTCTTCCGCCTTCTCCGGGTCTTCCAGACCCTCCAGCCGGCGGCGCCTCTTCTCCGGTTCGGCGCTGTTGAGAGCTGCTTGGCGGGGGCGCTCTCAGCCCTGACAAGGGCTCCCCGCCGGCGATCACCGCTTGCTTGTAGTCTTCGGGCGGCAGGGTAGCTCACGGCCCTTACAAGGGCCCCCTGCCGCCGCTGCCGCTGATCCTGTTGCTAGACGTCTTGAAGAGACGTCCTTCCTCTTCTCCGCCGACGGACTTCTGGCAAAATGGCGCCACCCGGCGACTTATATAGTCGCCGGGGTGACGTCATCAGCCGGCGCGAGCGCTGATTGGCTCGCGTCGGCGCCAATCTTTTGAATGGCCGGGCGCGAGCCGCGATTGGCTCGCGCATCCGGCCGCTGATTGGCCAGCGGGGAAAGATGAGCCCTGATTGGCTCATCCTTCCCCCGCGCACGGGACCTGCAGGAAGAAAGGCATACTCACCGCCGCTGGATCGATGGACGGGTAAGTTCTTCTCCTCTTCTTTCTTCACCCACTTGCAGGGCTCCGCTACCAGGGGACTCTTCATCCCCCTCCCGGGCACCAGGCACATCTTCAGCCCCTCCAGGGGCATAGCGATGGCGGGCACCTTCGCCCGCTTCCCGGGCACCATCTCCACATTTCCGCCACCTTTTTCCATTGTGGTCCCCACAATCGACGTCTTCTCCTCTACGTCCACCTCCAAGGGTCGCTTACCGGCATCCCTGACTTGCGTCCACCAGATCCTTCGCGGTAAGGCCCTCTCGCGCAGGATCCACACCATCCTGGCAACTTCCTCGCCCGAAGTCGGTATCCAGGGAGTCTCTTCCTCGGCGCATGCCGGAACCTCCCATCCGTCCGATACCTCCTCGGTTGTACGGGAAGCTTCTTCAGAAGGTGACAACATCCACCACTCTCCAGCTGCGCTCTCTAAAGTACAGTCTTCGTCAGGCAGTACTTCTTCAGCAGCTCTCTCTTCCGGGGTACTGATGGCTTCCATCCTCTCAGGTACCACCGGGCAGACATCTTCACATGTCTCCGGACACAACGTTGCCCCGTGGAGGGTCTGCTCAGTTCTCCCTTCGTCCTCAGGGACCAACTCTTCCACAGCCACGGACAAGTCGTCTGACGTATCCGACGTCTCCAATACCCCGGCTCCAGCATCCGGCTGACGCGGGTATTCCTGTCGCGAATCTTGCTTGGACGAGACGATCTCCTGCGATCCAACAGTCAGCAGGCTCTGCCGATCCTTCCCTACAGACTCCGACTTCTTTTGAGACCATTGATGGAAGGCTTCCTCGTCCTTCCACTCGAAGACTTCTACGTCTTCCCATTCATCGGAGACTTCTTCGTCCTCCCATTCACCAAAGAGCTCCTCGGCAACTGGGCAGTGGTATGGGAAGTGTCCAGGCAACCCACACTTCCAGCACAGCATTTCTTCCACCGGTTGCCGTTTAGTACCTCTGTTCTTCTTCTTCCTTGTCTCACAACGTTCCAGGATTTGCTTCGTGAACGCTGCCACTTCGTCACGAGAGATGACACAGCTGTATCCCTCGTACAGCGGAATGATCCCCCGATGAGCCATCGTTGATCCTGCCGACTACGCCAAAATGTAACGCCCCCTGCGGGGAAAGACAGGGACAGACGCAACACAAAAGAACTCACCTTGAAAACGATGGTCACCTCCAGTCCGCTTCCGATTTCCCAGCTGCGATTCAATCCCAGCAGATCCGCAGCCGCAGTCACCTCCAATCACGTCCCTCTAAGATAGAGACAGAGATTACGGCCGTGCCTACCAGGTAAGGGCTGTCCGAGACTACGGCAAAGAACGAGGACACGGTCAGTCCAAGCTCACTTGCCGCCTCCTCACTTTGTTCTTGCCAAGACGCGGGGGACTACAGGCACTGAAGGCCAAGACTAGTCCGAGGACTAATCCCGCCTCAAGTACCTCACACACCTGCCGGTGAGGGCCTAACCAAAAGGGGGAATCGAGCGTGATACTCACCGGGACACTCCCACTTCTGATCCGGTTCTCCTGCACCTCCCCGATACCTGCCGATGACAAGGACACACAGCCTCCCTCTGCACTCTCAGTGAGACTAAGATGGCACCCACAAAACTGGACTGGCTACAACAGCGACCCGACCCTAACAACGTTCTAATGGTCGGCAACGCAACTAAGTCAAACCACTGTGACTAACTAGGTGTGGTGCACTAACGGAACTGCTCACTTACACGCTACGGGGAACACCAGCCGGTATTCACAGCCTAAACCAGAGGGCGGTTCCTAACCCCCTCACCCAGGTCGTACCAAGAAGCTGCCTTCTTGCTATGGGGTCACCCACGGACCCTAAGGACCGGTTCTTTAAGCCCGGCTGAAGCTCAGTAGAACAGCACACTAACCCGCGGGCCGACTGCCGCACGGAACAGCCGATCGAACTGAACCGCCCGACTGCCTGTACTCGGGTAACTCACACGTGTCCCTACGTCCGGAACCACAGGTCCACCTGCACGGAACCGGCCTTGAGGACCCTTGATCAGAACCACGGCCGCCCCTGGAACTGCCTCAAGGTGTGCTGTACTGCCACCGACTCACTCAGCCACCCCCTCTGGGTACCAGTGTGACCCCGGGGACCTAAGGGACAGGGAAACTACGTGTGTTCTCCCCTGACTATGTGTATGCTGGTAACTACACTTGTCCCCACAACACGGGTTAGCACAGGAAAACCACAGGAACAAGAGCCTACCTTTAATGGGGGCCTGACGTCTTGCCCCTGGACACAGTTATGTAGCACACCCCAAAATACCGTAATGTAAACTACACTCGCCGCACAGACAGAATAAATACAGTATACGGTACTTTGCACGCTACTTACCCGAGCACACCGCTGTTAGCCAACCAGCAGGTTGCTACAGCACCACAGGAGCCTCCGCTCTACTGTACCTCCTAACCACGTGTGCTCACCTCACACAGGACCGCGCCTACACTCACGAGGCTCTCACGCCTCTACCACACACCACCAGGGCCTTATGCCCTACACACCATGGGTCTCTGCCCAGCTACACACAGAGCCTTCTGCTCTGTTTCATGGGCCTCAGCCCCCTCTCTAACTCAGGGCTCTGAGCCTACTCACTAGGGCCTTATGCCCTACTACCTAGGGGTCCTAGCCCCTGCCTGAGGCCTGTGGCCTCCCTAGCTATCTACTAGGGCCTTGTGCCCGAATTAATAGCCTACGGGCTACTAGCCCCTAACCAGGCCCTCTGGCCTTCCTATGGCCTCTAGGCCACTAGCTACCTAAGGGCCTTGTGCCCTTATACACCTGGGGCTCTCACGCCCCCTGTCTAACTAATAGGGGCTTGTTCCCTTTATCATAGCACTATGGCCTACTGGCCCACTAACTTCGTTGGGGCCTAGTGCCCAGGTCCCTGGGCCTTGTGCCCCTAATTTACCGTGCCAACGGGCCTTGTGCCTGACTGTGCCCACGGGCCTAGTGCCCGAATTAACGCTGAGTATACTTACCTGCTCTGCGCAGGAATCTCAGCTTGCCACGCCGTCTTCTTCCGCCTTCTCCGGGTCTTCCAGACCCTCCAGCCGGCGGCGCCTCTTCTCCGGTTCGGCGCTGTTGAGAGCTGCTTGGCGGGGGCGCTCTCAGCCCTGACAAGGGCTCCCCGCCGGCGATCACCGCTTGCTTGTAGTCTTCGGGCGGCAGGGTAGCTCACGGCCCTTACAAGGGCCCCCTGCCGCCGCTGCCGCTGATTCTGTTGCTGGACGTCTTGAAGAGACGTCCTTCCTCTTCTCCGCCGACGGACTTCTGGCAAAATGGCGCCACCCGGCGACTTATATAGTCGCCGGGGTGACGTCATCAGCCAGCGCGAGCGCTGATTGGCTCGCGTTGGCGCCAATCTTTTGAATGGCCGGGCGCGAGCCGCGATTGGCTCGCGCATCCGGCCGCTGATTGGCCAGCGGGGAAAGATGAGCCCTGATTGGCTCATCCTTCCCCCGCGCACGGGACCTGCAGGAAGAAAGGCATACTCACCGCCGCTGGATCGATGGACGGGTAAGTTCTTCTCCTCTTCTTTCTTCACCCACTTGCAGGGCTCCGCTACCAGGGGACTCTTCATCCCCCTCCCGGGCACCAGGCACATCTTCAGCCCCTCCAGGGGCATAGCGATGGCGGGCACCTTCGCCCGCTTCCCGGGCACCATCTCCACACCAGCACAGAGTGGTAGAGAAGGTAGATAGCCCCTTTATAGTTAGCGTTAT